>NC_080549.1:25993217-26295400 GCF_028640845.1 Ahaetulla prasina | reverse complement strand
ACCAGATGGGTCAGTTAGAATCTGCGCTGATTACAAGGCAACGTTAAACAAAGCCTTGCAAAAAAGCGCTTACCCGGTCCCCGTGGTGCAACACTTGCTGCACTCGCTGGGGCAAGGGCACGTTTTTGCCAAATTAGATTTGGCCCAAGCCTATCAACAACTGCCCGTAGACGCCAACACAGCCGAAGCCCAGACAATTGTGACTCACAGAGGTGCTTTCAAGTGTACCCGGTTACAGTTTGGGGTGAGTGTGGCTCCTGGTCTATTTCAAAATTTAATGGAGCGACTTCTGCAAGGGCTCCCGGGGGTAGTCCCCTATTTCGATGATGTATTGGTATCAGCCGAAAATTTAGAAGAATTGGGGGAACGATTGAGAAAAGTTCTGGGCATTTTCCGGTCAGCCGGTCTAAAGGTTAAAGTGAACAAATGCCAAATAGGGGTAGAATCCGTAGAGTTCTTGGGCTACAGAATAGACAAGGAAGGAATCCACCCCACTGAGAGCAAGGTCAAGGCAATAAGAAAGGCTCCAGCGCCCAAAAACAAAACAGAGCTACAGGCATTCCTGGGTCTAGTGAACTTTTACGCGGTCTTTTTGAAAAATAAGGCAACCGTTGCCGAGCCGCTACATAAGTTACTGGGAAAGAATACTGTTTGGTCTTGGGGAAAGACGGAAGCTAGGGCTTTCGAAGCAGTAAAAAACCTACTCTCGAGCGATAGCTTACTGATTCAGTATCATAGCACAATGCCATTGGTATTAGTTTGCGATGCTTCCCCTTACGGGGTGGGGCTGTGCTCGGCCACAGGCTTCCAAATGGCACAGAAGCCCCAATAGCCTTCTACTCCAGAACGATGTCCTCGACAGAGAGGAACTATAGTCAGTTAGATAAGGAAGCTCTAGCTATAGTGTCAGGGGTAAAAAAGTTTCACGAATATGTTTTTGGTAGAGACTTTGAAATTGTTACAGACCATAGACCACTGTTAGGGTTACTGGCTGGCGACCGCCCAACGCCTGTGGCACTTTCGCCCCGATTGACCCGATGGACTATCTTTTGGCCGCCTACTCCTACAAACTGCAGCATCGCCAGGAAAAGAGTTGGGGCATGCAGACGCATTAAGCAGATGCCCACTACCAGGGGCGATCGAGGACCCCACTCCGGGGACGCCCATACTGTTAATTGACTCTCTGGACTCTGGCCCAGTCACGTCTAAGGAGGTGGCTCGGGCATCATACCGGGACATTATTTTGAGAACTGTACTTGGTTGGGTACAAAGAGGGTGGCCCGATGCGCCGGGCGAGCGTTTTAAAGAGTTTGTAAAGAAACGTGGGGAACTTTCGGCTCAAGGGGGGTGCCTGCTATGGGGGGATCGAGTGGTGATCCCAGAGAAATTGAGGAAAAGGGTATTGGATCTCCTCCACGAGGGGCACCCAGGGATCGTAAGGATGAAGGGTCTAGCGAGAAGCTATGTGTGGTGGCCCTTAATGGACTCGGAAATTGCTGAAAGGGTAGGGAAATGCCAGGCCTGCCAAGAGTCCAGACCGCTACCCCCAACGGCCCCGGTTCGGGAATGGGAGAGACCCCAAGGGCCCTGGTCAAGAATCCACATTGATTTTGCCGGCCCCTTCCACGGCCAAACCTTCCTGGTAGTAGTCGATGCCTACTCCAAATGGCTGGAAATCATTCTCATGAGATCCATGACAGCCGAGGCCGTGATCTCAGTTCTCAGGCACCTATTTGTAACCCATGGGTTGCCCGACACACTAGTTTCCGATAATGGCCCGCAATTCACGGCAACCCAGTTTGAGGAATACTTGGCAGAAGAGGGCATCCGACATGCCCTCTCGGCGCCTTTCCACCCTGCGACGAATGGCCTTGCAGAGCGTTTCGTCCGGAGCGCAAAAGAGGCATTGTCCAGAATCAAGCCAGGCGACTGGCAAACAAAATCGATGTTTTCCTGGCCGTCCAACACAGAACCCCTGTGTCACAACCGCAGAAGCCCAGCAGAATTATTAATGGGCCGAAGCTCAGGTGCCCACTAGACCGTTAAATCCAAACTATACACGGAGGATTACAAGGGGACTTGAAAAACTAGAGGATGGAAATAGGCGACCAAGTGTAGGCACACAACTATGGTGAAGGCCCAATCTGGGTAGCAGGACAAATCTTAAACATAACAGGTCCAAAATCATACTTGGTGGAGTTAAAGGACGGCCGAGTATGGAGGCGCCACATAGACCAAATACGAAAACGCATAGCCGAACAATCCGATCTAGACGAAACAGGCCCTGACTATACAATGTTTGAATCCACAGCTGACTCAAACCCGGGAAAATCGCAGGACTTATCTGAGTTCCGGGAGGTCCAGCGACGCCAACAGGTTCCATTAGAAAACAGCAGGGACGACTCTGCAAATAATCCAGGGCCGGATGGCCTAGAGGAGGAGCTGAGAGGAGCAAACAGCCCCTCCGGTCAGCTCAACCCACTCCCAGGAAATGAACTGCGCAGGTCCGAAAGAGTCAGGAGACGCCCAGTCTATTTGCGTGATTACGTTGAAAAATAATATGTAAATATCATGTAAATAGGGGTAAAGTGTTTTCTGGGAGGGAAGGAGTGTAATGTATCTTTAAATATTTTGGCGGGAACAAGCACGTTGCTGATTGGTTGAAGCCGCCGGTTAGACTGTATATAAGGAGAGGTTTTTCCCCAGCCTGGTTGCTGGGTTCACCATATATTAAAGAGCTGTTGTCACTACCCTGGTCTCCAGCCTCATTACTTCCCGAACCTAACAGGCTGACTGCTCTGTAGTTTCCTGGATCCATTTTTTCCTTCCTTTTCTGAACATAGGAACCACATCAGTTCTTTTCCAGTCCTTTGATAATTTCCTGGTGCTCCAGATCTTTGAAAGATGTGGGTCAGTGATTCTGAGATCAAATCTGCCAGCTTCTTCAGAACTCTGGGATGTTGTCAATCTGGTCCTGGCAATTTGAACTCATCTATTAGTGGATAGGTGCTGTTTTACCATTTTCTTGCTTATTTTGACTTGCTGACTCTTACGTTGCTGCTTTTGGGAGGTTAGATTATTATTTTTTCTTTTGCATAAAGACAGACGCAAAGAATAAATTAAGCAGTTCTGTTTTCTCCTTACTATCTGTTACCTTCTTGCCACTTTCTCCCATTTCCCTGACATTTTTCTTGTTTCTTAATATTAAAAGAATTTTTTATTATTATTATTGACATTTGTTGCAAATGTCATTGTGAGCTTTGTCCTTGCAGATTATTTGCTGGTATTCTGTTTTAATTATATGCCCCTCTTTCCATTTTTTATATATTTCTCCTTTTTTCTGTCTCATTTTGTCAGAAAGTTCTTTATGCAACCATTCTGGCTTCATCTGGAATCTCTTGTTTTTCTTGCTCTGTGGTATTGTCTTAAATAGGGCTTTTAAAATCTAATTTTTCAGAGTTTCAGAAGCATCTTAAAGTTTTTTTTTCCCCTTTAGGATTTTTATCCATGTAACCCTTCCTAAACTCTGTTAGGTTATTGAAGTCAGGTCTCCTACAGTCTAAGACAGTAGTTTGTCTTTGTTCAATTACTTGTGCCTGCATCGTGTTGAATTCCAATATATGGTTACTCTCCACCAAAGTTCCCGCAACTTCAACCCCCTCTATCATTTCATCTCTGTTACTAAGACTCAAATCCAGTATAGTTGACCCTTTAGTTCCCTCTTCTACCTTTTGGACGACAAAATTGTCATGTAGGCTTATTAGGAACCTGTTTGATCTCCCATTTGGTGCAGCTTTTGTCCCCCAATTGATGTCAGGATAAAGTCCACCATTTCTACTGCAGTGTGCTTCCTGCACACCTGAGCTAACTGATCAGCAAAATGTTAATTTATTTCCTCTGGTTGGATGATCTGTAGTATGCACCTATGGCAACAACATTCTTTTTTCCTTTTATGTTAATCCAAATGCACTCACAGAATCTTCCATCCTTGGTTTTATGCATTTCTTATGCATAAATTTCTAGAAATATGGAATGCGTTCTATAGAATGCAACTCTACCTCTTCTTTTGTTAGGTCTGCTTCTTTTGGACAATGTAAATCCTTCTAGCAGTATGTTCCAGTCCTTGATCTCACCCAACCAATTCAGGTAATGGCAACAGTGTTATTACACCTGTCCTCATGCACTAAGATTTCAAGTTTCCTGATTTGTTTCTCATATTCTGAGCATTAGTGCACAGGCATCTGAGTCCTGTGTGACTGATCCTGCATTCGTTTCCCATGTTTTATATCTGAGTTTCTCTTCCTTCCCACCACTTCCTACCTCATAGTTTGATTGGTTGTCTTGGGGTTTATGCTCAGGATTAAGTCCTAAAGATTGGTCAACCACCCCCCCCCCTTAATTTTAGTTTAAAGCCCTCCAGATAAGCTGAGCCAATTGTTTTCCAAATACATTCTTCCCAGTTCTTGGGAGGTGCCGATGTAGTCCATCCTTTGTCAGAAGCTCTTCATATAGTAGCAGGGCAGAGGTTGTGCTCTATTCCAACACAAAGTTATAGAATTCTGTGTAAATGCAGAAATGAAGGACTTCTTTTTTCTCATATAAGCAAAAAGCCAGACTGAACTTTTAACTATCTGCTAGCAGATGGACAGTTTTGTGGAAACATCTCCCCATCCTCCTTTAGTAACCCTTTCAATGGGGGGAGGGGGAGCAAATGGAAACTGAAATAGCCCTATTGGGCTCCAAAGGAAGATTCCCTTGCTACGTTCCTTGGGGTCACACACCAGAATAGAATAGAGTAGAGTAGAGTAGAGTAGAGTAGAGTAGAGTAGAGTAGAGTAGAGTAGAGTAGAGTAGAGTAGAGTAGAGTAGAGTAGAATAGAATAGAGTTCTTTATTGGCCAAGTATGATTGGACACACAAGGAATTTGTCTTGGTGCATATGCTCTCAGTGTACATAAAAGAAAAGATACATTCATCAATAATCATAAGGTACAACACTTAATGATAGTCATAGGGAAACAGTCAATATAAATCTTAAGGATACCAGCAACAAGGTTACAGTCATACAGTCGTAAGTGGGAGGAGATGGGTGATAGGAACAATGAGAAGATTAATAGTAGTGCAGACTTAGTAAATAGTTTGACAGTGTTAAGGGAATTATTTGTTTAGCAGAGTGATGGCGTTCGGGGAAAAAACTGTTCTTGTGTCTAGTTGTTCTGGAATTCAGTGCTCTATAGCGTCATTTATGAGGGTAGGAGTTGAAAAAGTTTATGTCCAGGATATGAGGGGTCTGTAAATATTTTCACAGCCCTCTTTTTGACTCATGCAGTATACAGGTCCTCAATGGAAGGTAGGTTGGTAGCAATTGTTTTTTCTGCAGTTCTAATTATCCTCTGTGTCTGTCTTGTTGGGTTGCAGAATCAAACCAGACAGTTATAGAGGTGCAGATGACAGACTGAATAATTCCTCTGTAGAACTGGATCAGCAGCTCCTTGGGCAGTTTGAGCTTTCTGAGTGGCGCAGAAAGAACATTCTTTGTTGTGCTTTTTTGATGACATTTTTGATGTTGGGTGTCTATTTTAGGTTGTGAGATATGGTAGAACCTAGAAATTTGAAGGTCTCTACTGTTGATACTGTGTTGTCTAGTATTGTAAGAGGTGGAAGTATGGAAGGGTTTCTCCTAAAGTCTACTACCATTTTGAGTGTGTTCAGTGTGTTTTGAGTGTGTTCAGTTGCAGATTGTTCCGGTCGCACCGCGAGGCTAGTTGTTCAACCTCCCGTCTGTATGCGGATTCATCATTGTCTCGAATGAGACCGATCACTGTTGTGTCATCTGCGAACGTCAGTAGTTTAACAGATGAATCGTTTGAGATGCAGTCATTGGTATACAGAGAGAAGAGAAGTGGGGAGAGCACACAGCCCTGGGGGGGGGGCTGTGCTAATTGTACAGGTATCTGATGTGATTCTGTTTAGCTTCACCTGCTGCTTCCACATGTGGAAAAGAAATGTTTCTCTCTGATGCATTGGACATACTAGTAATTCAACATATTGCTCCCATGTGCAATGAATGGGCTAAATTTCTCTTTTAAGAGGGAGTGTCCATTTCCTTATGTTCTGGTTTCCAGCGTTTCTTAATTTTCAAAATGTGGGAAGGGAGATTTGCTTTTGGGGAAAGAACCAAAGCAGAGAGCAAGGGATGGGGATGGGCAGACATGGTACAAGGAAGCCTGGGGCTGAGCTCAGGAGAGCTCCAGGGAGAAATGGCTGGAGCAGTCCCTAAGGAGAGGCAAGGAGGCCAGGGGGCTCAAAGGAGAGGAACTGGCAGCGCCGTCTTAACAGGATTATGGTCCCTGGGCAAAGCAGTGTACTGGGGCCCCTACGACAACTACTCACAGGAATAAAAATGTAAATGGTGGATAAAAATAAACATATATTTATTTTATTGGCACTTCCAACAAAATCGGTGTTGAAAAACACAATAATACTCAGTAAGCCATAGAGTTGCTGTATTTATAAGATACAAGGTGCATTGAAGGGTTAACCTACCCAGATTAGTACGGAGCCCCTATGCTCCTGGGGCCCATGGGCAAGTGCCCATCAGGCCCATGCAGTAAGACAGCCCTGGGAACTGGCCAGACCTGGTTCTCTGAGGAGATCAGGTCCTCCTGTGCAGGAATTGATAGGACATATCGGTGCTCATTCTGCATGGTCTTTCTTTCTCAGAGAAAATATGTCATGCTTAGCTTCAGGGAAAGATAACAGCGTATCTCACTTACTGTATTTTTCATATGTCTTTCATAAGAAGGCGACTTAATTAGGTGTGGATACAAAATTCCACCCATTTACTAACTGAAGAAAAGCATTATTATTAGCTGTGATCAAGTTAGTTGCATGCAGAAATACAAGAGAGATGCAAAGCATGCATTTGTTCTGAAAATCAAGAGGTTGCACTGCAGGGATCTGTTTCCCATTGTGACTTTTTAAAAAAGAAGAAAAGACCAGAAGAAAAAGCCATTTGAATCCGTGCAGACATGCATTAAAGAGCAGGGATCTATAATGCCTCTCCCTTCTTGGGTATTAACCAGCAAGACACCCCTCCTCCTGTACCAATGCTAAATCAGGAGTAATTAGCTCTTGTGGGGATTTTTGATGTACTCTCAATTCACACTAAAGTGGGAAAAGCACTTATTAGACAAGAGTATTTAATGTAATGGCTCCGCCAAGGGATTTCCCATTCCTCCCCTGTGCTCCATCCAAAACCTGCCTCTGCTGACTCATAAACAGCCAACTGCTATTCCTGGGAAGAGCCCAGGTGCAACATCAGAGCAAAGAGGCTCCACACACCCCACCTGCTTCTGCAGAGCTAGTCAAGCAGGGTGACTCTGGGTGGCTTCATCCTTGAGGCTAATCTGGACCTTGATGGAGTTCTCTATCTCCATCAGCCTGAATGCTACGGAATCCCTTCTGTCTGTGATCAGACCACTTTAGGCTGATTAAAATATGTAAAGTTGTTCCTGGCAGAAAGAAGAAATTGGAGGGGAAGCAAATGTCTCTTCATCCTGGTCACCACACTATAAAAAAGATGTTGAGACTCTTGAAAGAGTGCAGAGAAGAGCAACCAGGTTGATTAGGGGACTGGAGGCTAAAACATACGATGAACAGTTGCAGGAACTGGGAGTGGCTAGTGAAGAGAAGGACCAGGAGAGACATGAGAGCAGTCTTCCAATATTTGAGGGGCTGCCACAGAGAGGAGGAAGGGGGTCAACCTGTTTTCCAAAGCACCTGAAGGCCAGACAAGGAAGAATGGATGGAAACTGATTAAGGAGAGATTCAACCTAGAAATAAGGAGAAATTTGCTGACAGTGAGAACAATCAACCCATGGAACAGAAGCTGCCTTCATAAGTTGTGGGAGCTTCATCACTGGAGGCTTTCAAGAAGAGATTGGACAGCCACTAGTCAGAAATGGTGTAGGGTTTCATGCTTGGGGTGGGGGGGTTGAACTAGATGACCTACGAGGTCCCTTCCAACTCTGTTAATCTAATCTAATCCTTGCACAGGAAAGCTCCCCAAAGGGGTGGAGCAAAATCACACCTTCCACTGGCTGTTTGGACCTCCATGCCTGCACCTCGAGGAAATGAGGATGCAGGTGGGGAAAGATGGTCCCCTCTCCATCCACTGCAGGCCTACATGGCCTTGACTCAGAATGATTCTTTGCATGGACCTACTTTTCTGACCATCTGGAAGTCCTCATCCCATGGCCAGGCCTTCTCTGGCCCATGCTAGCTCCCAGTCGAGATCTGTTTTGTGCATCAGAAAACTTTAGTCAACTTCTGGTGAAAAGATGGCCAACTGATGATACATTCAGGGCAGGATCCCTGGACTGGATTTACCAACAAAAGGGAACCAGCATTCATTTAGTTTATATGACTCTCCTGAGCATGGGAAAGTCCGAAAATTATCCCACAAGATCCTCCAATACAGCAAAGGTCTGAAAGTTGGGGTTGCAGGGCTGTAATCAGTTCATTGTTAAAGAAGCAGCCATTTTGGAATTTATTTTTCAAACGGACAGCAAGTTAATTTCTTAATCATTTATACGGACTATTAATCTTTATTAAGCTAAAAGAGGCTCTCTTTAGCCACAGCCTGTTATTCCTTTTTGAAGATCTGTGCCATTTGGGGGATTTCTTCATTGTTAAACAAGGAAGAAGGCTGCTGAAGGCAAGCTAAAATAAGGACGTGTGGAGTATCTTTATTTTTTTAAGTTGATCGAGAAATATAAGGGCAGAAAGTTGTAGTTCTAGTTTATTATTTTAGTAATTTGTAGCTTGGTGTGCTTTGTTGTGGGTGGCTAAAACTTTCTGATTTTTATTATTCCAGATTGGCCAGCAATTCTTAAGTGACTTACAGAAAAGCTACTCTTTGACTAAAGAGGTGTTAAGAAGGTGGAGGAGCAAATTATTAGAGCGGTATTTGAACAATCTTTAAATCAAATCCATCCGTTCATAGATCAGGTATGCTCCAAGGATTTAAAAAAAAACAAAACTACTCGAACTACTTCAGAGATGCAAATATGTGGAGAAAGTTATCAAGCCACCCAGGCAATTTCATAAGTAGTTGACAATGCAGAGGAGTCAATTGCAATTTGACTTATATATATAAACACCAATTTCCAAAACACCTAATTTCTATTATGATGGTTTAAATATAAACCTCTCAACACAATTGAAAGAAGAGCTCCAAAAAAAATCTGCAACTTTTAAAAGGACAAGTTTGGGACTTTTTCTTCGTGGACACTAACAAGGTTAACTACTTGACAAACATCCCAGAGAAGAAAAAGATTTTGTTCCATGAAGACGAGCTGGAAGGAGTGACTTAAACCTAATGAGTGAATTGGAATTAGGATGAATTTTTATCGGTCCGGTATTTGTAATTGAAAGAAAGTCTTAACTTAATCTAAAGTTTGAAAATGATTATTCCTTTATATATAATGCTTAAGTAATTCCTAAAATTCTAAAATATTATTGAAAATGCATTTGAAAGTACCTATATTAAGAGAAAGTTAAAGAAAGAGATGTATTAGTTTAAAGAAAAGTTTAGAGTTTTAAAAAGGATGTACACAAGAAATAAAAAATATTCTATGAGGGTAACTTGGAGGGAGTGATCTAAATTTAATGAATCAATTGGAGTTAGTTGAAATTTTATTGGTCTGAAAATGAATTTTAAAGTATGTATGTTAAGGGGAAGTTTTAAAAAAAGATATATTAGAATGTTTTGATTTTAGAAATGGTTTTAAAGAAAAGTTTAGTGTTTTAAAATGGATGGGAAAACGATTTTTCCCTTTAAGGTTAAAGAATCTGAATTTTGTTAATATAAATGGTGATAGTTTATAAAGATTATTAAGTGCAAATAGAAATAGGTATTATTTCCATAGGAAGGAAGATAAAGCAGAAATTGTTAAATTAATTGCTTTATTCAAACAGGAGAATATATTTAATTATGTCCTTTATTTGGATATCACTTATGGTGAAAAAAAATGAAACTTTGACTTTGGTTTTGCCAATTAGACAGATTTGTTGTCACAGAAATGGCTAGTTATATACTAATGTGTAAAAGTAAAAAGTTGAGGCTGTAATGTTATTATCTTGTACTGTGCTAAAAAGAAGTCAACATTTTTTTCTTTCTTCCCTTGTAACTCATATTTTCTTTCCCCCTCTCTTTCCTTCCCTTAATTTCCTACTTTTATTTTTCTTTGTATTTTATACATTGATAAAACAATAAAGTCATGAGATAGAAAACTTTAGTTCCAGACCAGGCACTGCGTGGGCCACCAGAGGTCACGGTAGTCCAATTTCCATCAGCCTAAGCAAGACCCCAAATGAAGAAAGATGCTAAACTCTTCACTGATTTTCCTCTATTTAAAAAAAATCCAAACATAGAATAATAGGATTGGAAGGGACCTTGGGGGGGGGGGGAGGTCTTCAAATCCAACAGCCCCGTCCAGGACAGTAGAAAATTTACCAGGAAAAATAATCCACTGGCTTTGATTGGATCAGAACCTCTGCAGCTTCATGCCAGGGCTGGATGTGCAGGGCATTGTTTTGTCATTTTTTCCATCATTCTGGTGTGTAACGGATACAGCACATGAGTGTAGAACAGGGGAAAGCAGAGATGAAAGAAGACTACCCAAATTGTCCATGCGTTTCTCACCTATGGAAAAAAAAACCCTCTCAGAGTGTACTTTACACCTTGCAGGTTCAAAGGTGTCACATTCAGCTCCTTTTAGGAGTTCCTGGGGAACGCAGCTTTTATTAAGAAGGGAGGAAAGGCCAAGCCAGGCCACTTTGGCCAGGGAACAGGTCAGCCTCCTGGAGCACTGGGCTTACCACAAATGTCCCTGGATGTTTCTCCTGGCCTTTCCAGGAGGGGGAGGGGGAGGAGGCACTCTGGGGATATGGAAATATAATATATTAAAGTTATTACATACTTAAAGTTGGCAACTTTCTCCCAACATTCCTCAGATACTTTTTTTCGATCAATCCTCCACCTTCACCTTGAAATTTTGCTTTCTGTGGGACTTTTGTAACTTTTGGAAAGAAAGGTTAACATCAGCAACTGTGGACATCTTAAATGATCATCTCAGGACAAAACTGTTTTTAAGTAACAGGGGTCTCTTGGGTAGTGAGACCACCTTGGCTTGGATTGCTTTTTGTTGGAATAACAGGATTGTGGCAGGATCAGACAGAGTCACCAAGGTTATTAATTTTGTATATTTTATCCACTGTCTTAATTTTTACCGCTCTTGTTCTTTTATGAGATTTCTAGTTCATCCTGAATCTCAGTGATCTTAAAACCCACAGCTCAGAACCAGAAAGTGATGGGATAATGGTCTTGAATTCCTCCACCCATTTTGCCTATCTAGTTTCCTATTGTATTTAAAAGATGGTGGTCTCTACTTGTGATATTTGTGGAGTGTTGGAAATCCTCATGTTTCCATTCTAGTCTGATCCTCGGGTGGGATTCTCTAGTACATCCTCTGGAAGATGCTGGGATCATATATCCTCAAAATAACTCTTTGAACGTTTTCCTACCTGTTTATCAGGGTGTTCAGCTTTCCCAAAGACAAAGTGGCCTCAGAACAGAGTGCCTGAAGGATGAACCTCTGAATGGTCTGGTGGTTCTGCAAATGGCTTGGCCACACCCATCTTTGCTTAGAGTAGCACCAACTGGGGCTGGCTGAGCAACATTTGGGCCGGGGTCTGTAGGAGCTGAAACAAGGAAGCCCAAGGCCAAAGGAGCCCAGGGCGGTGTGAGTAGGAGAACCAATGGCCCATAACAGCCTTCAAAAGGAAGCGAAGGAGAACAAGAACTGGTCATTGCTGCAAAGGATCAAAACAATAGCCTTATCCCAAGGGTCTCCCCTTCACTGGGGTGATCATTTTGCCTGTCATCCCAGGAAGAAAGGACTCAAGTCCCTTGCCTCAGATGCCCCAGAGAGTTAACTGTGTCATGTGGGTGGAGGAGGAAGGATCATCCTGCATTCAGGGAATACAGAAGCTACTTCCTCTCGGCTGAAGCCTTTTTCCCACTGTGACACTGGAACTCATTCTGTTCTCCATCCCTCTCTGAATTGGCAGGGAAACTCTTGCCATCTTGCCATTGCTTTTCCTCCCTCCGTGGCATCACTGCAATCCCTCCAAGGTTATAATAAGAAAGCCCGAACAGAGGTTGCCCTGGGATGATGTCAGAACAGAAGGGAAACTCACCTTCAAAACCAGCGTATCTGTGGATGACACAACAGGTCTCACTCATGCTTTGGGGGGCAAAATGACATTACAGGCACATGAGCAAGAAGCATTACCAGCTCATGTATCTGCTGAGGTTAGTTGGAGGGCAGGACATGATCCAGCAGTGAGGACTTTGGAAAAATGTGTCTGGAATCCATGCCTTTCTTATTCTCAAATCTCCGGAATCCATGGTTAAATTGTCTCCCTTCCTCACCTCACTTTCCACACCCATTTTCTTCATTTGAGTGAGACATGAGCAGTGACAGAACTTCCATCTGTTGTGCCAACTCTTGCCCACTCTGCCTGTAGACCTGGAAGAGAAGGGGCAAGAGTTGGCACAAGAGATGGAAGAAGTTGCTGTCACTGCTTGTGCCTCACTGACAAAGATACTTGGGCTTTGGGGGGTTTACGCTAGGGTGTGGCAGTAGGCTAGACTTTCCCATATCAGAAGGACCTCTTCATTTTTGATCAACCTTTCCCATCCTTTTTTGTCTTGGGTTTCTTCTCTTGTTTTGTACCAAGGTCTCAACTCGTCACGCTTGCTGTCAATTCCTGCATAGGTCATCTACCTATTTCCCCTTCATTTATAGCAAAATCTACTCATCCACCACCACTCCTGACCATCTTTTATTTGCCACAAAGACTTTAGTCCCAAGAGTGTTTTTTTTTTACCCTAGAGAGGCAATTTGTGCCTTTTTTTCCCCTTATAGTGTAAAGCATTAATGAGAAGTCCAAGAAAACTAATCAGGAAAAACGAAACAAATGGTATTATTAAAAGACAGTTAGCAGAGCCCAATAGACTCAGCTGAAGCTCCCAGGCTAATGGTGATATTGAACAGGAAGATGATTAAGATGTCACCAGGGAGTTTTAACTGGTCAGCATTAAAATCTTTGGCCCTTTGCCTGTATCTTTGGAACTCAATTAACTTTGGTGAGGCTAATGACTCCTGCAGAAAACTATGAGATGGAAAAACATGGAGGTTATTTTCAACAGAGCTCTGGCTGTTCTCGGATTTTTTAAAATTCTACAAGGTCTTCCATACAGTTTCTTATGACCAGCAGTTAATTTAAAAATGCTAGTATATTTGCAGATTGAATCAGAAGTTTTAAAAGATATTGCTCCTGTCAGGGTGAATTTCTTTGATAAAAGTAAAAGTTTTCAATTATGTTTTTGCTTCTGACAATACCTGCTTTGACAACTGATGTACCATTTAAACAATAGCAAAAAGATATGTTGAAATGTGTATGGCAAGGGGAAAAATTAAATATAAACTGATAACAAGATGCAAAAAGTGGGAGGAGGAGGACTGGCTTTGCCGGATCTCAAATTGTATTTTGCAGTCTGGATGAAAGAATAGATGAGGCTATGGAACGGCAGACTTTTGGAATGAAAAGATCATGACCTGAAGTTTGGGTGGCATGAATACTTAAGGCACGAGAACATTAAAATTAATGTGGATTTTAAAAATCGTTTTGTTAGATATATTGAGAATATGGAATATATTCCATAAGAAGAATTCCATAGAAGAAAAACAGCAAAGACAAATGGATGACATGCCAGGAATTACTGGAAAACTGTCCAGGAGAATATACAATTAAGTCAAGAGAAGAACGAATTGCAGAGAGATGTAGTTGTGAATGGTTTTCCATTTACAGTTATCAGAAAGATTCCAGATAGATAATAAGACAGAACTTGAAATGCAATTGTGCACCAGTAGTGAACATGCAACTGCTAAAGTGTATAAACTTTTGGTGAAATTTGAAACAAAGGAAGAATGGGTTACAGAATGTATGATAAAATGAACTAAGAGTTTTGGCTGTAATATACAGATGGATTAGTGGGAAAATACGTCATAAAATGGGTTCAAATTTATGTAGTCATAGAACATAAAATAACAGGGTTGGAAGGGATCTTGTACATCTTCTAGTCCAACCTTTTACTCACGCAGCAGACCCTGCATCATTTCTGACAAGTGGCTTGTCCACTCTCTTCTTAAAAGCCTACAGTGAGGGAGCACTCACAACTTCTGGAGGGAAGCCCTTCCATTGTAATTATTCTCACTGACCTGAAATTCCTCCTTAATTCTAGGTTGGATCTAGGCTGGATCTCTCTTTGTTAAGCTTCCATCCATTGCCTCTTGTCCTGCCTGAAGGTGCTTTGAAGAAAAGACCAACCCCCCTTCTCTGTGAAAGCATGTCTAACATATCAGAAGAAGTGACATGTGACATATCAGAAGAACCCCATTCTGCTTCTGCTCCAGCCCTCACCTTCCAGTGGCTAAGACACCCGTGGCAAATGCGCACCAATTGTGGTGTCATCCCAGAAGGTTTTAAAGGTTACCTGATGGGCAGGAAAGGTTTGTCCTTTTAGGCACAACTCAGATTTGGGGGCCAGTTGGCCTGTCCCAGGACCACCAGGGAGCAGACCTGTGCATTTAATTCATGTGCTACCAAAGGAATTGCTCAGGAGGTGGACATTGAGCGAAGGTCCATTTCTGCTTTCTCCTGTGGAAGAAGAGGAGCCCCGATCACCTCACTTTCTGTGTACCCTCCAAAAGCCAAGGCAGGTTCAGCAGAGACGAGTCCATGGCTGACTTCCAAAGAGCTTTGAGGAGGAGGGAGTGGTGCCGCAGGAAGAGCCATAGATAAATGCTGCCCCTCTAAGATTATCAGCAATGTTTGCGGAATGCATGTTTGTCTGGTTAGCAGTAAGTACCATCAAAGCCTGAAGATGACAGGAGACATCCTCCAGCCCTTGCAAATAAACTTGTAGGCAAATTACAATCCACGTCAACCTTTCTCTGTTGGAGTTAGTCCATAATTAAAATTTATTTGATAAAATAAATCTTATTGCTCACTGAGCGTTATGGAGAAGCATGTTTAAATTATGGCTCTGTTTATCAAATGATCATCCAATGTAGCTCCCTTTAATGACTTATAGTATAATATGTCATATCATGAGTTGGGAATTAGTAACTGGTACTGGATGATACAATGACAAATAGTTCCCTAATGGGGAAAAAAGGAAATATAGTTTAATATTTTTGATTAATTAATCTCCACGAAAGTAAATCCTGTTTAGAAGAAGGGAAAGAATTATTAAACATTATTATTAGACGGTGGGGTAGATCAAATTTTCAGGCTGCTGACTGTATTAGAATTCTTGAAACCAGGTGATGAGTGCAGTCACAAAATGGCTACCAGAGGGCTTGCTGGTACATAACGGGGGTGGCCTCTAAAAAAAAGTGCTCACCTTCGTGTCAGCTCCACAAAGTGGGCAGCCGCACAGAATGAGTAGACCTATGTTCTATGGGGAGGCCTTAGCCACAGAATCTTACAAATCTCAATGAGCGAATTCTCCCCCATCCAGATTTATTTATTTATTTATTTATTTAATTTTTTATACCGCCCTTCTCCCGAAGGATTCAGGGCGGTTCACAGCCAGATAAAAACAAAGCAACAATACATAAATACAAGATAAAACAATATTTAAAAAACTTATTAAATTTGGCCCAGATTAAAATATATTTAAAACAGTAAAACCCACTAAGTAAAATTAAAAGCCAAATAAAAAATCTAAAATTCTATGCCAGTCCTGCGCGGATAAATAAATATGTCTTCAGCTCACGGCGGAAGGTTCGAAGGTCAGGAAGTTGACGAAGTCCTGGGGGAAGTTCGTTCCAGAGGGTGGGAGCCCCCACAGAGAAGGCCCTCCCCCTGGGGGCCGCCAGTCGACATTGCTTGGCTGACGGTACCCTGAGGAGTCCCTCTCTGTGAGAGCGCACGGGTCGATGGGAGGCAAACCATGGCAGTAGGCGGTTCCGTAAGTAACCTGGTTCTAAGCCATGGAGTGAATGACCAGAGAATGACAGAGGGACCAGCCAGAGTCTCTTCTTAATAGCACCTCTGTTTTGGAACTTTATTATGAGCTCTGAGATAAGTAGGAATGTACAAAGTTTCCTAATTGTCACCTAGTTAAAGAATTTATAGTCACAAATAGTTCTCTTCCCCTCAAGAAAGCAAAGTCTGGGGCAGATGCTGGAGAATTGGAAGAGAAAATAAATTCCTTTTTTTTTTATTGTCATCCAGAAATTCTTTCACCAACCCATCTCAAGTAGACATGGGATCTGTCTCTTAGGTGGAATCTGGGTTCCTGCTTCCAAGTCACATGACTAGTTGTCTCCTTCCCAAAGACCTACCCAAAGTCTGAGTGTTTATCTGAGAAAGGAGGAGAGGCTCCCTGCTGGAGCAGCTTATGGAGAGGGGAAGACAACACAATCATTTGGGGGATTGTATAGAAATGGTTCCTTGCTCTCAGACCAAATTTGGGTTGTGTCCTTGTAGCCAATCTGTCCTCAGGGCAATGGGGCAGATTGCAAGCAGCCATCACACTATCAGCAAAGGCCGCAGGGGATCTTGCATTGTCATCTGTGGTGAGGCAGTGTAGCCTAACCTAGACCCACTCACGGCACCTGTCCACCCGTGGTCTTCACAGCATTGGCTTTTTAAGAGTCTGGGTTGGTGAACATAATTCTAGTATGACAAATGCGTCTATGAAACCATTCCTAAGTCTACAAGACCAGAGAGCTTTATTTCTGGCTTGAGGTTTAGACAGAGGGTAACAAGTAAATTGTGCTTGCTGCTACCAGCTGTCTCAGTTCAAAATGGGCATCTTACCACAACCAACTCACCACAGCCAACTCATCGTGGCCAGCTTGCCATGGCCAACTCAACATGGGACAACTCACTGTGGGATGATTCAACAATTCAATTTAACTATTTAAAATGTTTTTTAAAAGTAATTTTTTTCATTCACATTTCATTTTGTCCCTCCTTTAGCATCCTTTCTTTAATTATTCTGTTCCACCATTTTTCTGATCTTAGTAAAACTCTTGTCTTTCAAGAGTTGTCCTGTGGCAAGCTGGCCATGGCAAGTTGAATGTGGTGAATGTGGCCTCTGGTGGCTCAACAGACTAAGCAGTCTGTTATTAACACAGCTGCTTGCAATTACTGCAAGTTCAAGTCCCACCAGGCCCAAGGTTGACTCAGCCTTCCATCCTTTATAAGGTAGGTAAAATGAGGACCCAGATTGTTGGGGGCAATAAAAAGTTGACTTTGTATATAATATACAAATAGGATGAAGACTATTGCTTAACACAATGTAAGCCGCCCTGAGTCTTCGGAGAAGGGCGGGATATAAATTCAAATTTTAAAAAAAATGGCTGTGGTGAGTTGTCCTGGACCCGTCTCAGTTATCTGAGGGGCCTTTTCAGAGCTCAGCTCTGCATGGTAGACCTGATCCAAACCTGGTTGCACATGCCAATTGGAACTCTGCCCCACTGATTGCTAAAATGGCAGACTGCCTATGCTTCCTCTCCCCTCTTTCTTACACCCGGAATCAGGGAGGGACCGACTGGTCTGCTCTTAATACCATCTCTCTTCCCAGGACTTCAGGAATGCTTTTGTCCTTTTGTGTCAGTTTCTGAAAAAGAGCTTCCAGGCCACCCCCTGGCTCTGTGCAATGAGAGGAAAAGTGGTCCGCCTGCTTCCTGTCCCAGTCTCTCCCCTCCCTCTCTTGCCCCTCAAAAGAAAGTAGAAAGAAATGGTGAAAGTGACTGAGGCTGACCTGTTGCTTTGCAGCACATCCGTTCGCCTAGACTCCTAAATTAAGACAACTTTTTAAAAATAAAAAATAAAGAAACCACCAGGCAAGCAAGCATAAAAACTTTCCTCAGGCAAACTGATGCTGACAAAACTAAACTGCCTTTCTATCCTCCATAGCCATACAGCAAAACTGCTTCAAAAAATTACTTTAAAAAGTCATCTTTGGACTCTAGAAATACCATCTACCTTGGGACCTTGAGAAAGTGTTTTCCTTGGTACAGGAAGCCTGGCCTGCCCCAGCTTGGTATGAAAGTCCTCAGGGATGAGACCCCAGGACTCTCAGTAGGCAAATGCCTGGCAGCTGCTTGCCACCAAAAAGGCCTGATTCTCACAGAGTTTCATTAACCAATTTTGTTAATAGAATAGAATAGAATAGAATAGAATAGAATAGAATAGAATAGAATAGAATAGAATAGAATAGAATAGAATAGAATAGAATAGAATTTTATTGGCCAAGTGTGATTGGACACACAAGGAATTTGTCTTGGTGCATATGCTCTCAGTGTACATAAAAGAAAAGACACCTTCATCAAGGTACAACATTTACAACACAATTGATGGTCAATATATCAATATAAATCATAAAAATTGCCAGCAACAAGTTACAGTCATACAGTCATAAGTGGAAAGAGATGGGTGATGGGAACAATGAGACGATTAACGGGGAAAGGGCCGTCAGCTACAGGATCTTGGGAACAGGACAGGTGCAGCTTAGCCTCCATTTTCCCCTAGATTTCTTGGGGTGGGGATTCTTTGACCCTCTCACTGACCCCTCTTGCAGCTGCAGAGGGGTGATGTTCTGTCCCCCTCGCCTCAGTCCGAACAATGGCTTAATTAGCTGGCATTATCAGCTCTGGCAGCAAAATAGTGAGCGTCTGCAAAGTGTCCCTGTTATCTCCCTTGATGCCGATGAGTCAAACAGTACTTCAGCTCTAGTCAAGCAGTTAATTTGCCTGCTACAAAGAGGCACAGCAGCCCTTGCTGCCTTTATATCCTGTGGGGTGTGGCTCCATGACTTAGCACTTCCTAGGCCTGCCCCACCCCTGCTTCTGTTGTTCCCGCCTCTCCTGCCTACGAAACCTAGGGTCCAGCCAGGCCTGATTGCCATCAGCTGGGTCTGGAGACGTGGCCTGAGGGGGAAAGAGTCAGTGGACAGAGGCCTCATTATCTCCTCCATCTGGCCTGCCTCTGGCTCCTGGAGCTGAGCCAGGGAAGCCGGTGCTCCCGAGGTAAGTCCTGATGGCCCTTCCCCCTCACTTTCCAAGTCACTTTCTGGCAGGGGGCCTGGCTCGGGAGGCACAGACACAACAGGTGGCTACTTGCTTCCCTGGAATATTTGGTAAGCTGCCTTGTCTTTCCTCAGCTCTTAGATGCCCATTGCCCACTGGAAGAGGAGCAGACAACCCCTCAATCCACGTGTTTCCCACACCAAGCCTGAGAGCCTCCTTGTCATTAGTCAGCCAGCCGCATCCATGCATTTCATTAGAAAAGCTTTTTGGGGTATTGAAGAAGGTGACCTTTCTGCTGTCTCTCTCCGACCCCTTGGCAATCATTCACCATTGGATCTTGCTTGGTTGTCTGGCAGAGTTTGGCCTGGGGGGGGGGTATTTTTGGAATGGGGCACCCTTAGAAGGAGCTTCTCAGAGAACACTGCTCAACACTGGTGTGACTGAGGCGCTCCATCCATTGCTCTTTAAGGTCTACAAGAAAACCCAGGGAATTTGGACTGGAATTCCATGATAAAATGATGGCTCCCAACTCTATTGTCCCCCCCCCAATCTCAAAAATGAGCTGCGGGAGGCAGAACAATCTAAAATTTATCCCAAAGATCCTTTTTCAGTTCAGAAGCTTCTTGGATGAGAAGCGAAACGTCTTCAAGGAAAAACAAAGAAAGTCCAGTTGCCTCTTGAAAAAGCGCCTTTGGGGCAACCATGACCTGGATCAGGGGTCTCCAACCTTGGTTCCTTTAAGACTTGTGGACTTCAACTCCCAGAGTTCCTCAGCCAGCTTTGCTGGCTGAGGGAGTCTGGGAGTTGAAGTCCACAAGTCTTAAAGGAACCAAGGTTGGAGACCCCTGACCTGGATGACTGACAACCTCCATGAATCTAAAATTTATAAATCCGAACAATAAGCAAGGACTCTTGGAAAGGAAAAAGCTAAACTTTGGAACTGAACCATCCTGATCTGGATGGGTGTCAGTTTTGTGGTTTGGGAGTCCACATGTCCCCCAGCTGTCACTAGGGTGGCAGCTGTGGCCAGGAGCCTATTTGCATAGCTGCAAGCCTTCCTAAGCCTGTCTTGAAGAGCAGTCTGAGTTAAAGATATTTTGTCTTTCAAAAAACATCACACACAGGAGGTACCAAATTGATCTCCGTGTAGAAGAACAAAGTAAAAGAGGGGAGACATGGAATATTTTTACAAGAAGAGTTCTCCACTCCTCTGAAAACAACAAAATACCTTATACCACCAGACTTGAAATCCTGGGATTAGAAAATTTAGAACTCCGCCGACTCCAAGAAGACCTAAGTTTAACTCATAGAATCATCTATTGTAATGTCCTTCCTGTTAAAGACTACTTCAGCTTCAATCACAACAATACAAGAGCAAACAATAGATTCAAACTTAATGTCAACCGCTTCAAACTTGATTGCAGAAAATATGACTTCTGTAACAGAGTTGTTAACGCTTGGAACTCACAACCTGATTCTATAGTCTCTACTCAAAATCGCAAAAACTTCAACCAAAAACTGTCTACTATTGACCTCACCCCAGTCCTAAGAGGACTATAAGGGGCGTGCATAAGAGCACAAAAGTGCCTACTGTTCCTGTCCTATTGTTCCCTTTCATTATATCAAATTAATATAGTTATTGTATACTTTTACTTATATATATGTTTTTCTTTTATGATGTGTTGTTGTTTTATGTCGATGTTTACGTATACTGTTGTGACAAAATAAAATAAAAAAATAACTCAAAAGATAAATAAAATATATCTCTGCTGTGCTGGACATATTTGATTATCTCCTTTGAAAACTGAGCTCTCAGCAGGAGTTGTAAGACATTTTTCACAAAGCAAATGTGCTGTCAAGCATGTATGGATTTCCTCCAAGAGACTTCCAGTCATGATCCTCACAGAAGCTTTCAAATGGAGCATATAAACATGACAGGGATGTGAACAGAGATCCTCAACTCACGAAAGAGCACCAATCAAGAGAGGTGCCATTTGTAGGAAATTTGAAGGTCTCTTCCAGCCCTGTGATTTTATGAATCTCTCAGTGCCCAGATAATGAGACAATGGCTGATGCACCTTCCCCTCTCCCCCGCCCCCAGAACTGGCAGGTTGAGGGTGGCTCTTTCCTGGACATCTGCACATGATGCACATCCTTTACTGGGTGGGGACAGAGGAGGAGGAGGAGGAGGAGGAGGAGGAGGAGGACTTCAGTCTCCTTCAGTTACATTCTCCTCTTCCTTTTTTCACCTTTTTAACTGGCACTGGAACGGAGCTGGATCCCCTGCAACAATCTCCTGGGCCTCTGGTGGCTCAGACTGGTAAGACAGTCTGTTATTAACAGCAGCTGCCTGCAATTACTGCAGGCTCGAGTCCCACCAGGCCCAAGGTTGACTCAGCCTTCCATCCTTTATAAGGTAGGTAAAATGAGGACCCAGATTGTTGGGGGCAATAAGTTGACTTTGTATATAAATATACAAATAGAATGAAGACTATTGCTAACATAGTGTAAGCCGCCCTGAGTCTTCGGAGAAGGGCGGGATATAAATGCAAAAAAAAAAAAAAAAATTAAGGGCCTGGGACTTTAGAAGGACTCTTGAGCTTGACAATAGCCCAGCGACACTGGATGCCTTTCTTCCCATGTGGCTTAAGCACAATTCCTGAGGCCCAAACCATAGAAACTGCCCGTCTAGTCCCACACCCCCAACCTGGGCATCCACACAAGGCAGATTCTAGGGAGATGCGGCTTGAGAAAGGATGCCAGGAATGGCGAGGTGAGTGATGGCTTCTGAGACAGATTCCCCAGGATTCTTCATTGTAGTGTTTCACAAATGCTGAAATCAGGTTACATTTCAGATTTTTACAGCATTAGATGTGCACTAGTGCAGGGGTCACCAACCTTGGCAACTTTCAGACTTGTGGACTTCAACTCCCAGAGTTCCTCAGCCAGCTTTGCTGGCTGAGGGACTCTGGGAGTTGAAGTCCACAAGTCTGAAAGTTGCCAAGGTTGGTGACCCCTGCACTAGTGGATGCCTGTCTTATTAAGCCATGTAAATCACCTTCCTTCTAATATGCAGAAGTACAGAAATGCAATGGTTATTTTCAGAACGATCACAGAGTGGTTCTATGGCTCCAGGATGGCTGTGAGGGAGAGAAGTTGGAGTTGTTCCTTTGAAAAGCATCTGCAGACACGTTTCCTGGCTCATCCCTTCACCTCCTGGTATCCAGGCTGGTGCCGCAGCTGCCTGTCTATTTGAACCACACCGGGGGCTTTCAAGGATGCACCAATGTCCAGAGACGGCCTCGCTTCATCCCCCCACCCCCAAGACTCTTGGTTCACAAAAGCTGAGGCAGAGGGGCATTGGGGGTGCAGAAGAAAAAGGGCAGCAAAGGCACACAGGCAAGAAAGCAGAGGCCATGCCTGGAGATGGACAACTACAGTAGCTGGGCCAGATGACTTTCCAGCCAGTGCCAGGACCATGTGCTATGGTAATCAGCATGTCCTAAACTCAGCCTGGGCTGCTCCAAAGCAACCCTGGTTAATGACAGAATGTTGTGTCTGCGCCCCCCGAGCCAGGCCTTCTGCCAGAAAGTGACTTGGAAAGTGAGGGGGAAGGGCCATCAGGACTTACCTCGGGAGCACCGGCTTCCCTGGTTCAGCTCCAGGAGCCAGAGGCAGGCCAGGTGGAAGAGATAACGAGGCCTCCGTCCCCTGACTCTTTCCCTCCCCAGGCCACGCCTCCATACCCAGATGATGGCAATCAGGCCTGGCTGGCCCCTAGGTTTCGTAGGCAGGAGAGGTGGGAACAACAGAAGCAGGAGTGGGGCAGGCCTAGGAAGTGCTGAGTCATGGAGCCACACCCCACAGGATATAAAGGCAGCAAGAGCTGCTGTGCCTCTTCATAGCAGGCAAATCAACTGATTAACTAAGAGCTGAAGTACTGTTTGTTCCTGGGTGACTCATCGGCGTTGAGGGAGATAACAGGGACTTTGCAGACGCTCGCTATTTTGCTGCCAGAGCTGATAGTGCCGGCTAATTAAGCCATTGTGCCGGCTAATTAAGCCATTGCTCGGACGGAGGTGAGGGGGGACAGAACACAGAACCTGGCAGCTGGAGGAACCATCACACCCAAACAGCGCATTATCCCCACAAGGAGTAGAATGTTTGGGAAAAGGCCATGGTTGCTTGCTACTGGATAGACTGTCAGACCTTTGCTTGACCCACAGCTGCAGCCTATGGTGTGTGTCTCAATAAAGCATTGTGTACAGATTTGCTATGTTGTGGTGTGTCCCAACTTTGTAGAGCAAAGAACCCTCACAATTACAGAGCTCATGATTTGTGAGCAGGGTGTGTACCATGTTTAGCATCTCAAAGTTGAATAAGGCTGATCCGGGCAGATTTAAGAACTGTCCAGATTGAAATGGGCTGTCTGCAGTTCCTGGCGTGGAACTTTAGAAGGACCCTTGAGCTTGACAATAGCACAGCAACACCAGATTCATTTCTTCCCCTGTTGCTCAAGGACAATTCCACAGCTGGGTGTGAAGGTGGAGGGAAAGAGAGAAAGAAGAAAAACAGACTGGTAAGGATGGTTTACTAGTAATCTCAACCCCAGCATTGAAATTGGGGCAATGGGCCACCAGCATCCAGACCCTCAACTATTTTGGTGGACATAGGTTTTGTGATATGGGGGAGCGTAACCTGGGAGGCTTTTGGCTCCCTTCCGGCTCCTGCCTCCTTGGCCCTGGTTGCTTCTCTGGCTTTGGTGTCCATGGAGTGTAACAGACCCTCCTGTCTGAGGGTCTTAGACATAGAAGACCTGACAGGTCTCAGACAGTCACACAGACAGACAGAAAGATGGGGAAACGTTTGAAACTCCCAGTTCCCTTTTGGGTGCCATTGTTTAAAAAGAGCTTTCAAAATTGAAATGAAATCTTCTCTATGCCAGGGGTCTCCAACCTTGGCAACTTTAAACCTGGAAGACTTCAACTCCCAGAATTCCCCTGGGAGTTGAATTTCTGGGAGTTGAAGTCTGCCAGGCTTAAAGTTGCCAAGGTTGGAGAGCCCTGCACTATGCCATGTGTGAAATGTGGATGCTTTCCCCTTCTTGTTTCCCCATCCTGAATTTTTGACTTGGGGGGAAAAAAAAAAAATTCCAGGATGGGAAATAATATTCTGTGGAGGAGGCAAGATGTACTCCCCCCCTGCCCCCCTTGTTGTACAAGAAAATGGAAAGGAAAATAATTTGGAAGATTGTTGTGGGAAGCTGATTTCCCAAACAAAGTGCAGTTCTGAAAAAAAACGCCTCAGAGCAAAGTTTGTGAGGGCTCCAAGGTGAGTTTTATGAGGGGCTGAGTGAGTCAGGGAGAGGAACAAGGTAATAGCCGGGTGAATAACACCATGTTCATTTAAGTCACTGATGTTAATTAGGATGAGCAATTGCCTGGCATTCTTTCAAATTTACCCCGTTTGGTCTTCAGAGATCTGACAATCAAGCCTTCATTGCCCTCTCCTGCATCTGGGCTCACTGCCAAGAGCAAAGCTGAAAAATGACCCCCTTGAAGGACGAGGCAAGGGATATGGAGCAGCCGACCTTGAGGAAAAGCCACAAGGGTCTCCTTTGGCTGACCCAGCCCCTCTCTCCTCTCCCGCCTTGGCAGAGAAATGGAAAGCCAGATCTCTTTCTTCTCCGGCTGCCCAGAAGGGAACAAGATCTTCCCTTCCAGATTTGAGGGGCTAAGACAGCACCCCCCGAGCCTGATCTCTAGTACAGACAGACTTCACCCTACGGCCATTCAGTCAGCGACTGTTCCAAGTTATGACACTGCTCAACAAATGGTGGCTATGACTGGTCCATGGAGTTTTGTCTGTCTGGTACCCCTGGAGTCACCAGATCACAGTCTTTGTGCTTGGAGAAACATTTGCACTTAGGAGCAGTGGCCAAGGGCCCCGTGATCACGTGATTGCCATGTGCAACCTTTCCTGCAGGGTTCCCCAGAAAGTCAATGGGGAAGCCAGCAGGGAAGATTACTAGTCACTAAAGTAAGTCTCCCCACCTGTTCACCCACCCACCCCAGCCTCTCTGCACACCCATAGTCTCAGAACTCTACTACAAACCCCAATTTGTCCATTAGAGATCTGACCTACAATAGTTCTCTAATGATAATCCACTATCAGACCTCTCTTCAGGAACTTCTTAGGTACTACTCAAGCTTCCCCTTACAAGTGTCTTCCATTCTTCACTCCTGCTCACTCCATCACCCCATCCTCTAAACCTCTGCCTTCCCTTCTGGGCTTCCCAGTCTTCAATTATCTCCTTGCAGGAATCCCGACATTTTCTCAGCAGGAATTTAACTTTCTCTGTCAGTGCCCATCCAGACTGATTTTGCAAATCATCAGCCAAGCTGCAACATGCATGCAAATTTGCCATATCCAAGGCCAGAAACTGCTTCTACCTGGCGTTTACAATTTGTTATATCTGTGTGACCTGCCTTCTTCTTCACAAAGGATTAAAAAAAACAACCCACTGTATTTGCAAACATTTGTTAAACAAGGTAGCTTGTTTTGACTGATCCATGTATTATCCACCACAAGCATGTTTTTGTACTGGGACAAAGTCAGGAGCTGCGAGGAAGGTTCAAAGATGCTTATGGCTACAATGGATAAAGCCTTGCAAGAGTCTTCATCCCAGTCAATCAAATAAACCAAGATAAACCAAAGCTTCTTCTGAATGATGGTGGAGCACAGGTCCTCAGGAGGGCCAGAAAGAAAAAAGTGAACAGAACCAAACTCCCTGGATGTTTATCCGCACTGAAACTTCCTGACTTGAAAACATGAGCAAGGGAGGGAGGGAGAGAGAGAATGAGAGAGACAGGGAAGGAACCCATTTCTTTTGCAAGCAAGGCAGCTGCGTTGGCCCTGATTGGTCTTGCAGGCATTAATCTTGAACACTTTCAGCAAGAAAGACATTTCCTTACATGCCGTTTGTCTCATAACAGCTTCTGTGATTTGATGCTGGGGCTCTCATGTCAGAAAATGCCAGGGTTGTATTTGATGCTTAGTCTTTTTATCTTCAGCATTCTATTTTTAATCAGAAATGTTGCCAATCAGAGGAAAAACTATCTTCAATATTAATATAATTAACAAATAATTCTTCGGAGCAAAATGCACCAGAGACTTCCTTGTCCCAGAGGCGAGCTTAGCAGACAGTCTCTCCTTCTAAACCTGATCAGAGCAGGCAAAATATTTCCACAGCCACATCCCTATCTTATCGCCATCGATTCATCCCCAATATATGAATGGAACAGGTTGAAGGCATCCTTAGCTGGACGGGTACAAAAACAGCCCTATGCTCCTCCTTCTGATGTTATCAGGGACAGCAAACTCTGTTTTATTTATTTTATTTATTTATTTATTTGTCACAACAGTATATATAAGCATAAGCATGAAATAACAATACGATATATAAGCATAAATATAATCATAAGTATGTAATAACTATATGAAATTGGATACAATCAAAGGGAACATTAGGACAGGAATGGTAGGCACGTTGGTGCTCTACCATCCTTGATCTTGGAGGACAGTCTAAGGCAGGGATCACTATGCAGGCAGCCCATTGCATGCCTTGATGCAAGGATGGGCGGAAGCATTTGAGACAGCCTTCTCTTTAGCCCAGAGTCTAACATCACCTAACTGCACTGCTTAAATGCAAGATTCTCAAAGGACATCCAAATGTTTCTGATATGATTCCTATTTCATTATTAAGCCCCTTATTGTTGTGTCTTGCCCGCTCTCACCGCAGCCGGGGTCTGCTTATCTGCTTCTGAACGCTGAAGAATGTCCTCCCGGCCCCAGCTCTGGCTCCATGCCCAGACAGGCTGAGGAGGGGGCATCTCCCGGCCCCAGCCCTGGCTCCATGCCCAAGCAGGCTGCAGAGGAGGGAGCACCCCTGCCCCAGCCCTGGCTCCATGCCCAGGCAACGGAGCAGCTAGACCTCCCCTCCTCCACAGCATGTGAGCCTGAGGAAAGTTTATTTCCAACAGCTGCTGATTGGAGTGACCCTCGCATCAGAAGACTGGATAGGCGGAGGCAACAGAAGGAAGGGAGGGGCAGGCCTTAATGAGTGCTGAGTCATGGAGCCACACCCCATGGCCTATATAAAGGATCTGCTTTCTGGCAGTCTCTGAGTCAGGCAAAGTCAAACTTATCTTGCTGAAGTCACTTTCTGGTCTCCTGCCTGCTCTGAGGACTTTGCTAGGACTTTGGGCAGAGCTGCAGAGGCAAGCCTGATTCGGATTTCCCTGACCCGGCCGTCAGCGGAGGAGTGGGACACGACACTTATCTTCCTTAACCCAGGACTATGCTGTTCACTCAATTGTGTTATTCGTGTCAGTAGTGGGTTGCTACTGGTTCTCCCCAGTTCGCAAGAACCAGTAGTAAACATTTTGAGTAGTTTGGAGAACCGGTAGTAAAAATTCTGCCTGGCCCCACCCCCAATCTATTGCTGCCTCCCGACTCCCAGCTGATCAGCTAGAAGGAAAAAAGCAAGACTCACTTGTCGAAGAAGAGAAAGAAAAAAAAACAAGACACCGTCCCTTTAAATTGATCGGCTGCTTCTCAGCCAGGAGATCGCTTGGCAAAGAAGAAGGGGAGGGGGAACCGCTGTCCTTTTAAATTGACAGAGCGGCTAGAAGCTCCGTTCTGAATCAGCTGAACAACAGATTGGATAAGAGGAGGAATTCTTATATGGTGCAATGTTTTTGAAGTTTTGGGGTTTGTGCAACATGGGCTTTGTGTTTCTAAAAAGGTTTGGGCGATTTCCATTGTGAAGTATCCTGTCTTGAATGAGTTTTCTGCCTGCTTGTAAATGGAGCCGAACTTCCGGTAGCTGTTTTCTGCTTACAAAGTTTCCTTTATGCAGCTGGCAGGAATGTGGAATTCCAGGCAGGTTCCTTGCTAGCAGCTTGATTATTCCTTAAATATCTGGGATATTTTATTTGGGAAATGAAGAGGGGGAAGTTTGATTCCTTCCCAGAACAGATTAGTGGGGTGGGAAGGAAATGGGGATTTGGAAGTAACCGTCCCCTGGAGTAGGGAGGGAAATGGGGATTTTAGTCAAACATCAGCCATAATACTAATGATTGTTTTGAACAATATGCAGGTTGTACTACATGAATGGCTATTTAATATGTGAAATTATGACTGAAACCTATATAGGTTCACACTGTCAGGAAGTTTGTCCTTAGTTTTAGGTTGCTTCTCTCTTTGTTGAGTTTTGCCTTCTGGTGTTTTGGAAAATACTTCCTCCCCCCTTCTTTCTAGCAGCCCCTTAAACGACTGTTGCCTATCACATTCTTGGGTAAAACATGTGAGCCATTTCCGCCTTTCAGTGGTCCATGAAAGTGCATCTAAAGCAGAGGTCTCTAACCTTGGCTACTTTACGACTTTAAGACAGCAAAGCTGGCTGAGGAATTCTGGGAGTTGAAGTCCATAAGTCTTAAAATGGCCAAGTTTGGAGACCCCTGATCTATAGTATGTAGATAATAAAGTTGAAAAAAGGTGAACAACATTTTTGCAGAACTATAGATGCGTTGAGGCTGGGTGTGACAAGGAATGGCTGGGAGGGGAGGGGCCAGGCGAGGTACCCCTTGACATGAGAGACATTGTGTTGGCCACGCCTACCCAGTCATATGACCATCAAGCCACACCCACTGTCACATGACCATCAAGCCACGCCCACAGAACCGGTAGCAAAAAAAATTAGAACCCACCCCTGATTCGTGTGTGTGTGTGAGAGAGAGAGAGAGAGAGAGAGAAAGAGAGAGACAGACAAAGAGAGTCAGAGAGACAGAGGGAGACAAAGACACACAAACACAGAGAGAGAGAGAGATACAGAGATACAGAGAGAGAACCTCTTGGGCAAGGTAATTTTGAGAAATTCTTTTCAGACCTTCTGCTTTCCAGGGCTGAGCTGTCTCTCCTGCTCCCTTCCTGGTCATTGCTCTCTCCCTCTTCCCCAGGCCAGGTCTGCTTGTGTTCACATGACCACATCCTCCAGCATCTGCCCTGTTTCCCTGCTCAGTCATGCTGTTCTGCATGCTATCCCTGCAGTTTTCTTCCAGGAAAGCCCAGGTTTTGCAGGAGAGGACATGGAGAGATTTTACCTCCCATCAGGAGCTGGAGACGTACTCAGGGGCTACTCATCTGAATTAAGTTCAGGGTATTAGAACTTGCCTAGGTTATGTCCAGATATCCCATGTAAATCCAGTTGTGGCCACAGTTTTATTAGATGTGGAAAAGAAAAACGAAAAACCAAAACCACTCCTAGATTGCATCTGCTCCAGAGACACGTTTGTAACCTTGCTTTCAACTCAACATGCTATTTTTCAGACCATACCTGAGATACTCTACTTTTTAATTTCCTTCACATCACAACTGGGTCTCCAATTACCTTGGCCAGAACCCTTTTCTCTTAGAAAAGAAAAACGCAGGTAACTTGATCTTTTGATTGAATTCATCTTCCAATTGATCCTTTGGGTCACCTTCCTTGAGGAATGCTGTGTCCGTATCATCTTTAGAAGGAGTGTCAGTTAAACTCAAAGAGTTTAATCAACCAAGGCAGACCCTATTATGGTACAGAGACAGCAAGTGAACACAATTAGTTTGGAAACGCCATGTTAAAATCCGTGTATATTTAGGGAGGCATTGTATTAAAACCCATGCTTTGGCTAATTTGCATTTAAATAAAATGCATATAAGTTTTCATTCTTTCTTCCTGGGTCTGACCTGCCCAGTTCAGCTTTTCACCTGATTGAAGAAGAGTGTTCTGCAGGCTCTTTGTTATGTATTCATGTTTGTACCTTTAAATATTTGAGCGGGAAATCAGCACGTTGCTGATTGGTCGAAGCCTCCAGCAGAACTGTATAAAAGGAGAGGTTTTTCCCCCAGCCTGTTGCTGGGTTCACCCTATATTAAAGAGCTGTTGTCACTACCCTGGTCTCCAGCCTCGTTACTTCCCGAACTTAACATTGGCGACGAGGATGGGATTTCGAGGCTAAGGAGAACCAGAACCGAGCTGAAGCACGCACGATAGAACCGAACCCAGCAAACCCAGGGCAGAAAAGCGGAGATGGCCAGTTACACTCCGCCCGCACCGTTTGACCCGGCCAAAGAGAAATGGGGAACGTATATGACCCGTTTCGAAAGCTTTCTAGAAGCCAACGAACTGCACGGAGTTCCAGATAACCGAAAGAGGGCTTATTTCCTAAGCCACTGCGGTCCGGAGGTCATCGACATCGCGGAAGCCCTGGCAGAGCCAACGCCGTTGCAGTCGGTGTCGTGGCCAACTTTACAGACTTTACTAAGAAACCACTTCGCACCAACGCCGTCCAAATACGTGCGGCGGTTTGAATTCGGAGAGCGAAGGCAGATGGAGGCGAATCCATAGGTGACTACATGGCCGCCCTAAGAAGAGCGTCCAAGGACTGCGGATACCGTGACCTAGACGAGGTGCTTCTCGAGCAACTCATCCGAGGGGTCAAAGACATCCGATTGCGGCGACGGCTGCTGGCAAAGAGCAACCTCACGCTAGCCAACGCTCTGGACGAAGCCAGAGCACATGAAATGTCATCCCAAGCGGCAGAGACGCTGCAGAAGCCGGTCCCACAAAAGGCGAGCGCGAAGGCAACTCCGGTGCACCAGGAGGAGGTTCAGACCGAATCCGACGGTGAAGACGAGGAAGGGGTCTGCCGCACAGAGAAACGCGACAAAGGGGACCGAGACGAATGCGGAAGCTGCGGGGGTCAACACCAGCGCCAACGCTGCAAGTTTAAAGACGCGACGTGTCGGCGGTGTGGGAAGAAAGGGCACCTAGCTCAAGTTTGTCGAGCGGCCCAACCTTCCCGCCGAAAATTCAAATCGCCAATCAGAGCGGAATCGGCAAGGCGGCCCGCGATTGGCTCAAACAAAAAAGGCGCGGATTCCAACCAAACAACTGTGATCATAGGCCGCGCCTCGACCAAAGTGGAGAAGAAGATCTTCACCAAGCCAAAAATAGAGGGTGTACGGTGCCGGCTTGAAGTAGACACGGGATCAGCGATCACCATCATGTCCTGGGACACTTTGGCGAAGTCGCTGCCGTCCGTCGCGAAGCGCCACCTGCAAGCACAACGGCTACGAGTGCACGACTACCAGGGGAATCGCATCCCTGTTCGAGGGACCACCTCCGTCCGAGTCGAGTACGGTCCACATAAAAAGACCCTGCCCATCACGATCGTCGAAGGAACTCTGCCCAGTCTGTTGGGACTAGACTGGTTTCGTGCCCTGGGCATGGGAGTGACTGGCATCTACAGAAGTGACTGTAACCTGAAAGACATTCTCTTTAACGAGTTCGAAGATGTCTTCAAGGACTGCCTGGGCAAGTACAAGGGGACCCCTATTTCCTTCAACTTAGATCCCCAGGTAGCCCCCATTAGGCTTAAGGCGAGAAGAGTCCCCTTTGCCCTAAAACCAAAGATCGATAAGGAGCTGGATAAGCTCATTAATCAGGGGATTTTGGTGCCAGTCGATCACGCAAAGTGGGAGACGCCAATCGTCACCCCCATAAAACCGGACGGGTCAATTAGAATCTGCGCTGACTACAAGGCGACGCTTAACAAAGCCTTACAGAAAAGCGCTTACCCGGTTCCAGTGGTGCAACACTTATTGCACTCTTTGGGGCAAGGGCAAGTCTTTGCAAAGTTAGACTTGGCCCAAGCCTACCAACAACTGCCAGTAGACGCCCGCACAGCCGAAGCCCAAACGATTGTGACGCACAGGGGGGCCTTCAAGTGCACCCGATTGCAATTTGGGGTCAGTGTGGCACCAGGGCTGTTCCAAAACCTGATGGAACGACTACTGCAAGGGCTCCCAGGGGTAGTTCCCTACTTCGATGATGTCCTAATTTCAGGGGAAAACATGGAGGAATTGGGGGAGCGGTTAAGAAAGGTCTTGAGCATTTTCCGACAGCCGGATTAAAAGTCAAGACAAACAATGCCAGATCGGGTCGAATCCGTCGATTTCTTGGGCTACCGGATAGACAAGAAAGGAATTCACCCTACTGAGAGCAAGGTTAAGGCAATTAGGAAGGCTCCAGCGCCCAAAAACAAAGCAGAGCTGCAGGCATTCCTGGGATTGGTTAATTTTACGCGGTCTTTTAAAGAACAAAGCAACTGCTATGGAACCGCTGCATAGGCTCTTAGGAAAAATACTGTTTGGTCTTGGGGAAAGTCAGAAAATAGGGCTTTTGAAGCAGTAAAGAACCTGCTCTCAAGTGATAGCCTGCTCATCCAATATCACGACTCATTACCCCTAGTGCTGGTTTGTGATGCCTCCCTTATGGGGTGGGGCTGTACTCAGCCATAGACTTCAAACGGCACAGAAGCCCCATAGCGTTCTACTCTAGAACGATGTCCTCCCAGAGAGGAACTACAGCCAATTAGACAAAGAAGCACTAGCCATTGTGTCAGGGGTCAAAAATTCCACGAGTATGTCTTTGGGCGGAATTTTGAAATCGTGACTGACCACAGACCGCTACTTGGGATACTGGCTGGCGATCACCAACGCCTGTGGCACTTTCGCCACGCTTGACCCGATGGACTATATTCTTAGCCGCTTATTCGCATAAGCTGCAGCATCGACCAGGAAAAGAAGTGGGCATGCAGACGCTAAGCCGATGCCCACTACCAGGGGCGATCAAGACCCCACTCCGGGACGCCCATCCTACTTATTGACTCGTTGGACTCTGGCCCAGTCACATCTAAGGAAGTGGCTCGGCATCATACCGACATTGTGTTAAGGACTGTACTCGGTTGGGTACAGAGAGGGTGGCCCGCTGCGCCGGGCGAACGGTTCAAAGAATTTGTTAAAAAACGAGATGAGCTCTCGGCTCAAGGGGGGTGCCTGTTATGGGGTGATCGTGTAATAATTCCTGATAAGCTAAGGGGAAAGGTATTGGACCTCCTCCACGAGGGTCACCCAGGGATCGTAAGGATGAAGGGGTTAGCTAGAAGCTATGTATGGTGGCCACTCATGGACGCAGAGATTGCTGAGAGGGTAGGGAAATGCCAAGCTTGCCAAGAGTCCAGACCTCTACCCCCAACGGCCCCAGTCAGAGAATGGGAAAAGCCCCAAGGGCCCTGGTCAAGAATCCACATTGATTTTGCTGGCCCTTTCCACGGCCAAACATTCCTAGTAGTTGTGGATGCATTTTCTAAATGGTTGGAGATCATAATTATGAAATCCACTACGGCCGAAGCAGTAATCGCAACTCTGCGCCACCTATTCGCAACTCACGGGTTGCCGGACACTCTGGTGTCCGACAATGGGCCCCAATTCACGGCAGCCCAGTTTGAAGAATACCTGGCAGAGGAAGGCATCCGACATGCCCTCTCTGCGCCTTTCCACCCTGCGGCGGATGGCCTTGCAGAGCGTTCCGTCCGGAGCGCTAAGGAGGCATTGTCCAGGCCCAAGCCAGGTGACTGGCAAACAAAAATAGACTTTTTCCTAGCCGTCCAGCACAGAACCCCAAGCACGGCCACCGGGAAAAGCCCAGCCGAATTGCTAATGGGACGGAAACTCCGGTGCCCACTTGACCGCTTGAACCCCCATTACACACCCGAGGGTTACAAGGACGAACTAGAAAAGACAAGGGAAATGAGCATAGGCGACCGGGTGTGGGCCCGAAACTATGGGGACGGCCCTAGTTGGTTCGCAGGACAAATAATAAAGATAACCGGCCCAAAATCGACGTGGTAGAGCTACCAGACAACCGAGTGTGGAGGCGCCACATAGATCAGTTAAGAAACGAATAACTGACCAAACCGAACCAAAGGAAACAGATCATGACCAATACCAATTTGAATCCACAGCTGACAATGACCCGGGGGAGGCGCAAGACTTAGCTGAGGTCCCAGAGTTCCAGCGACGCCATCAGGTCCCCGAGGGAAGCAGCAGGGAAAGTTCAAAAATTAATCCAAGGCCGGATGGCCAAGAAAAAGAGTCGGCCAATAATCCGGAGCCCGTTGGCCCAGAGAAAGAGCTGGGAGGAGAAAACAGCCCCTCCGACCAGCTCAAAACACCACCCAGAACTGAACCGCGCAGGTCAGAAAGAACTAGGAGACGCCCAGGTTATTTGCGTGACTACGTCGAAAAATAACATGTAAATAAATATGTAAATAGAGGCAAAGTGTTTTCTGGGAGGGGAGGAGTGTTATGTATTCATGTTTGTACCTTTAAATATTTGAGCGGGAAATCAGCACGTTGCTGATTGGTCGAAGCCTCCAGCAGAACTGTATAAAAGGAGAGGTTTTTCCCCCAGCCTGTTGCTGGGTTCACCCTATATTAAAGAGCTGTTGTCACTACCCTGGTCTCCAGCCTCGTTACTTCCCGAACTTAACACTCTTAGTTCAAGAAGACTTGAGTAACACATGCTATTTCCTATCTGAAGCTTACCATCTTTTTATGTAAGAAAGGAACCTCAAGAATATTTGCTTACAAAGCTTATCTTTCTACTGCCAGTGTTCCTCTCTCCATGCATTCTTTTCATTGTATTAAACAACTTCCCAGATAGAAATTGGAGGCCATGTCACTTGAGACTTTCACTCCTTTCTCTATATCTTGGGCTGGTCTCAGTTGGACTGGCAGAAAACCAGCTCAGGCTCCAGGGCTGATCCATGCTTTCATCTTCATCAGATAATCTGATTTCATATTTCCCTTTAAGAAAGAAAAAGAAACAAAACAAAACCGGCCAGTTAAACCCTGACAAGCCAGTGACGACCAGGCTACCTCAAAGTCCAAAGGGAAGAGCTCTAATATTTGCTAACTTAATTCAGGAGGCTTAGAAGAAGCAATTAGACTTTCCGAAGATTAGATCTGCTCCATATCATTTCCTTCTAATTTTTATAACTAATGTATAAACAGATAGTTAATCAATGGGAGACAAATACCACAAGGGTCCAAAGCTCTATTTTCTTTAAAATAAAGAGAAAAAGCTTTCAGCCACAACTCGCTCTTCCTTGAGCTGACCCCTCCTCCCCACAGCTCCATCCATGAGGCAGCTTGCAAGGAAGAGATCTGCCTCTCTGGGTGGACAGTCTGGAGCAGGGTCTCCAACCTTGGCAACTTTAAGACTTGTGGACTTTAACTCTCAGAATTCCTCAGCCAGCAAAGCACAACTCTGGGAGTTGAAGTCCACAAAGTTGCCAAGGTCGGAGAGCCCTAGTCTGGAGCCACTCTGATGCTGCAGGAGGAGTGGGGGATTTGAATCCACCCAATCCCCACTCCTGCTTCTCTGGGCAGGGGTCCCAAAGATCCTGCATTCCCAGAACATCATAGGGCTTGGGGAATGGTCAGAGGCCAAGAGGGGCTGCTGGCAACAAGGACCTCCTGCTGCCTTTCCTGCAGGCTCCTGAGGGAATTGCCATCAAGTGGCAGGGAGGCCCAGAAGGCAGCTGGATCATTGGATGTTTCTGAAACCACGTCTTCTTTTTATGCCAAATTGGGCTTTAATTGATTTAAACATGATGTATGAAGCCAGGAAAAATACATATTGGGGCAAACTTGCTTCAATTTACATGTTTAGAGGTGCATTTAAGACCACTCATATCTGTGAATCTAAGACCATCCATCTCTGCATGGATTATACTGTTTGCTAACTGAGCTACTCCAGGCCTTCTCTCCATTCCAAGAGTCCTGGGATTTGCAGTTTGTCATTATATATCATTGCAATAGAAATATAATTCAGAAGGTAAGAGAAATGGATAGAAACGAGATGTTTTAGCAATTATGATAAACCGCTTATTTCCACATGGTACCTGGTCAGGTAATGCCCTTCTATTGCAGAGTATTCCAATGCTTTTTTTCCCAAGAGATCCAGATGCTATTACTGTGAAGGCCTTCTCCTTTCCCAGCAGGGATCTCCTTGTAGCATCTCCTCCCATCAAACATGGAAGGCATCTGAACCAGGGGTGCTATTCAGCAGGTTCTGACAGGTTCTGGAGAACCGGTAGCGGAAATTTTGAGTAGTTCAGAGAACCGGCAAATACCACCTCTGGCTGGCCCCAGAGTGGGGTGGGAATGGAGATTTTGCAACATCCTTTCCCTGCCATGCCCACCAAGCCACACCCACAGAACCGGTAATAAAAAAATTTGAATTCCACCACTGATCTGAGCCTAAATGCCCCCCCCCCATGAGGTGGGTCTCATAGAAGTCAATGTGGGTGTGAATCAGCTACCAGCCGAGACCCCTGAACAGTCATCCTAGAGAAGGTGCCTCCAGGTTATCTGGCAGGTCAAGCAGGTAGCACTGCTGCAGGAGGGCAGTTGAGAGCTGTGGCACAAGAGACCCTAGAATATAGAATAATAGAGTTGGAAGGGACCTCAAAGGTCTTCTAGTCCAACCCCCTGCTCAAGCAGGAGACCATATATATCAGACAAATGGTTGTCCAGTCTCTATTTGAAAGCCTCCGGTGGTGGAGCACCCACAACTTCTGAAAGCAGGTTGTTCTACTGGTTGCTTTTTCTCACCTTAAGAAATTTCTCCTGAGTTCCAGGTTGCTTCTCTCCTTGGTTAGGTTCCAACCATTGTTTTTGTTTTGCCTTTTGCTACTTTGGAAAATAGTTTGAGCCCCCTCCCCCATCTTTGTGGGAGCCCCTCAAATATTGGAACAGGTTTTTTTTTAATTTGCATTTATATCCTGCCCTTCTCCGAAGACTCAGGGCGGCTTACACTATGTCAAGCAATAGTCTTCATCCTTTTGTATATTATATACAAAGTCAACTTTATTGCCCCCAACAATCTGGGTCCTCATTTTAACTATCTTATAAAGGATGAAAGGCTGAGTCAACCTTGGGCCTGGTGGGACTAGAACCTGCAGTAATTGCAGGCAGCTGCTGTTAATAACAGACTGTCTTACCAGTCTGAGCCACCAGAGGCCCAGAGTTTAATCCTGATCTCCAACCTCATCCCCTTTGGAGTGAGGCAACTTCTTGCAGGGCCTCTTGGCAGGTTCCTCGCAACTCAGAGAGAAAGATGCTGCTTGCCCAGCATGAAACTGCAGCTTCTGCTCCAAGCAGCTCTCCCCAAACAGGACTGGAACTGCCTCGCTCTGCCAATAAGCCAACCTATGTTAATTGGGCCGTTTAGTGCACGCAGCTGAAGTATTTAAAAGTAATGATGATGATAAGAGCAACTTGATAATACAAAACGAATTGGCACAGAAGATTAGGATGGCAAAACAAAATTATTTTGAAAATGCAAACAAAACTGGCTGATGGTTAGCGTACAAATTAAAAAAAGAAAAAGGAAAAAGAACAATATAGCAACTCCAGGATGAACATGGAACAATACAGTATAGACGGGAAGAAAAAAAGAAAATAGTACAAAAGTTTTTTTTCAAAAATTATACAATCAGGAATATATAGCAAAAGATAACATTAGACGATACATAGAGGCAACAAAAACAGATAAAATCACGAAACAACAAAAAGTAATGCTAAATAGCCCGATAACTGCAACAGAACTGGAAACAGGATTGAAAAAACAGAAAAATAATAAATCACCAGGACCGGATGGACTGCCAATTGAACTATGCAAAAATATGAAAGAGTTGTTACAACCGATATTATTGGAGATTTTCAGTGAGGCCTTAGAGGAGGCCAAGATACCAAAAACATGGACAGAAGCAATCATTACCCTCATCCCCAAGGAAAATACTGATTCACAACAAATTCAAAATTACAGACCAATATCTTTATTGAATACGGACTACAAAATATTTGCAACAATAATAGCAGAAAGGATTAAAAAAAATTGAATAAATATATACACTCAGACCAGAATGGTTTCCTCACAGGAAGACAGATAAAAAACAACATGAGGATCATAATGAACACCCTGGAGTACCATGAAGCCCACCCAGAAAAACAAGCGTCACTCGTTTTCCTTGATGCCCAGAAGGCATTTGATAATTTGAATTGGAAATTTATCAAAACACAAATGAAATATGTGGATCTCGAGACTAAATTTGAAAAAATGGTAAATATAATATATACAGAACAAACAGCTAGAGTAATTATAAACGATGAAATGACAGAAAATATTGAGATAACCAAAGGAGTTAGACAAGGATGTCCACTTTCTCCACTTCTATTTATTTTAGCATTAGAAATATTATTGACAAAAATCAGAGATGATTAGGAGATAAAAGGCTTAAAAACAAAAAAGGAAGAATATAAGGTTCAAGCCTTCGCTGATGACATGGTATTCATTTTGGAAGATCCACTAGAAACCGGCCCCAAACTGATTCAAAAAATTGAGGAATTTGGTGAAGTAGCGAGACTCAAGATAAACAAAAATAAATCTAAATTAATAACAAAAAAATCTCACCCAAAGTCAAAAAAATGAATTGGAAGACAAAATCAAAATAAATATAACCAAGAAAATAAAATATTTAGGGATTTGGCTCACAGCGAGGTGCTCATCAATAAGGAGGATGATTATACTAAATACTAAAATAATATAAAACACTATACTAAAATACTAAATAATATAAAAAAAGATTTGGATAATTGGAAAAACCTACAAATTTCACTATTGGGCAGAGCCACTATGATCAAAATGAATATTTTGCCGAAAATTTTATTTCTGTTCCAAGTCATTCCAATAAAAGTAGGGAAAACATTCTTTCAAGAGTTGAATAAATTGATCACTAAATTTATATGGCAAGGGAAAAAAGCTAGGATTAAATTAAAACTCTTGCAAGACACGACCGACAAAGGGGGTTTGGCCTTACCAGACTGGGAATTATACTATGAAGCATCAATTATCACATGGCTAAAAGACTGGATGGAATTGGAAAATAAAAGAATTCTAGCAATAGAAGGCCACGATTTGCAAGCGGGGTGGCATGCATTCCTTTGGGACGGCAAATACAAAACACATAAATATTTTCAAACACACATAATTAGGAATGCACTGATACAGATTTGGAAAAAAATAAAACCAAAACACTACACAAGAATCCCAATGTGGCTATCACCAACAGAAATAATGAAACGCCCAAATTTATTATATGTAGACAAGATAATTAGATATGAGAAATTAATAAATGTACAAGGAAATTTGAGAACAAAACACGAATTGGAAAAAGCAATAGACAGGAAGGTAGATTGGTGGACATACACACAGATACAATCAAGATATACAGAGGATAAAAAATCATATGAAATACAAAGACAGCAGCAAGAATTGGATAAAATTGTACATGGAACAGAGCTAAAATTAATCAGTAAAATATATGAATATCTACTGCGATATAAAATGGAAGACGAGGTGGTTAAAGAGACGATCAAATGGGCAAAAAACTTCGGATACAATATAGAATTGGAGAAATGGGGAAAAATGTGGAAAACAAATATAAAAATGACAATGTCAGTGGCATTCAACGAAAACTAGCTGAAAATGTTTTACAGATGGCACCTTCCACCTGCAAGGCTTGCTAAAATGTACCCAGTGGTGGTATTCAAGTAATTTAACAACTGGTTCCCTGCCCTAATGATTTCTTCCAACAACCAGTTTGCCAAACTGCTCAGACAGTTAACAACTGGTTCTCCCGAAGTGGTGCAAACTGGCTGGATCCCACCACTGGATGTACCCGAATAGCTCCGCACTATCTTGGAAGTGTAAAAAGATATACGGAACATATTACCATACATGGTGGACATGCCCAACAGCAAAAAAATTCTGGGTTAAAATTAAAAAGTGGCTGGAAGATATAACTAATCAACATATAGACTGGAGACCAGAGACCTTCCTGTTGGGAATAATCAACACAAAATATAGTAAGGAAATAGGATACTTAATTTTACATAAAATAACAGCAGCCAGAATAGCTTACACACAGAAATGGAAAAATGAGAATATACCAACGGAGGAGGAGGTGATAAACAAAACCTTGGAATGTGCTGAGATGGACAAACTATCAAAGGAGTTAAAAGAAAAAGAAGAGTCGGAATACTACATAATATGAAACAAATTGTATAACTGGCTAGAGACTAGAAACTCTAGATGATGAAAAAAGGCGAAAAACTTATATATATATTAAATAAAATGGCAATGTATGAAAGAAAATGAACAGTTAGAAGGATAGATAGGATAGAAAAAAGAAACAAGAGAATGGGACAAAAAAGAAAAGTACAATTAAAAGAAACGAGAGGGGGAATCAGGATGTAAATTTGAGAATAAGGAAACAAAGCTGATATAAAGAAGGAATATATACTTTATGTCAATGTATGTTATGTATTGTTGTTAGTTTGTGTTAAAATAAAATAATATATATATATATATACAGTAAAAGTGATGATTATTTAGGATTTTCACCATTGTTTTGTTGCTCTTCACTAGACAAAAACCCAATACAGACTGTCCCCTCTTAGCAACCACAATTGGGAATGCCAACCATGTCGCTAAACACCATGGTTGCTAAGTGAAATATCATGTGACCATGCTGGACTTACATCCCTGCAGCTTCTGTTGTTAAGCAAATCGCTGTGGTCTTTAAGTGAGGCATCACACAATCATGGCTTGTCATTTCACTTCAGTGTTCTCCATTATGTCCACTTGTTGGAAGCCAGTTGTGAAACTTGCAAATGGTGATCATGTGCCGGGAGATTTTGCAACGGGCGTAATTGTATATCGGTTGCCCAACACCCGAATGGCAATGCCATGGCTGTGGGACACTGCGCCTGCCATGAATGCATGGATTGATCACAACACTGTATTGTTGTTTTTACTGTAACAACTTTAGATAATTGCTTTAAAAAAAAGCAATCTGCCTGAATTCAATTTTTGTCTTCTATCAAGGTAGCTGCAACTGTTAAGGAAAAAAGCAAAGGAAAAGGTAAGATTTGTGACTGAAAATGAGTAAGTAACAGGGACAAATACAAGAGTTTCAGGTTTCCCTTTGGGTGTTAAACATTCTCACAGATTGACTGAGTCTTCCTTTCTTCCTTCCTGAACTGAACTGAATACGGATCAAATCTTAAGCAGAGATGTCACAGGTAATAACCATCATATTTCTAGAGAGTCTATTCCAGTTTGCTGCTGTTCTTTGAGTCGAAATGCATCACAAGACCCAAGAGAAGGACTGGAGCCTCAGAGGCAGAGTAAAAAGCAGGAGACCATGATGACTATTCCAGACCATCCGTAACCTTTGGAGAACCATCTCACTGACACCAGAGAGCCTGCAACTCAGTTGGTGCTTTAGTCAGACTGGAGAGGGGGGGGCTCAGCTGGCCAGGGGCAGCCCAGGAACCATCCTTTCCCCTCCCCTGCTTGTTTCATGTTTAGGACACCTCCTGCTTGGCCTTGAAATCAGATTGATGGAATTCTTGCCAAGGACACAGAACCAGACTGTTATTTAAAGCTTCTGATCTCAGCGGTCATTGTGACACTTCCTGCGTTCAGCCCCCACCCCCACCCTCTCTGTTGCAAAGCTACTTAGTCACTCATTTAAGAAGGGTGAAAAGCCAAGTTAGGAGAATAAAGACAAGTAGGTCAAACAAAGGTCAATGAAAGATCTTTCCCCACATATGACAGTGTAGACGTATGTTTGCATTGATGTCACATCATGATTATAAGGGAGCTTGCCACTGATATTTTTACTGGAATCACATTTTAGATATGTACAAACTAGCCAGAAAGAGCTACACCTTTCTACACACTCCTTGGAGATCCCAGTGTCTTTCAGAAGTCCCCCCCAGCCCACCCTGTTCCTTTCTACCCTGAAGTGCTTCATCTCCATCCCATCAGAAAAACAGAGAAAGGAGAGAAAATTGGGGAGACGAGACAACCTTGGATCTACCCCTGAAGCTCTCTTGCAGCATTCAAAGTTCATCTTTTTAGGATAATGCATGTTGCCAGATGTTGGCCAGGTGTCCATGCTGGGTGTCTCAAAAAGCTTCTGGGTAACAAAAGCATCCCAATGACCAATCAGTTTATTGCTCAGTCCAGGATTCCTCCCACTTCCTTCTCCTAAGCCAGGCATCTTTGAAAGGTCCCGGTCTTCTTCTTCTTCTCCTCCCTGCTTTCCAGGGCTTCCTCACCACCTTTCTCTGAACCATTTCAAGGATCTCCAGCTTGGTTCATCTTCAAAGATCTTTTATTAGTTGCACAGGTAATAAATGACCTGCTGAGAGACAGCAGAAAGCCAGCGGGGAAGCCTTTCTTTTGCCTGTTATCCTGTTACTCAGAGCCAATTTAGCACATCTGTGGTTGCTTTAAAATCAGTGTTTAGATGAAATCTCAGCAAGAGGGAAGCTCTTAGCAGTTTTACAGCAGAAGGAAAGAGAGGTGAGGATGGGGCTGCCGTCCAAATTAGATTTTGCTCCCCAGGATTCTGAAATGGGCATTTAAGAATCAGTCACATTATCTTGTGTATTAATACTTTGGCCAGATGTCTCTTATTTTGAGGACAATCCTAATTAATCCACATTGCTTTTTCAAATGATTTTCCCCGTTTTATTGGAGGCTGGAAAAGAATTTATAAATTCAATGGATTGTAGTAGAAGTTATAATGTTTGACACATCATTTGCTCTGAAAGAAAATCATGTGATGGATATGTGTACAATGTAAAAGCAAAGGAAAAAATAGATAAATTTTTAAATGAATTACTCAACTTTTATTTTTTAGAAATAAAAATTTATATATATATAAATTATATATATATACAGATATATATTTATATATATATAAATTATATATATACAGATATATATATATATATATATATATTATTTATATATTTATATATATATATATATATATATATATATATATATATATATATATATATATATATATATATATATATATATATATTCTGAGGTTTTCGCGGGTGTTTGTATGTAGGTCTTTGGTTATTCGGGTTTTCTCCCGCGTAAAATTGGAAGTGTCTTGGCGACATTTCAACGAAGTCTCATCCGTCATCTTCAGGCTGGTGTTTACAGCTTCGTGCTTCCAGGAGCAATGTGTGATTGCATATATATATATATATATATATATATAGGTCTTGGCATATTTGGGTCTTTTCCCATGTAAGGTTGAGAGTATCTTGGCAACGTTTCAACAAGGTCTCACTCATCATCATCAAAACGTCGCCAAGATACCTTCAACCTTAGACGGGAAAAGACCCGAATATGCCAAGACCTACATACCTATACCCGTGAAAACCCCTTTTTTCCCTCAGGTGCTGAAATTGTGCACATGCACGTGACATGTGTATGCTGACACCCATAATGCAATGCAGACCCTGCACATGCGCACGCAACTCTCCTCGTGCTACCCCTGCACCTTGCGCAGGCACACACAACCCCCGTTTTGGTGCTAGCAGGCCTCCCTGAAGCCCCCTGGAACCAAAAATGGGACACTGGGGGGTGCTGCACTCCTCCAGCCCCTGCACATAGCTGCGCAACCCCCCCACCCCATGCATGCTGGCTGGCAGGATGCACGCGGGCATGTGTGGTGGAACTGACCTGGCCATTGGCTCAGGTGCTGGCAGAAATGGCTCCGCCTGCCACCACAGTTCTACTCCAACCCCCTGCCCAAGCAGGAGACCCTATACCCTTCTGGACAAGTGGCTGTCCTAACTCTTCCTAAAAACCTCCATTGATGGAACATGCACAAGTTCAGGAGGGAAGTCTTTTCACGGATTAATTGTTCTGTCAGGAAGTTTCTCCTTAGTTCTTGGTTAGATCCCTCCTTGATAAGTTTCCATCTGTTAATAGTTGTCTTGGCTCCCAGGTACTTTGGAGAATAGGTTGGGCCCCTCTTCTCTCTGACAGCCTTTCAAGTATTGGAAGACTGGTATCATGTCATCCTAGTCCTTCTCTTCAACAACAAAAGAACAATAAAGATGATTAGGGGGCCGGAAGCTAAAACATATGAAGAGCAATTGCAGGAATTGGGTTTGTCTGGCCCAGTGAAAAGAAGGACTAGGAGCTATGTACTTCCTAATTTAGCCACTTTGTCAAAGAAGGTGATAAAATGATCTGTTTTTGACAAACTTATGTTGACTTCTATTAATTATCTTCCCATAAAAAAGTTTTATTTTTACAATCATGTCAAACATCTCATTCAATGTAATTATCTTATTAGTTTCTGGATGCTCACAAATGTGCTGTTTTTTTCAGGATCTTCCCAGATATTGATTCAGGCTGATTGATCTGTAATTCCATGGGTCCATATTTTTCCCCTTTTTTGAAAATTGGAACTACATCATCTCTTTTTCAGTCCTTTGATAGTTTCCTGGTGCTCCAGGATCTTTGAAAGGTATGGTTCAGTGGTTCCAAGATCACATCTACCAGCTTCTTCACAGCTCTTGGATGTAATCCATTTGATCCTGGGGATTTGGACTCATCTAGGGTAGACAAGTGTTGTTTTACCATTTTCTTGCCTATTTTGACTTGTATTGCTAGTCTGTCTTTTACTGTTATGTTTTCACTAGATTTGGCTCTATTATTTTTTTGCGTGAAGACAGATGGAAAGAATGAGTCAAGAAGTTCTGCTTTCTCCTCTTTGCCATCTTCTCCCATTAGTGCACCTATTGTTTTATTTATTTATTTTTACTTTTTTCTTGTTTTTTACATGTGGAAAACAACTTTTTTTATTGATAAAGAATATTTGTAGCTCAGGGTTGAGATATGAGGGTCCTTGGTGCTCTCTGAGGTTGCTTGTTTGTTTTCTTGGAGGCCCAAACTAGGTAAGAGCATTAAGGCTACTGAATAGTGGGGTTCGCTCTGAATTTATATTCTAATGGCTCGCCATGTCCATATTAGTGGGAGTGGTCTTGGAGGTTATTTGGTTGAGCAGTTTACTGTTAACTTGTTTGGCAGTTCCTTGATTGGGATAGTATTAATTCTTGATTGTTGGTCAGATGTTAATCCTGGTGTTACACTTTGCACCTCTGGGTGTTGATTGCTGGTGGAATGGTGTTTTGGTCCTTGGGTTCCCACTTTGGCTTGTTGAATGTCTTTTTGGCTCAGTGTATAAATTTTTTTATGTGTCTATTGGTAGCCAATTTGTCAGAGTGCCAGGCTTCCACGGTTTATCTAGCATTTTTGAACTTGGCTTGGTCTAGGATGGTCAGTCTCCCAATTTCCCAGTTCTTCATCCCATGAACTCAGTTTTCAGGGTGTGTGTGGGAATGTACTATGGCAAGGGTCTCCAATCTTGATCCCTTTAAGACTTGTGGACTTCAACTCCCAGAATCCCTCAGCCAGCAAAGCTGGCTGAGGAACTCTGGGAGTTGAAGACCACAAGTCTTAAAGGGACCGAGGATGGAGACCCCTGTACTATGGGGTCGCAGACCAACATGTTGTGAACCTTCAGGTATTCAAACATGCCTAGCTGTCAACCACTGAAAAATATCTTGACTCAGCTGGCAAACAGGTGGGATGAACCAAGTTTAGGCAAAACACCTGCACATGTTTTGCATAGTGAACACCTGTTACACACAATACACACCTACTCTAAATGAAGACAAGCCAATTCATGTTCCCTTTCATAAACTTTAACCTACATATGTGCCTGTTCTCATGCTTTTCTCAAAGAAGTAGGCCCCTTGTAGCAGGGAGGTGGGTTTAATACGCTTAATTCAATCCATGTCATCTTAAAGCAAGCATTTTTGAACTGGGCCCCAGGGCTTAATTAGATCAAACAGCACTCTTGCATATATATGTATTACAAACGAGATTTATTCATGATTGCCTTTATTGGTAGCTAAACCTGCGGTGATTTAATTAGGCAATTAAAGGGTGCCATGGACTCTTATTCTAACAAACAGAGAGAATGAATTCCATTTGATTTCCTCTCTAAGAAGCTGAATGGGAGGAATTTTAATGATCTGGAGGAGCCTTTGGTTTATTTCACTGTTTTCCCTCGCTAGGAAAAAAAAATTCTTCCCTTGTTCTCGAACAGATGGTCAGGTGGCACTTGACCCAGGTCTAGGTGGGAACCCTGTTTGTGCTGAAAGAGATTGGGGTAAGAAGACCTTCTGTGAAAGGGCTATTGCTATGCTTAGATATTTGAGGGTAGAGGAAATTGCTGGTCTGTGCTCTAGAGCAGGGCTCTCCAACCTTGGCGACTTTAAGACTTGAGGACTTCAACTCCCAGAATTCTAGGAGTTGACGTCCACAAGTCTTAAAGTTGCCAAGGTTGGAGAGCCCTGCTCTAGAATCTCCAGAACTGTAGAATGCATCCCACACCAACATCAGAACAACAGACAAACACACATACCAGAGTCAAGATTTCTCTGCTCTTCAAGATGTTCATCTAGTTCCCAGAATAGAGTTTATTCAATTCCACACAGTTTAAAGCAGGGGTGAAATCCAATTTTTTTTTTACTACCGGTTCAGTGGATGTGGCTTGGTGGGCATGGTGTGGCTTGGTGGGCGTGGCAGGGAAAGGATACTGCAAAATCCCCATTCCTACCCCACTCAGCGGCCAACCAGAGGTGGTATTTGCCAGTTCTTCAAACTACTCAAAATTTCCACTACCTGTTCTCCAAAACCTGTCAGAACCTGCTGGATTTCACCGCTGATTTAAATGTTAAATGTTAAGGGGGGCTCCCTCTTAAAAACCCCTCCATTGTTGAAGTCCTCCCCACCCACCCACCCACCCCAAAAATCCTGAGGCTGAGGAAATATTGGAGAAATGTCTCAAGAATGACAAAGGTATGCTAATACAAAATCTGAATGAATGAGCCCTGGGATTCCTCTGAGGCTCAAATCTAGTCACCGATTGGTTAAAAGGATTCTTGTTTTTGATGGATTCCAAGTCGCTGTTGGAGGCCAAAGTGTTCTCTGTGCAGAAGTGTCCTTAAGAAGGAATGTGAGTTGAGCAAAGATTACCAGAGCAGGTTTTATTACAGGAAATAATACATTGTAGAGACGGGCCAATCCTATCACCTGGCTATCAGGAGTCCATAAGCTTTGCATATCTATGCCAGAAAGAAAGGCGGAAATGAGTAACCTGAGATTAGACATTTCATAGACAAAAAACCAGGAGAGTGGTAAACAAAAAGGATGTGACAAAGCCCTTTAAACTCTCTAGCTCCTACTGCGGAGACTAAATCTCAAGGTGATGAAGAGTCTATGTTGTTGGATCTAGACCTCCAAAACATAGAAGATTAGCTCAGCAATTCTCATTCACATTTTATTTAGGCAGAAACGTTAATCTGTTCTGTTAGGTGTTCAGAAATATGGTTGATTTTTATTTTGTCAAACGCTAGATATAAATGATGAAAAGGGCCTCAGGAGTTTCTTTGTCTACTAGCAAGAAGGCACTGAAAACAGAAATGGACTAAATTTGCACTGAATGTTGAACTGAAGTGAATCTGAGGTACACTGTTAATTGTAAACTTTCACACAAGTATTCAATATCTTATTCCGTTATCAAAAACAAAACAAAACACAAGTTCGCCAAGGCTTCGCAAAAGTCAACATGTAGTTGGATCCAGGCAGTGGTAAACTTATCCTTGAGTTAGAGAATGAACCCACAAGTGCTCAGAAAAGTCAGTCCCCTCCTCCCTTCTCTCCAGGCATTGGATAATTTACATCCTGTCTCTGGCTTCCCTTTTGGAGGAAGTACAAGGAGAAAATGGTCAGCTGCAGCTGAAGGAGCAGTGTATCTGGAATCCTTTCAGTCAGGTTTTGGACATGAATAGAGTATTGAGACCATTTTGATCACACTTGGTCTTCTGGTGAGTTCAGGATAGAGTAGCACATCCATTCGGTCCCTCCTTGATCTCTCAGTAGCTTTTGAGACCATCCTTCATAGCATCCTTCTGGAGCGACTAAAGAGGAGATGGGGTGGGGGTGGGGGTGGGGATATTACAGTGCTTCTTTTTCCTCCAGAGTCACTTCTGGCTGTGGTGGGAGAGGCAAGGGTGGGGAATTAATCCTAAATAGCTGGTGTGAAAGACACACCCAGGCTCTATTTGTCTCCAGTCCTATTTAGCATCTATATGAAACTTCCTGGTGCAGGTATCCATCAGAAGGCTGATGAAATTCAGGTATACATTTCTACTCTTGGATATTTAAGTCATCGTGTTAAGATTATTTCTCAGTGACTAGAGGCTGTGGGGGAGGGGGATTGAATGGAGAAGGGCAGGCTTAGACTCCATCCTAACAAGATTGAGTAGCTGTAGGTTCTAGGACCTCCCCACCAACCACCACCCCCAAATTTTCATGCTTGTTTCTGGATTGGGGTAATATTCCCACATATAGAGTTGGTGCACAATTGGAACACAACCTCCTGAACTCTTGGCTACTACTTGTGTAGCAAATGGCACCTTATGGCTATGAGGTCTTTGCAAATCTCCAACTTGTGACCAGTTGTGTCTGCTTCTGGATTGGGGGGGGGGCTGTGCTCACAATCATTCACATCTGGCCATCTCTTAACTGGATGAGTGCAACATGCTCTACATCGGGCTGCCCTTAAAGACAACTCAGATGCTGCGGTGGGTGTAGAAGGAAATGGTAAGTGTAGTATGGGCATGTGTTGATATCCCCAGTATTTTGTGAGCTTCATTGGCTCACAGCAGGCTTTCAGATGCAAGTCAAGGTACTACGTGTCATCTACAAAAATCTTCACAGGGCTGGATGGCAACATTGCCTCCTCCAATTCTTTGGCTGTCCCACAAAATCCAACAGAGTGGACATTCCTTCTATTAAACAGTGCCATTTGATGGGACCCTTCTCTGCAATAGCATCATCTCCAAGATCAAGATGAGTCTGACTTGCCAGCCTTTTGTGAGGTGCTGAAGACTTGTTTTTTCTCTTGGGCATTGGGCCAGGATATCAGGTGAACTTGTTCCGTGAACTTTAATAATGCGGATACATGAGCAGCCTTGTACATGATTTGTTGTTAATTTCGTTGTGGCCATTGTGCTGATGCTGTTGTTGCTTTTATCTGAATGTTTGTGGCCCAGAGTATAAGTATAATGAGTAGGCAACTATATAAATTAAATTAATTAAAAATAAATCAGGGACCAGACTGTTGAATGGAGCTCATGCCCCTTTCCGAGAGGTCTTTTGCACACAGAGAGAATAAGCTGCTCAGTTAAATGAAGAGCCCTGGTGGTGTAGTGGTAAGAAGACAGAATTGCAGGCTAATTCTGCCGACTGCCAGCTGTTTGATCCTGACCGGCTCAAGGTTGATTCAGTCTTCCATATTTTTCAAGGTCAGTAAAATGAGGACCCAGATTGTTGGGGGCAAGATGCTGACTCTGTAAATCACTTAGAGCAGGGGTCTCCAACCTTGATCCCTTTAAGACTTGTGGACTTCAACTCCCAGAGTCCCTCAGCCAGCAAAACTGGCTGAGGGACCCTGGGAGTTGAAGTCCACAAGTCTTTAAAGGAACCAAGGTTGGAGACCCCTGTACTAGTGCTGTTGTTAAATGCTCTGGGAAGGGAGAAATAGCAGTGCCCTCCCCCCACCCACCCCCTGCCTCAGGCTGTCTTTTTAACACTTAGACTTTGGCCATTTAAGGAAAGGGATCTAGGCCTGAGGAGGCCCTGATTTAGATTATGCCAGCATGCCCAGCTCCTGAGTAGGCACAGGCCTGCCTCCCAACCTGGACGCCCTATGCCAGAATACCAGCAGGTCCTCCAGCTCCATCTGAATTATATCTCCAGCAGCTGGACTGGACTGCTTTTCAGATAAGTGACATGGCCGTCGCTTGGCACTTTTTCTCACATTACACAGAGCTCATCAACGATGGGATTAAGGCCAGATGTGGACATGTGGAATTCACTGAGTAGAGCAGGATAATAATAATTTTGCCTTCTCTTTGTTCTCCCTTTGACCTTCATTCAGAGGAGAAAAGCCCCAGGCAAAAGGACATGGATTCATGTTCCGATCACGTGTGAGGAAATCAGCAGAAACCCTCTTTTCTTTTTGTCACCAACTCAGGTGCCTCCCTCCAGCTGTGGCCCAACCTCTGAAATGCCTCCTTTTAATGGCTTTGAATGGTTCTCCTTGCAGTTACATCCAGCCTCCTGATCTCTATAAGCAGCTAGGAATTTTACAGGGAAGGCTCTTAAAGAGGATTTAAAACCACTTTATTGCAATAAAGCGTGCAACTGAGTTCATAACAGGGGAAGAACTACACCCTGTGAAATGCCTTCCAAGTGTAATCCTGAGTTTTAAAAGCAAGCTGCAGAAATTGTCCATGAGGATTTATTCTTCCTCACTCAACCCAATGAACCCAAAATGCAGGATTCCTCCCCCATGTCTTGATCTGCCCAGTTCACACCATGCCTGGAGCACCACCATGTCATTGGGAAGCCTTAAATGCCAACCCTTCAGGAATGAAGATGTCCATCCCTTCCTTCCTCCCTCCTCCTCCTCCTCCTTCTTCTTCTCTCTCTCTCTCTCTCTTTCTCTCTTTACTTTCAAGATTCCTCTGACAATATCAAAGCCTTCTTGTTCCTTGGCGAACAGTTAAACTGTCATGAGCTTTGAGCATTGCAAGAATACAATTTTCCATCGTCCCTGAAAGCGCCTACTATTTGTGATCTAGAAGGAATAAAGAAAAGGCCTGGCTCTGCCCAAAGTTGGACTTGGAATAGCCCAAGGAGCTGCTCTTTATCCAGATGCAATGCCATGGACAGCCATGAACCGTGGAGAAAGTCAGGGGACAGAGCGGAGACCAGGCCAAGACAGTCTCCCAGGAAGAGGGAAGACAGCCTGGTGCACCCGCCTCCAGTTATCCTGCCTTGATATGCATCCTTCTTTCTTTCACATCCTTTGATAGGAAGCTTTCTTTTGCTTTGCAGAACAGCCGGCATTGCTTTAGAAAGCCTAGGAAGCCCTAACCTTTTGGCATGTCTCTCCCCCTCCCCCACCTCCTGCCCACCCACCCACTCACCTCTACTGAAGAAGACCTCCTTTTGTCTGGAGAATTGGCAGGCACCCAGGATGGCCAGGCAGAAAGAGAGGAAATAACAGGTTTTGAAATGGCCATTGAGGTCAATCTGTCTGGGGGGGTTCTTTTTAGGGGTTCCATGATGCCAGTGGTATTTCTTAGTCCACTCAATGCCAGAAGGCAATGAACTCTCCCCAGGCAGATCCTGAGTTCTGCCTCGGTTCAAACCCTCCTGAAAAAGGGGTCAATGGCCCCACTGCTAAAGTGTTCTTGGGAAGGCTTGGAGCCCTTTCACTGTCAGTGTCTTCCTTTGGCTATTTAAATCCAGAATCCCATGTCCCACTTATAGCAGAGCAGGACAATCTTCTTTTGACTATCCTTCCTTCAGGGACATCAAACATTCATAAAACCTTCTGAATCTGGTTGCAGAGTTCATCCACATTTTGGGGTTCAAACAGTAACTGAATCATCAATTAGCTAGATGTGCTACCCATCCAGGGCCAGGGCTCTGGCTCTCTGAACCCTGCCCAAGTGCTCCTTGCAGTTGCTTTCTTGAAGATGTGTTTCCCGTATTCCTTGGCTTGACAGCCTGACTCCTTTGACACAAAAACGAAGTCTGGCTTTGGTAAGAGAAGGAATGGTGGAATCTGGGTGCAGAATGAAAAGTGGGCTCAGCCTGGAATCCCTACGTAGCCACAAGTTCAATCTCTTCCAAGTGCTGGTAACCTTTAGCTAAGTCTAGCAAGTACCCGCTCTTAGTTGGGAGGGAAGATTTCTGTTCCTCAGCTGTGTAGCAATAAATCAATTTCATTGAACCTTCACATGTTGACCTGGTCTTCCATGTCTGATAGCTTCTGGTATAAGAAACTAATAAAGGCAAGCAGCCAAGTCGGTGGCAGATTGTGTATCTGAAGCTTTTGAAAAGCCAGACTCCAAAGTTGGAACTATTGGAAATAGCTAATCCTACCGGTGTGCTTCATAAAGGACATTTTCCTTTGGTCAGTCCTGAGTGAATCAAAGTCAGTAGCTACTCCAAGATGAAGTGCCCCCAAGAGAGAACCTGCCCCTCTTTCCACCAAGCCACTGTGAGCACCCAGGAAATTTCCCCCTCCTCCCTCTGGAGCCCAAAGGCCAAGTGTCCCCTTTGACTAGGGAAGCTTCAGCAGGTTTGCTGCCTTCTTATTCACCGAAGGGGGCATTGGAGGTGGCCCAGTTGCTCTCTAAGTCTACCCCACCAGCCACAGCAAGGAGGATGAAGGTATCTTTGGCAGGAAAATTTGGAAGAACCTGAAATAATTATCCTGTTTGTGGGGCTTGTTGCACACAGGACACCTCAAAGTCTTCAACAGCACTTTTGAGCTGGAAGGTTTTTTTTTTCGAATACAGAATAACAGACTTACAAGGGACCTTGTAGGTCATCTAGTCCAACCCCCCTCCCCTGCCCAAGCAGGAGACCCTACTACACCATTTCCGACCCATGGCAGTCCAGTCTCTTCTTGAAAGCCTCCAGGGATGAAGCTGCTAGAACTTCTGAAGGCAACTTCTGTTCCATTGGTTATCAACTAACGGGTTCTTCTCCCAGGCTGGAGGGGATTTTCTTCCCTTCGTGTCCTTTTTAACTGCTCCAGTGCAAGTTTTAGTATGCAGCCACTCTGGAATTGAAATCTGCACTGCCGAGATGAAATCTTTGCGCCCTAAAGTGTTTTCCTTTCTCCTGCGGCAGTGTGTGACTCCGGGATCTCATTCCCTATAAACAGAAAACAGGCGGCTCAACCACCTCCAGCGTCCTGCTCCATTTTCCTCCCCGTAATCACTTGCAGCCGACGCTCCGTCAAACGTCCATTTCTGGAGAGCTAGCCTTGAGTTAAGACTTTGATTTGAAAGTTATTCTTTGCAATCAAAGAAAGATGAGCTTTGCCAAAAAAAGCAGTTTCATAAGATGCTGAACATAACTTGCATTCTGTAATTGCAGGCCTAAGAGACTTGGAGTAATTGACATTTTGGACGTATGACTGGGTATCATATTTAATCTGGAAAAGCAGGTTCTAGGCGAAGAAGGGGATTGCCAAACCAAACTCAGACTCCTTGCCGTGGGCCTTCTATAACTCATGCTCAAATCCATTCAGCACAGCGCTAAACCTAATGTTTACATTTTTGATTTACTAAGATAACATTAATGGGTCACCGAAAGAGTTTGTCAGAAAACGTCTCAAAACAGGCAGCCCCAGTCAGTGAAATGCCATTCATTCTCATTAGGATGCAAAATGCGGAGGGTCTCCTGCCTTCCTAGCGGTGTGCAACTTCAGAAAGGGAGCCGCCACAGCTATACAACGGCCAGGACAAGGCAGTGGGTCCTCAGCTCCAGTCTGTTTGGAGCCCTCTGGACTCCGCTCCATGACCTGCCCTGAATTGCCTCAGAGCGGACGGTGGGAGGGAGAAGGGCAGCCAAGCGGTGCTCTTTCCCAGTCTCAGAAGGGAAGGAGAAAAGGGCTGGGAGTGAGAAATGTAGGGAAGGCAGATTGTGGCATAAATGTTCCATTGCAGGTTATGGATGGGCAACAGCCTCCCTTCGAGGCAGAGCACTGGGCAGCATTTGTGAAGCTGCTCTTAAAAAAACATTTTGGGATTTTTTTATTATTAATTTTACAGCAAATGGTTTCTTTTTAATTGAAGATTTTCCACTTACCTTTAGTGTTTTGTTTTCATTACCTGTGGTCTGCTGATCCCTCACTTGTATGCAGGCAAAAGTCCATAATCAACCATTTGCCCCTGAGGTGCTTTCATCCTAGCCTGGTGCATCAGGCAGTATTTATTTATTTATTTATTTTATTTTATTTTATTTATTTATTTTGTCACAACAGTATATATAAGCATAAGCATGAAATAACTAAACAATATATAAGCATATATATAAGCATGAATATGTAATAACTATATTAATTGGATATAATGAAAGGAATCAATAGGACAGGAACAGTAGGCACGTTTGTGCTCTTATGCACGCCCCTTACAGACCTCTCAGGAATGGGGTGAGGTCAATAGTACAGTTTTTGGTTGAAGCTTTTGGGATTTTGGGAAGAGACCACAGAGTCAGGTAGTGCGTTCCAAGCATTAACAACTCTGTTACTGAAGTCATATTTTCTGCAATCAAGATTGAAGTAGTTAACATTAAGTTTAAATCTATTGTTTGCTCTTGTATTGTTGTGATTGAAGCTGAAGTAGTCTTTAACAGGAAGGACATTGTAATAGATGATTCTATGAGTTAAACTCAGTCATGTCGAAGGCGGCGTAGTTCTAAATTTTCTAAACCCAGGATTTCAAGTCTGGTGGCATAAGGTATTTTGTTGTATTCAGAGGAGTGGAGAACTCTTCTTGTAAAATATTTCTGGACTCATTCAATTGTATTAATGTCAGAGATGTGGTATGGGTTCCAGACAGGCGAGCTTATTCAAGAATTGGTCTAGCAAATGTTTTATAAGCTCTGGTTAGTAGTGTAGTGTTTCTGGAGAAGAAGCTATGCAAGATTAGGTTTACAACTCTTAGAGCCTTTTTTGCTATGTAGTTGCATTGGGCTTTGGCACTTAGATCATTTGATATGAAAGCTCCAAGGTCTTTGACAGGGTGTGGGTCACCTGTAAGGTAATGTCTATGGACTGAAGGAGAGTGACCTTTTGTGGCCAAGCACCCTTCCGAAGAGAGCCTTCCGTGGCTCAGAGAAGAGAAGCTCAGCAATGCTGCTGATCCAAAAGGCCAGATTGGGCCCTCACTTCCAAGCCCTCCTCCATTCAGCTTCCCCTCCCCACTGAAAAGGAAGAACCCAGCCCAGCCCCCCACTCTCCGCACAGGAGAGCAACTGACAGGCAGCTCAGGGGCTCCGGAGGAGAGGTGAGTCTTGGGGCACATGAAGCCAGAGCTCCAGTCCCAGTTAACAGAAGACCCTTCCACCCCTACTTAAGATTAGCCCCTTTGAAAGAGTGTCTGCCCGGCAATCTGAAGAAATTGTTCACCGGGGAAAAATCTTAAATGAATGCACTACCTGATTCTGTGGTCTCTTACCAAAATCCCCAAAGCTTTAACCAAAGACTATCTACTGTTGACCTCACCCCATTCCTAAGAGGTCCGTAAGGGGCGTGCAGAAGAGCACAAGAGTGCCTACCGTTCCTGTCCTGTTGTTTCCTTTCGTTATATCCAATTAATATAGTTATTACATACTCATGCTTATATATATGCTTATATATTGTTCAATTATTTCATGCTTATGCTTATATATACTTTTGTGACAAATAAATAAATAAAACGAAGCAGTTGTCCATCCTGAGGAGACCCCAAACAACATTTTGGGTGCATCCAGATCAACAGCCCTGTTTTTCCTTTCAGCTTCTCTGACTGGCTCTGCTTCTGTTCTATTCAAGATCTCCTTTAAGATAGTTACTGCAAAAGGGTATAATTTTCTTGTTTCTTTTTAATATAATTTTAATTAAAAAGGTTTTTTTTACAAAGTTACAAAAGATAAAGCAATATAGAAAAAGAAGAAAGATTAAGAAAAAAAATATTGAAAAGAACAAGGAGAAAGAATAAGAAAACAAAAATATGATTTTTGGATCTTTACAGCCATTATAAATGCACTTGAATCTGCTTCCACCTTCAAAATGACATAACATGGTTCTCTTCTCCTCAATTCAACTCATATTAATCAATATATTTAGAAATAATCTGTTTATTTTTATCCATGTTCAGCAAAAATCCATAAAAGGTTTCCAGTGTTTTATAAAAATAGTTTCTGTTCCTTTCCTAATCCAAGATATCAGTCAAAGAAGTCGGTTTAGCCACTTTTGCAAGTGCTACCATCTTCACAATTCATAACATAACATCAGAGTTGGAAGGGACCTTGGAGGCCTTCTAGTCCAACCCCCTGCCCAGGCAGGAAACCCTACACCATCTCAGGCAAATGGTTATCCAACATTTTCTTAAAAATTTCCAGTGTTGGAGCATTCACAACTTCTGCAGGCAAGTTGTTCCACTTATTGATTGTTCTAACTGTCAGGAAATTTCTCCTTAGTTCTAAGTTGCTTCTCTCCTTGATCGGTTTCCACCCATTGCTTCTTGTTCTACCCTCAGGTGCTTTGGAGAACAGCCTGATTCCCTCTTCTTTGTGGCAGCCCCTGAGATATTGGAACACTGCTATCATGTCTCCCCTAGTCCTTCTTTTCATTAAACTAGACATACCCAGTTCCTGCAACCGTTCTTCATATGTTTTAGCCTCCAGTCCCCTAATCATCTTTGTTGCTCTTCTCTGCACTCTTTCTAGAGTCTCAATATCTTTTTTACATCGTGGTGACCAAAACTGGATAATGCCTTACCAAGGCATTATAACGTGGTATTAACATTTCCCGTGATCTTGATTCTATCGCTCTGTTTATGCAGCCCAGAAGTGTGTTGGCTTTTTTAACAGCTGCTGCACACTGCTGGCTCATATCTAAATGGTTATCCACTAGGACTGCAAGATCCCTCTCACAGGTACTACTATTGAGCAAGGTACCACATATACGGTACTGGTGCATTTTGTTTTTGGCCTAAATGTAGAACCTTACTTTTTCACTGTTGAATTTCATTTTGTTAGATAGCGCCCAATGTTCAAGTCTGTCAAGATCCTTCTGTATCTTGAGTCTATCTTCTGGAGTGTTGGCTATTCCTGCCAGCTTGGTGTCATCTGCAAATTTGATGAGTTCCCATCTATCCCCTCGTCCAAGTCATTGGTGAAGATGTTGAAGAGTACTGGGCCTAAAACAGAGCCTTGAGGTACTCCACTGCATACTTCGCTCCATGTGGATGTAGTTCCGTTGAGGACTACACGTTGAGTGCGGTTGGTCAGCCAGTTACGAATCCATCTGGTGGTGGTGCTGTCTAACCCACATTTTTCTACTTTATCTAGTAGTAGGTTATGGTCTACTTTATCAAATGCTTTACTGAAGTCCAAGTAAATTATATCAACAGCATTCCTCTGGTCTACTAATTTTGTCATTTTGTCAAAGAATGCGATAAGATTAGTCTGGCATGATCTGTTTTTGACAAACCCATGTTGGCTTTTGGTTATTACTTTGTTTGCTTCTAGGTGTTCGGTGATTCGTTGCTTGATTATCTTTTCCAGAATCTTCCCGGTATTGAGGTCAGACTGATAGGTCTGTAGTTTCCTGGATCTGTTTTTTTCCTTTTTGAAGATGGGAACTACATCAGCTCTTTTCCAGTCCTCTGGCAGCTCCCTGTGCTCCAGGATCTTTGAAAGATATAGTTCAGTGGTTCTGAGATCACGCCTGCCAGTTCCTTCAGAACCTTGGGGTGTAATCCATCCGTCCTGGTGATTTGAACTCGTCTAGGGTAGACAGGTGTTCACTTACCATTTTCTTCCCTATTTTAACTTGTGTTTCTAATCTGTTTTTGTAGTGCTGTTTTGATAGGTTGGATAGTTTTTTTCCTTTTGTGTAAAGACAGATGCAAAAAATGAGTTAAGTAGATCTGCTTTCTCCCTGTTGCTTGTCACCTTCTTGCCACTTTCTCTCAGCAATGGGCCAATTGTTTTCTTGACCTTTTTCTTGTTTTTAACATGTTGGAAGAAGCTTTTTTGTTATTTTTTTACTTTTGTCACTAGCCTTTGTTCATTGTGAGCCTTAGCTTTCCTCACTTCATCTTTACAGGCTCGGGCTATTTGCTGATATTCTGCCTTAGTTATTTGCCCCTCTTTCCACTTTTTATATTTGTCCTTTTTGTCTTTCAATTTGTCAGATAGTTCTTTATGCATCCATGCTGGTTTCTTTTGAGATCTACTATTTTTCTTCTTCATTGTTATTGTGTTAGACGGTGCTTTTATAATCTCACATTTCAAAATTTCCCAAGCTTCTTGAGTTGTTTTCCCCCTGAGGATTCTCATCCATTGAATCCTTCTCAAGCTCTCTCTAAGTTTATTGAAATTAGCTCTCTTAAAGTCCAAGACTCTAGTTTGACTTTGTTCTACTACTTGTATTTGCTTAATGTCGAATTCCAATATTGTGTGGTCACTTGCCCCCAGGGTTCCTGTAGCTTCAACACCTTCTATCATTTCATCTCTGTTAGTGAGAATTAAGTCCAATATGGCTGATCCCCTTGTCGCCTTCTCTATTTTTTGGGAAACAAAGTTGTCTGCTAGGTTTGTTGTTAGGAACCTGTTGGATTCATTCCTCTATGGCAAGGGTCTCCAACTTTGGCAACTTTAAGACTTGTGGACTTCAATTCCCAGAATTCCTCAGCTGAGCTGGCTGAGGAATTCTGGGAGTTGAATTCCACAAGTCCTAAAGTTGTCAGGGTTGGAGGAGACCCCTGCTTTATGGCTGGTATTTGTGTATTCTGCCTCTTTGTGCATCTAGTATCCATATACCCAGCCAATCATCCAATCCGTCTTTTCTAATTGACTGTCCATAAATCCTAGTAGGAAAAAAATCTGGTTGCATCTGAACGTTGATTTTTAAAACTCTGCATCAACATGTATTTTTGTCCATAAGTTATAAGAATGTGAATTTCAGTCCTTTTAATCGTATTCTTTCCCACTGATCCATACATAGCAAAGCCAAAATTCTTAGCCCATTTTATCATGCATCCTTTAACTTGCCTATCTTCCATTTCCAGTTGTAACAATTTATACATTTGAGCAATTGTGTGATAATCATTTGTACATAATTCCATTTCAAATTTTCTTACAATTTTTTTTGTGCCTGATAGCTTTTTATTCATATGAAATCTATCTCTTAATTGTGCATATGAAAACCACTGAAAAGTAAATCCCTCTTAATTTCACCTTCTCAATTTTCCTAGCAATTCTTGATTATCTTAATCATTTTTCTTTGGCTGCTGTTTGTTTTCTATAAAATTCTTATTTCAGTAAAGATCTTTTGGGGCACAACCTGAGTTTATACCTGTTCCATATTTTTAATAAGGCATTCCTAGCATAATGATTTTGAAGGTAATGTAAACGTTATCATACCATGGATAATGTGCCACCCAAACCTCAAGTATTGCTCTTCTTGTTCTAGCATTTTCTTATTTCTTAGCAACAGCCAATCTTTCATCCAAAGCAAACAGCAGGCTCCAAAATATGGTTTAAAGTCTTGGAGTCCTAATCCTCCCCATTCCTTTCCGTCCTTCAGAATTCTAGATTTTATATTTCACTTTTATTTTCTTTCCCTGCCATATAAATCTAGATGTATGCTTTTGCCATTATTTCAAAGGTATAATAATATGTTATTTCTAAACAATTATGTTAAGGTAAGAAGTGAAATTAAGAAGGATTTATTAAGATGGGAAAAATTAAAATAATTGTTTGGAAGAATTTTTGTGGCAATTAATGTTACCTAGGATGATGCTTGTATTTTAGACAATAGCTAATGGCTACTGTCAACCCAAGAAATCAAACAAGGACCAAATTGCCTCATACTCCAGATGTCAAGAGGGTCTTAAATATTCAGCAACATCTGGAAGGTTATTAATTTGCCATAAATTTCTACAGTTCCTTCATAATTGGGTATGTGTGTGTGTAGGGATAGTATGTTCGCTGAGATACTGCTACCTCATGCACTGTAGATAGAAGGATTCTCCTCTTGAAGGACCATACTGTCAACATTTGTTAGACATCACAAAATACACACACCCCTTTTGCTTAAGAGAACAGTGTTCACAACGTTCTGTGAAATTCTAACTTGCCTTGAGGATCTTTTTTTGTCAAAGTCACCTCTTCAGTGACTAGCAGTTATTTATTTATTTATTTGCCTGCTAAAAATAGGTTGGAATCGGAAGGGCAGTGGCTCATTGTGAGCAATTTGCTCCATTCTTTGCAAAGAAAGTGGATTGTGTAGAACTTGATCTGAATTCTAGAAAGGACACACCAGAGGGACATGATCATAGTAAGTACTTTTCTTGGTACTCTGAGGTCTCAAATTCTCTTGTAGATCTCAAGGATGAGGGCAAGACCTATGGAGAAGGCTATAACTACCAAAGCATTACAATTCTAGTTAGCTTACAAAATGGATGAATGAAGCATGCTACAACTTGAAAGATCAGTCTCACTGCTTGCATGGGTTGTAGCAAGAAGCATCTAGGATAGTGCAGGGACTTCTAGTAAGTAATGTTAGAATTGGACAATGATAACGACTTTCATACAGTTTCATAGCTACCCCCTCCCCATTTTATAGCAGTCTAGCCCTTAGTAACTCACCAATCAAGAGACTGAGAAACTCCAAGGACTGTGTATAGTGCAAACTTTTGTAGCTTAGACATTATGGTTCTGAATAGCACATTACAGACTATCCAGCCTGGCACCCATGTGGGCTGGTACAAAGTCCTCTATGACAGAGACTGTTCCGGCACCAGGGGCTTTAGTCAGACATCTGCTAAAATTTATAATTGGTGCACATCCTGTCATCACTTCCCAGCTGTTCTCCATTTAAACACCCGAGAACACAAAATACTTGGATGTTAGCGCCATTCCCCAAATGGAGTATGAAGCAGGCCCAGCGTGAGTTAAATGCTCATTTCAGCAGGACCACTTGGGAAAAGGCTCAAAGGCGGCTGCATGGATCTTTTGTCCTATTAAGAAGAGAGGCCTGGATGGATCTGTTTCAACAAATAGCAGTAAAGTATTACTGACGGAAGAAGGAATGTTAAACAAGGCAAAAGTCCATAAATTCAAGAACATGGCAGGCCATTCCAAATGCTGATGGTCACCTGGCAAAAAGGGCCATGATCAGATATTTTACTTTCTCTTAGCAAAGCACAGTTGAATTAATGCTCAAGAACTGTGACAGCAGAAAAGCAATGGTTATAAGAGGTGATTGCAGCTGAAGAAGAGAGACACCTGAGTGGCTGTTAATGACTTTATCCCTATGGAATTCCTACACAGTAATTCAGATTGGGGGACTCCATTTTAGCTTCTCATTTTGCTTAGACTAGGGGTGTCAAACTTGCGGCCTGAGGGCCAGATGTGCCATGCACTGGCCACGCCCATGCTAGGTTTAGCGAAGGAGCAGAAAGTCACAATATGTCACGTGACGCCACTGTGACGACACAGGTTTGACACCCCTGGCTTAGACTGACAATGCCACAAAGTCCCTATGGGAATGGATTCCAGCCATCATAGAACCTGTTCATAAAAAGGCAAAAGGAAGAATGTTCCTTCCAACCATCAGCCAATGAGTTTACTTGCTATCATCAGTACAATGTATGGTCTTCATCTAAGGGAAAAACTATTGGGAGAGGCAGAAGGTGTCTTGACAGGTGAGTGGGCTGGCTTTAGGGGCAGATGCTCCCATGAGACTAAACCCTAAAGCTAATTTTGGTTTGAAAAATGTATAAATGACCCAAGGTCAACTTTATATAAAATTTAGGTCTCAATTTCCAGAAATAGCTTATGGAAAAACTGAAGGAATGCTCTAATGATAGACATTTATTTTTACTTTTGCCAAAACTCGAGGACAGTTCAAGAATCAAACTTAGGTGCTCCACCTGGGACCATTTTATTAGGGAAAACCTGGTGAGGATTTAAGCAGAATTCTGTCTTGGCTCCTGTATTGTTCAATTATTATATCGATCCCTTGAGCTCAGCTTTCGATCAGCTGGCGCATCACTCACCAAAATCAGCACCTCAGCCTGTTCCAGTGCTTGTTTGTGTGCAGATGAGCTGCATAATGGGGTCAGTGTTAATGTAGGTTAGTCCAATTCAATTCAATTCAAACCTTTATTGTCAATGTACAACATGTGTACAATGAGATTGGACGAGCCTCCCTTAGTGCAGCCACCCCAAACACAAAATACATTTCAATACTCATAAGTAAAAGAAAAAAGTCACAGAAGGGCCTTGCAATCCCTTGTGGAGTTCTACTCAGAAGAAGCCCAATTATAACAAGACCAAAATACTATGCAAAGCCCATAGAAGGAAACAAAATTGGCATGTGCTCAGTGGTTGTAGTCAGCTGGTTCTATCCAGTTTGGGAGAACCAGTAGCGGCGGCTGCAGGTGGCTTCAGCCACCCGCCTGGACGTAATCACGTCTCATCTATCCACGTTTTTGATGTTCTGCACATGCATGTGCATGTGCTCACATTTGCAAACCACTAACAAAGGTGAATACCACCCCTACATGTGCTGCAATAGTTCAAACTATTTAAAATTTGGAAGTAATATTTTGCCCTATTAGGGAGATGGGTGTCATATGCATTTAATAAATAAAATAAATATTTTCACCCACAGGAAGCCACAATGGACATATAGAACAGTGTACAGAATGCCATACATTTTTTATAGGTCTCAGGGAGCATCATATATTGCGGCTGCGATTAAATGATTGCTAAAATCTGAATACTACTTCTGTATGGTGCACATATAGGATTACCTGATTGATTGAATCCCTGTAGCCTACATTTTTGAGAAATATATTCCAGGTACCATGATACATACCTTGAGGTATTCTCTGGCTGAAGTTGGTGTACTCAGATCAATATAACAGGTCTAATCAAAACAAAATAACGTCTCCCCTCCCCTCCCCTTCCATTCACAATTTGGTTCAATAGCTGAACTATTGGTTAAAAGCAGTCTCCCAGTGGTCTCCTCTCCCCCAATTTCCTCTGGTAAAGGCATCAACAAATGGAAAAAATGTTACCTTATATAGGTCACCTCACTGAGATGGAAGCCTTGCTTGCCCCAAATTATGATCAAGCCAAAGGCAATTAAAGACAGAGAATAGTAGATACAGAAAGCCATGAAGCTCCACCCTATGTGCCAGAAGCTGCCGCACAAACCAGGCAGGCAGGAATGCCCAAATGCAGATGGTTGGGTCATCAGTGCAATTCGGCATTTGGTCTACAGCTCCAGCTGTCTTGGCAGAAAGATCTAAGACTATTGCATGCAATGAAGAACTTTGTCCGTGGTCGCACTGAAACCACTGCTCATTTTCTTCTATATCATCCCTTTTATCGGGTTATTTATTTCTGCATGAGATTTGACACCCTTAATCTCAAATTATCCAAGACATCCAGATTTAGTTAATGTCTGGTTTTTATTGTCACACAGCAGAGACACAGTCTCTCAGAATGTTGCCAAATTCTTTACATTGCTGCAGATGTTGAAAGAGAATCATTGCATGATTATTTACAAGAGCACCCTCCAGCAAAGTATTCATATTCTATTTTAGGGGATTGTTGTTGTTATACCATGCTATACATTAATTTTAACATTTTAAAATAATAGATTTCTTTAGGTCTGATTATTTAGATTTGGATTGTAGATGTTATAGATTTAATGGTCATAATTCTAGTAGATAATTTATAGTTTTATATCTATGCCTTGTTGTATCCTACTATATTTTATTTTATTATTTGACAGTCCTTGACCACAATATAGCTTCTTTCTTCATTGGGTAATCTTTGGCAAAGGAAAACAGAGCTGACTTTGGGGGAGGGAAAGGAATGAGAAGTAATTAAGGAGAGACCTTAAGAAAGACAAGATGACACAGTCCCACCATCAAGAACATCTGCCTTGATTTTGTTTAGTCTAAGAAACTCTTCCAAAGTTCTGTTGTTCTTCTCTAGAGCAATCACGGGGCAGTCCTTCAATCCCCATGGGGTTTGTTTCTTAACATGGCCTCCCTCAGCTGCCTGACCGCTTGGGGTCCTTTCCCTTGCTGTTTTTTTTTATTTATTTTATTTATTTATTTTATTTGTCACAACATTATATATAAGCATAAGCATGAAATAACTATACAAAATTGTATACAATCAAAGGGACCATTAGGACAGGAACGGTAGGCATATTGGTGCTCTTATGCACACCCCTTACAGACCTCTTAGGAATGGGGTGAGGTCAATAGTAGTTTTTGGTTAAAGCTTTGGGGATTTTGGGAAGAGACCACAGAGTCTGGTAGTGCATTCCAGGATTTGGCTGGGTAGCTCCCACGGATCCATAGGGTGTTGTGGAAGGGACTGCAAACCCCCATGACTTCAGCCCACACCCTCTGCAGACAGCAATCTTGCCACTCCTAGATGGCAAGGTGGTTTCAGCTCACATCTGGATGTCTGGAGGAAAGGCATAGTAGAGACATTCCTGGACATTTTCAAGAGCCAACCAACAATGGAGGAGCCTGCATTTTCATTTTTTAAATTGCAAGCTCTGCTCCCCCTCCCCCTTCCTGGTTTTGGCTACAAAATGCTAATTTGGGGTCTACCTTCCCTGAGCACCATTAAGGCTGCCCCTCACTGTGTCTTTCTCCAGCCCTGAGCCCTGACCCAAAAGGGCCTCCCTCCTGTCCCTGAAGTGATAAAGTCACCGGATCCCCTCACTGACAGCTGGACACTGAGGGAGGCAGAGAAAGCCAACAACAGATTTCCCTGCTGCTCTTCTGCACTGCTCACCTGTTGTTTCCTATGGCATCCCAACCCCCTGTCTACCTGCTGGAAATGTCAGGTGGGATTGATTTCAGATTCGGTTGTATGAAATTTAAGAACTAGCCTGGAAAAATATTGGAAATTCCTGGGCATCAAATTTCTTATCCAGCCATAACTCCAGTTGCTGTTAAGGGTATGATTAGATCACAATGCTCTGAAAGGTGTTACCAAGATTTGGAGCGCTGCTGCACCTGAGGGCAGGTACAGACTTGGCTTCAATACGCCGGAGAGAACAGATGCCCAGCAGTCAGAGGACGTTTCCTGTTCATGCAGCTTTGAAAACAGATTCCACCTTTTTTTCTCTTCTGCCTCACATGCCCAGATGATTCAGTAACCAGATCCAAAACCGTGCACCATTGAAGATTGTTCCCCCCGACCCACAGTGCAGCCAAGCCAACAACCAATGGAAACTCTAAACAGGCCCCATTAAAGGACCCACAGCCAAAAAAGAAATGTTGGCCGCTCCAGAAGAACAAAGATGAAGGGAAAGCAATATGAGAAGTTAGTAGAGAAAATGGAAATCACCATCTCATCTTTCAGAAACAGTTGGGAACAAAGAAAGCATCTTTAAACAAAGCCTAAAGTCAATTTAAGGAGAGGGGTGGTGGGGTTTTTTTGAACTCCTCTCACGCAGCTCTAACCTTAGAAGAGGGAAGGAGGCCGAAGATACCCATTCTAAAGACAAGGCAGTTACAATTGGCTGCTTGGGCCCTGTGAAGTCCTCCTCCTCCTCTCCTCCTTTCTAAGGGTGAGTGAGTGAGGGCAGGTTTGCATGAAATAAGTGGATTTCACTTACGAATACTATAACAAGCTACTTTTGTTGAGGAGTGTCAAAGGAATCTGTTCTGGAGTTGAACTGTCAAATCTCACATGACCACAATGAATAAAGTTTGTTATCATCAATCACTCAAACCATGAAAATGGTATAAAAAAAGCATATAGCAATAGCACTTAGACTTATATGCCACTTACAGTACTTTATAGCCCTAAACAGTATACAGAGTCAGCATATTGCCCCCAATAATATAGCTCCTCATTTTACCAGTCAACCTTGAGCTGGTGAGACTCGAACTGCAAAACTGCTGGCAGTCGGCAGTCAGCAAAACTAGCCTGCAATTCTTCATTCTAACCACTGCGCCACCATGGCTTTAATATATCCAATTAATTATGGAAAAGCAATGCATATCCCAAAAACATTTGTTTTAAGAGACAATTTTAATGACAAATGATTAAATAAACATGTATCAAAAGGTTGCATAGACACAAGGAGGGAGAGGGAGGGGGGGGAGAGAATGGATGGATAGATGACAGAAAGACAGACAGACATAGATGCAGATGAAAGAGTAGCAATAGCAGTTAGACTTATATATCGCTTCACAGTGCTTCACAGCCCCCTCTAAGCAGTTTACAGAGTCAGCATATTTCCCTCAACAATCTGGGTCCTAATTTTACCAACCTCAGAAGGCTGGAAGGCTGACAGCTGATCAGGATTGCATTGAGGACAAGGTCATTCACCTTGGATCAGCAACACTTCAAGGAAGGCGCCATCCACTCCAGAGAAGTCCCAGATGATTCAGAGGTAGCCCATGAAGCAATCTCCAGGGAGAACATTGGCATGAAGCTGGCAACTTCTATCATTGATTGTAAACTCAGACTTCAGACCCAAAATTCCATGAAAACCATGGAATATCAGATGTCCTCAAAATGGTGCAAAGCAAAGCTAAATAATGGTGCTACTTCTTTTTAATTTCCACACTTACTTCATGATTCAGACATTAAATTATACCATTAAATTGTAGCCATCTCAGTCCCCTCCATGCTGCTGATGCATTCACAGACTCAGAGAAGAGGAGGGTTGGAAAGTATCTGGGGCATATTCTAGTCCAGCCTTTGCCCAGCCTATTGCAGCCCTAAAATTTATTTATTTAATTAATTAATTAATTAGATTTTTATACCGCCCTTCTCCCGAAGGACTCAGGGCGGTTCACAGCCAGATAAAATAACAATGAATAAATACAAAATAAAACAGTAATTAAAAAACTTATTAAATATGGCCCCTAGTTAAAATATATTTAAAACAGTAAAACCCACTAAATAAAATTTAAAACCAAATAAAAACATCTAAAATTCTATGTCAGTCCTGCGCGAATAAATAAATATGTTTTCAGCTCGCGGCGAAAGGTCCGAAAGTCAGGAAGTTGACGAAGTCCTGGGGGAAGTTCGTTCCAGAGGGTGGGAGCCCCCACAGAGAAGGCCCTTCCCCTGGGGGCCGCCAGCCGACATTGCTTGGCTGACGGTACCCTGAGGAGTCCCTCCCTGTGAGAGCGCACGGGTCGATGGGAGGCAAACGGTAGCAGTAGGCGGTCCCGTAAGTAACCCGGTCCTAAGCCATGGAGCGCTTTAAAGGTGGTAACCAACAAGAGATGGTCATCTAGCTCTATGTTAAGCCCTTCCAGAAAAGAAGTGCTCACTACCTTCCAAAGTAGTCTGGTCCAACGTGGAACTCCCCCTCACACACACACACACACCCCAAATCAGCCCATGTTTTTCCTCATCCCCAACAGAAATCAACTTCTTCATAATTTAATTTCAGTGATTCTTGCCCTGGAATAATTCTGCCACATATCACCTACTTACCAGCTCTTCACATACTTGAAGACAGCTCTCCTATCTGCTCAAAGTCTTCTCTTCTCTATTCTAAACAGACTCTGTTGGGATGGCATGCTTTCTTATGGTATGGGGAAGCTAAAACACAGGGCTATTTTAGAAGACATTTTATAAGAGAGGCATTATTGTTAAACTGGGAAAAGATAAAAAAAAAACACCATTATTTAAAAATTCCAGTTTGGGTATCAACTATTGAGGCTTTTTCATATTCAATAATATTTAGGAAAGAACAAATTGTGAGATATTGTGAATTGTTGAATGAAAAGGGTGAATTAAAAACAATACAAGAATTAGAACTATAAGGTATAAAAATGAAGTGGTTTTCTTACTTGCAAATACGCTCCAGATATGACAAAGATTCCAAAATAGAGGGATTTTATAACAATATGACTAACCTAGATAAAATTTTGACAGGCACTGATGACAACCTAATTAGAAAATTATATTGATACATATTAGAATTTAAACTAGAAGAAGAACAAGTTAAAGAGACGATGATTGCTTGGGGAAAAAATTTTGGACATGGGATTGATTTAGAGGTATGGCAAAAACTCTGGATGCAAAATTATAAATTGACAATGTCTACCGCGTATAAAGAGAATTTGTATAAGATGTTTTATAGATGGCACCTACCCCCAACAAGAATTGCCAGAATGTTCAAGAACAAGTCTGAAAAATGTTGGAAGTGTCATCAGATTCCTGGTTCATATTACCATATGTGGTGGACATGTGTAGAAGCTAAAAGATATTGGTCTAAAATCCACATATGGTTGGAAAAGATGATAAAGAAACAAATTGACTTTAAGCCAGGAATTTTTTTATTGGGAATTATATCTGAAACGTATAGTAGAGAACTGAGATATTTGACTGTAAATGTTCTGAGAGCAGCTAGGATTGTGTTTGCTAAAAACTGGAAAAATGAAAAATTACCATTGCAAGACGAAATTATTAAGAAAATGATGGAGTGCGCAGAAAGGAGTCAATTGACACTAGAAATTAGAGAACAGGAAGATAAACAATTTTATAAGATATGGGATCTCTTTTATCAATCGTTAGAATGGAAATTATGTTAAAGGGATTTAAGAAAGGGAAATGTTTAAATTATATAATTGTTTTTAGGGAATGGATTTGAAGATGTATAATATTAATTTGGAAAGTTGATTTCAAGGGAGAAATTGAAATGTTACAGTTAATTAGAGATTAATTGATTATAGTGTTAAGATACATATCAGATTGATAAAATATAAGCTTAGATAAATTAATTGGAATGTATATGACAAGTTGCACATAAGATTAGGGATCAACCCACCAACAAAAGGTATTTGGATTTGGTTTTATGTATGTTTGTCTGTTAAAAGATTTTTAAAAAATAAAAAATAAACAGATTCTAACCTCCAACCATCCAATCTGGTACATTTTTTTTTCTTTCCAGGCTCTTCTCCTCCTTGTTTGCTTGCACTGGGCAGGCTCCAGTTTCTCAAGGTCCGTCCTAAACTGCAGTGCTCAAGATTGGACATAATATTCTAGCTCTAGTCTGTCCAACACAGGACAGAGAAGAATGGGGACCTCTTCTTCCACTTTTGTTATGTAGGTGAGGATTCTATTTGATTTTTTCAAGTTGTATCACACTTTGGGCTCATGCTCAGTTATGATCCATCAAGACACTCAGATCTTTTTTTTTAATCTACTGATATTAAACCAACTCTCATTCATCCTAAACTTACACATTTAACTTTTCCTACTTAGATATATATAACTTTATATTTCTCCTGCTCAATTCCATCTGAATTATTTCAGCCCATTGCTCAAGCTGCTGTAGATTTTTGTAAATGATCTCTAAAGATCTCAGCTTTGTGTCATCTGCAGACTTGATGTGTCCCTTCAGTGCCATTCCAGGCTCACAACAGATCCTTCTGGAACTGAATATTAAGCAGTTGGCTTGTCAGCATTTAGATGAGAATAACATGCTTGGCATTATACTAGTCCAGGGGTCTGCAAACTTGGCTCTTTTAAGACTTGTGGACTTCAACTCCCAGACCTGGCTGAGGAACTCTGGGAGTTGAAGTCCACAAGTCTTAAAAGAGCCAAGTTTGCAGACCCCTGGACTAGACCATACCATACACTATACACCACACACTGTACTGTGTATGGGTTTTATATATTGTATAAAATCCTACTCATGCCCACGGAGGAACTTCCTTGGAATCCCAGAGGTCAAAGAATGAAAGCTATGGGCAACCAAAAGAAGAACTATCTCTGCTTCAGAGTCCACCTTTAGAATATCTGACCCTCTAAGGGTAAAATCTGTCCCAACCTCCTATCCTTCAGAGGAGCTTGAAGACTTGGCTCTGCCATTAGCCTGGGGTTCCAATGGGGGAGTTCCACACCAGAGGTGGCTGCTGGATTATTGGCAGACTCCACCTCTCTCCCACCCTTGCTCTCTGCTCTCTCACTTTCCATCTTTATGGTTACCATATTGATGTATTCTCATTTTTATTGTTTATTTTATTGTTCTATTATTTTACTTCTGTTTAACTCTTTTCATTTCTTCCTTTTTATTGTTGTAAATTGTATGACTGTAACTTTGTTGCTGGCAATCCTTATGATTTATATTGATATATTGACCATCAATTGTGCTGTAAATGTTGTACCTTGATGAACGTATCTTTTCTTTTATGTACACTGAGAGCACATGCACCAAGACAAATTCCTTGTGTGTCCAATCACACTTGGCCAATAAAAAATTCTATTCTATTCTATTCTATTCTATTCTATTCTATTCTATTCTATTCTATTCTATTCTATTCTATTCTACAATAGCCCCACAGTGAGATAGGCAGCAAATAAATTTAACAATAAATAAAATAAAGAATAAAATGGAATGGAATGGAATGGAATGGAATGGAATGGAATGGGATAGGGATAGGGATAGGGATAGGGATAGGGATAGGGATAGGGGTAGGGATAGGGGTAGGGATAGGGATAGGGATAGGGATAGGGATAGGGATAGGGATAGGGATAGGGATAGGGAAGAATAGAATAGAATAGAATAGAATAGAATAGAATAGAATAGAATAGAATAGAATAGAATAGAATAGAATAGAATAGAATAGAATAGAATAGAATAGAATAGATTTTTTTATTGGCCAAGTGTGATTGGACACACAAGGAATTTGTTGGTGCATATGCTCTCAGTGTATATAAAAGAAAAAATACATTCATGAAGAATCATATACCATATGCCATATACCATATACTCTATCCTATCCTACCCGCCTCTCTTGCCTTGCCCTGCCCTGTATTATTAGTGGTTGCTTCATTATTCCTTGTTGAGGTCCAATTCCTGCTGTCAGGAACACTCACATTAATTGCTGTACCTTCAGCATCTTCCTTCTTTTGTCCCACAATTCTTTGAGAAGGTAGCTGTCACAGATGTTCTGATGTGCTGGTCAAGTCCTGTGAAATTGCTTGGGTGTCCTTAAAAAAGGTGTTCCGACTGACAAAATGCCTGAGGTTTGGCATACTTGAAACACTAGAAAGCTCTTCTTGAGGTTTTAAAAACCAGGCTAAACCATTTAATTGGATTTGGGGAAGGAGGAAGGGAAAAAGTCAAAGACAAAAAAGAGAGAGAGAATAGTGATAGTCAAAATATCAGATGGGCAAAATATATGGAATTGGAGAAGATCACAGGAATGATTTAGTGCAACTCTTTGTAATGTGCAGGAAAATCTGTCCAGTTGTTCTCTTCTTAAAAACCTTTCCAGATATGGAGAACCTACTACCATCTCCACAGGTTGACTTTTCCTTTCTCCAGATCTTAAATCGCTACCTTTTTTTTCCTTATGTGATATCTAGGTAGCTGCAGTTTATGCCCATCATTCCTAGTTGCAGGTCCTCAAGTTCCATGCATCATCTTTATTGCCTTCATCTCAACCTTCCTAATCAGTCAATAACCTTCTGGAAATGTGAGGCCAGAATCCTGCACAAAAGTCCAGGTACAGTTTCACCAGTAGAGAGGACTATGTGATGCTTCTTCTAAAGAAGCCCAGAACTGCATTAGCCCTTCAAGCAACTGCTCACCTTTCTGATTAACATTCAGCTTGTGGTCAGTCATCACCGCCAAGGTGTTTTTTTTTATTTCATTTTGTCACAACAGTATACACAAACATTGTCATAAATAAAACAACATATCATGAAGAATATATATATATATATATATGTGTGTGTGTGTGTGTGTGTGTGTGTGTGTGTGTGTGTGTGTGTGTGTGTGTGTAAAAAAAATATTCATCAGCTATATTAATTTGATATAATGAAGGGAACAATAGGACAGGAATGGTAGACATTTTTGTGCTCTTATGCATGCCTCTTATAGTCCTCTTAGGAATGGGGTGAGGTTAATAGTAGACAGTTTTTGGTTGAAGATTTTGCGATTTTGAGTAGAGACTATGGAGTCAGGTAATGAGTTCCAAGCATTAACAACTCTGTTACAGAAGTCATATTTTCTGCAATCAAGTTTGAAGCGGTTGACATTAGGCTTGAATCTATTTTTTGTTCTTGTAATATTGTGATTAAAGCTGAAGTAGTCATTTACAGGAACGATATTGCAATATATGATTTTATGTGTTAAACACAGGTCATGTCGAAGTCGACGGAGTTGTAAGTTTTCTAATCCCAGAATTTCAAGCCTGTTGGTATAAGGTATTTTCTTGTTTTTGGAGGAGCAAAGAACTCTTCTAGTAAAATATTTCTGGACGCGTTCTATTGTATTTATGTCAGAGATGTGGTATGGGTTCCAGACGGATGAGCTGTATTCAAGAATAGATCTGGCAAATGTTTTGTATGCTCTAGTTAGTAGTGTAGAGTTTTTGGAAAAGAAGCTGCGTAAAATTAGGTTTACAACTCTTAGAGCCTTTTTGGCTATGTAGTTGCAATGGGCTTTGGCATTAAGGTCATTTGATATGAGAATTCCAAGATCTTTGACAGGGTGGGGGTCGTCAGTAACATAATAACCATCAAGTTTGTACTTGTTGATAGGATTCTTTTTTCCAATATGTAAGACTGAGCATTTGCTAGTTGAGATTTGGAGTTGCCAAGTTTTAGACCAATCGGAAACTAAGTCGAGGTCTTCTTGAAGGGTAGAAGTATTGTTAGTGGTATTAAATAGTTTGACATTGTCAGCAAAGAGAACACAATAACTTGAGATGAGGTCACAGAGATCATTTATGTATAGTATGAAGAGCGTTGGTCCAAGAACACTACCTTGGGGAACGCCACTTTTGACAGGAACAGGATTTGATATAGCGTTGCCAATTTTGACCACTTGTTGTCTGTTTGACAGGAAGGTATTTATCCAATTATGAAGAGATCCCGAAATGCTGTAGGATTTTAGTTTGAGGAGTAGTTTATCATGTACTACTGAATCAAAAGCTTTGCAGAAGTCTATGTAGATTGCATCTATTGCTTTTCCTTGATCAAGGTTGGTAGTCCATATGTTTTTGCAGTGGAGAAGTTGTAAGTTACAAGACAATTTTTTTCTGAAACCAAATTGTTTATTAGAGAGAAGGTTGTTTGTTTCAAGGTGGAGTGTAATGGATTGGTTTATGATAGATTCCATTACTTTGCATGAGACACAACATAGAGAGATAGGTCTGTAATTTTCAACTAGGCTTGGATCTCCTTTTTTGAAGATAGGGATGACTGTGGCTAGAGACCAGAGTTTTGGAAGGGAACTAGTTTTGAAGGCTTTATTAAAGATTATGCTTAGGGGTTCAGCTATATTAATTGAAAGTTTTTTTAAAAAGTATGCACATAGTCCATCTGGTCCAATAGATAATGATGGTTTCAGGTTGCGAAGGGCTTTTTCAACATTATCTTCTGTGAAGTCTAAATTTGTTAGGTCGTTGTTATCTTCTGTGAAGTCTATGTGTTAAGTTGTTGTTAACATTTCTGGTACGATTGAGGAATGTTGGATATGAGCCATCACTGTTTACAAAGACTGAGCCGAAGAATGTGTTAAAGAGGTTTGCTTTAACTGTTTCATCAGTACATTCTTTGCCATTAGGTTCTTTTAATGGTGGAATGGATCTTGTTTCTTTAAGTTTATTGTTCACAAAATTATAGAAAGCACGATTGGAATTAGTGCGTAGAAGGCCTTCTTCTTGCTTGGTGTGGTAAGTGTAACATTCTGTTTTTATTTGGTTGCAAATATTTTTGCAGCGGTTTTTGAAGTGGAGAAGTTGTAAGTTACAAGACAATTTTTTTCTGAAACCAAATTGTTTATTAGAGAGAAGGTTGTTTGTTTCAAGGTGTAGTGTAATGGATTGGTTTATGATGGATTCCATTACTTTGCATGAGACACAACATAGAGAGATAGGTCTGTAATTTTCAACTAGGCTTGGATCTCCTTTTTTGAAGATAGGGATGACTGTGACTAGAGACCAGAGTTTTGGAAGGACCAGAGTTATGAAGGCTTTATTAAAGATTATGCTTAGGGGATCAGCTATATTAATTGAAAGTTTTTTTAAAAAGTATGCACATAGTCCATCTGGTCCAATAGATGATGATGGTTTCAGGTTGCGAAGGGCTTTTTCAACATTATCTTCTGTGAAGTCTATATGTGTTAGGTCGTTGTTATCTTCTATGAAGTCTATATGTGTTAAGTCGTTGTTAACATTTTTGGTACGATTGAGGAATGTTGGATATGAGCCATCACTGTTTACAAAGACTGAGCTGAAGAATGTGTTAAAGAGGTTTGCTTTAACTGTTTCGTCAGTACATTCTTTGCCGTTAGGTTCTTTTAGTGGTGGAATGGATCTTTTTTCTTTAAGTTTATTGTTCACAAAATTATAGAAAACACGATTGGAATTAGTGCGTAGAAGGTCTTCTTCTTGCTTGGTGTGGTAAGTGTTACATTCTGTTTTTATTTGGTTGCAAATATTTTTATAGCGGTTTTTGAAGTTTGCTACATAACCCTTTTTGTTTTTTTTCCAGAGGGATTTTTTTTTGGATTGCAGCTTTTTTATTGATATGGGTAATTTGCTTTTCCTTTTGATTTTGGTGGTGATTTGTGGTATGTATAGTTTGATGATTTTATTGATTTCAAGTAAGAATACTTTATAGTGGTCTTCTGCAGTGATACAGGTTGAGAATAGATTTTGCCAGTCAAGAAATGAGAGATCATTGTTTATAAGGTCATAGTTGGCTTTTTTATAATTGTAGTTTGGAGTACTATTGTTGTGACAATTTATGCGAGGGTGTATGTTTAGATAAAAGTTCTTCTCCAAGGTAGGGTTTCAACACATTAATCTCCCATCTTGTAGGAGTGCCCTGTAGTTTTCTTTCTCAATGTAATCTCTTACATATTCCCTGTTGAAGGATGCCTTGTTCCTCTCATCCCAGTCTTCCAACCTGTCCAGATTAGACTGCAATCTCATTCTGTCATCCTAGCTGTTGGCTACACCTTCCAGTCTTCTCTCATCTGCAGACCTGATAGGCAGCTGATCAGTCCCGTTCTCCAGATTATGAAGCAAAATTGGAACACTGGTTCCAAGATAAATCTCTATGAGACCCCACTGGTTACTGCTCTCCAGTTGGACGTAGTGGCATTAATGCCAACTCTCATAGTGCAGTTAACTAACCTTTGATGTGCTCACCTTCCTGTAATGCTGCCCAAACTATCCTTTAACAGCTTTCAGTGAAAATGTCACATTTGAATCCTGTCATATCTGATTCTTGTTAGAAGCTTTGCTGAAATAAAGATCAATTATATTTCCAGCATTCCCCTTGATCACTACCTCCTCAAAGAAGAGATTTGTCTCATATAACCTATTTTTACTCTTAGCACAATTATGGCATTCTCTCCGAAACTCTTAAACATGGCCTGCTTTGTGACTAGCTCTAACATCTAACTAGCCTTTTTGATGTAAGGCTCCTTGGTTAATAATTAAGCAGGATTTCTGAACTCCATTTGACTCACCCCTTGTATGTTTAGATCAGGCCCTCAGCTTTTGTTCTCTTGTGGCCTTCCTTTGGCAGTCTTTTTTTTAATTTTCAAAATATCACATAGCAACCAGCTTATACAGATAATCCTCAATTTACAACCACATTTGAGCCCAAAATTTATGTTGCTAAGTGAGAAATTTGTTCAGTGAGTTTTGCCCCCATTTTACAATCTTTCTTTCCACATCTGTGAAGTGAATCACTGCAATTGTTAAGTTAGTGACACGGTTGTTAAGTGAATCTGGTTTCCCCATTGATTTTGCTTGTCAGAAGGTCGCAAAAGGGGACCATGTGACCCCGGGACACTGCAACCGTCATAAATATGAGCCAGTTGCCAAGTGTCCAAATTCTGATCACGTGACCATGGGGATGCTGCAATGGTCATAAATGTGAAAAATGGTCATAAGTCACTTTTTTCAGTTTTGTTGTAACTTTGAACAGTCCCTAAATGAACTGTTGTAAGTCGAGGACTACCTATATAAGATTCCTGAGAGAAAAGCATACAAGTACTAACTCAAAAGACAGATTCTTTATATTCCAAGTTCATTAATTCTTTACGTAAGCAAGCCAGTAGATTTAAAAGGTATATTTTCCCTAGAGCGTTGAGGTGTTGAAGACAATCTATGCTTTCCAAGCACTACCTGGAAGACATTTCATTCAAAGGACATGGAAACATAACCATTTCAAGAATGTTTGAATGACTTAAGGGGGCCTGGGGTCTTGGCTGCATCTAAGAAACCTGAGAGGCTGCTATTCTTGGTGATTCCATTCTTTGGATAAAGAGAAGGGAGATATGTAAATTTGGTAAACAACAAAGTAAAATAAAATGGAGCTAATATCTTAAAGTAAACACACATCATTTGTACACCAAAAGTTAAAGAGCTGACATTAAGAACATTTGTGACTTATGCTTGAAGAAACGCAACAGCTGATAAAGGAAGGAAGATCAGTCAATGTTAAAAATAATGTTACATTTGATTCAATGGATGTCAGATTTAAATTGATACAGAAAAATATTTTAAGGCACCTAAAAGAACGTATTTTAAAGGATGGATTTCAGATTTTCTTTGTTGTCAAAGTAAAAAATTGAGGGCTTGTTGGCTTGATTTGGAATAATATTTTAATGTACGCAAGCACATTAATCCAAAGCAATGTTATGTAAAAATGACTCAGTATGTTCTTTGGTGCAGATTCTATGACATTTGTAATAATAGAAAGATGCTTTTAAAATGTAGAATTAGAAACTGGTTTCATGTTTGATGAATATATGACCTACAGAAAGTATTTTCCTCTTTTAATGTTTTCCTGTTTTAGCTACAATGGTTGCTTGTTCTTATTTTTCAGATTGTTCTTGTTTTTGGACTAAAGCTAGTTCAGGAAAGCATTTTTTTTAAAATCAAATACATATAAACAATAAATTGACATATTTTTAATGCTTTAAAATATCAATAAAAGTTTACAAAATTAATGTTTAAGAGTCTCTCATAAAAACCAAGGTAAAATCAAAATGTAAAAATCTTATTTTAAAATCTGAATTAAAATAATTACAAAATGTTAATGCCAGTTAATAGTTATTTTTATAAAAAGGAATTCATTTCAACTCTTAAATGGAGGATAAAATTCCATTATTAGCTTTTATAACAAAGCATTTTTGGTGCTTCTGAGTTTTTGTAATGTCAGAAAACTTTTTACTAACTTCTAAACCAGTAAATCTCAAATATTTGCAGTTTTGTCACAAAAGAAAAGGTGATCTGTTGTTTCATCTAACAGAATACCAAATGTGGTCCCAGATAAGAAGGAAGGGACTTCAACTGAATACCCAGAAGAGTCCTTTGACAATCAGATGTTGCCAGATGCGACTGTATTCTGCAAAGACTGGGATTAGACCAGGTGGCATGAAAGTCTTGGGAAAAAGTGCAGAGAAGAGAAGCTAAGGTGATTAAAGGCCTGGAGACTAAAACATAGGAAGAATGATTGCAGGATTTGGCTAGTCTAAAGAAAAGAAGGACTAGGGGGACTTAATAGCAGTATTCCAGTATTTAGGAGCCTCCACAAAGAAGAGGAGGTCAACTTATTTTCCAAAGCACCAGGGGGCAGGACAAGAAACAATGGATGGAAACCAGTCAAGGAGAGGTCCAACATAGAACTAAGGAGAAACTTCCTAACAGTGAGAACAATTAACCAGTGGAACAGCCTGCCTTCAGAAGTTGTGGCTGTTCCATCACTGGAGGTGTTTAAGATGAGACTTGACAGTCACGTATCCAAAATGGTATACGTCCTCCTGCTTGTGCTGGGGGCTGGACTAGAAGACCTCCAAGGTCCCTTCCAGCTGTTTGTCTGATTGATTAATTGATTGCTTGAGTCTTTTTCAGATATATGATCCTACTTTCTGCCAACTAGCCTGTGCGGGCCATTAATTACAGATGCCGGAGAAGTAAATAACAGCTATTTTTTTAGGGAGGGTGCAAGGCATCCACAGAGCGACAGCAGGAATGAAAGCAAGGAAGATGGAAGATGGTCCCTTGATCCACAGAAAAGGTCCCTGCCTGGAATTGGGGTGGGGTGGGGGGGCTCCACTGGGTAATGGAGCAATGTAGCTCCTGCCTTAGAGAGCCCAGTATCTTAATCAAGAGGCTGAGAGCTCTGCTCAGCAGCTGGAAGCTGCTCCTGGCACAGCCCTCCTGCACCACCTCCAAAGCCATCCATTCTCATTAAGAGCAGCTATTAGATAAGGGGGAGGATAGCAGTCAAAACCTCGAAGTAGATAGAGAGAAAAATAGGCCAAGTCAAAAGTCCGAGCCTGCCTGTGCTTTCTTCTCCTTCAGCAGTGGCCATTTGTCATACTTAAGCAGAAGAATCGAGCAATGCAGAATGGCACCTGGCATTTCTTTGCTTGGATTCAAAGGGTCACTCTGAATGGTGGTACTGTATCACCCTGGAAGGCATAACCTACGCAGAGGCAGCTGTCTGCATCTTGCAAGGGAGAAGAACTTGATTTTCACCATGATAATTAACCTTCAAAAGAACCTTCTGCTTGCCTGGTCTTCTTGAACTACTTTGGACGCTTATCTCCTGTCCTAATTTTGTGGCATGTTGCTTTCTTTGCTCATGGAGCATCCTGAAAAGATCTGGAGGGAGGGGGAAATTGTTCATACTAGTCAAATCAAGAACTGATTCATGTTTGAGCCACCATCACTTTTGTTGGGTTCTTACAAGGAATCTGAATTCATCCTAGATGTTTGTTTTCTACATCTTATATTCTTGCTTCAGCATTGTTTCAAGCTGACCTAGATACACAAAAGTAGCTTTGACCCACAAAGAAATGTAGAAATGCATATCTACATTCTGGGGAACCTTGCAAGGAAAAATAACAATTGCATCCAAGGAAAACAGGTGAACAGGCAGTAAAAGCCACCAACCCAACTCTTTAGAGATTCTCCGTCATCCGAGTCATGGTTGTCCCAAAGGTGCTTTTTCAAGAGACAACTGGACTTTCTGGATTTTCTTTGAAGATGTTTCGTTTCTCCTCCAAGAAGCTGAAGAAGCTTCTTGGATGAGAAGCAAAATATCTTCAAAGAAAAAACAAGGAAGTCCAGTTACCTCTTGAAAAAGCATCTTTGAGACATAGATCCAGCTCCAGATTTCCAGGTGACAGAAACCTTGGAGATGCTGCTCACTTTGGAAATTGTCACTTATGGATTGCGTTTGGCCCTTCAGTTAGAGCCTTTAGGAATTTGTCACAAGTTAGATGGAGAAAACCTAAAAAAGCATTTTGCTAGGGTAAAGAATAGAGAAGAGAAGAGAAGAGAAGAGAAGAGAAGAGAAGAGAAGAGAAGAGAAGAGAAGAGAAGAGAAGAGAAGAGAAGAGAAGAGAAGTTGGAAGGGACATTGGAGGTCTTCTAGCCTGAACCCCTGCTCAGGCAGAAAACCCTATACCATTTCAGACAAATGGTTGTCCAATCTCTTCTTAAAAACCTTCAGTGTTGGAGCATTCACAACTTCTGAAGGCAATTTGTTCCAACAATTAATTGTTCTCAGTGTCAAGAAATTTTTCCTTAATTCCAGATTGCTTCTCTGTTTGATTAGTTTCCATCCATAACTTCTTGTCCTGCCTTCAGGTGCTTTGGAGAACAGCTTGACCCCCTCTTTTTTTTTCTGGCAGATATTGGGAGACAGCTATCATATTACCCCAGTCCTTCTTTTCATTAAACTAGACATACCCAGTTCCTGCAACCATTCTTCATATGTTTTAGCCTCCAGTCCCCTAGCCATCTTTGTTGCTCTTCTCTGCATTCTTTCTAGAGTCTCAACATCTTTTTTACATCGTGGCAACCAAAACTGGATGCAGTATTCCAAGTGTGGCCTTACCAAGGCATTATAAAGTGGTATTAATCAAACTATTTACTAAATCTGCACTATTAATCTTCTCATCGTTCCCATCACCCATCTCCTTCCACTTCTGACTGTATGACTATAACTTTGTTGCTGGTAATCCTTATGATTTATATTGATATTGATTGTTTCCTGATTGCTTATTTGTAGCCTATGACTATCATTAAGTGTTGTATCATTAAGTCTTAAATTTGTACCCTATGACCATCATTAAGTGTTGTAAGTGTTGTACCTTGATGAAGGTATCTTTTCTTTTATGTACACTGAGAGCATATGCACCAAGACAAATTCCTTGTGTGTCCAATCACACTTGGCCAATAAAAAAATTCTATTCTATTCTATTCTATTCTATTCTATTCTATTCTATTCTATTCTATTCTATTAACACTTCACGTGTTTTTGATTCTATCCCTCTGTTTATGCAGCCCAGAACTGTGTTGGCTTTTTTGGCAATTGCAGCACATTGCTGGCTCATATTTAAGTGAATGTTCACTAAGACTCCAAGGTCCCTCTCACTAAGACTCCAGTAGTCCCTCTTACTACTATTGAGTGAAGTACCACATATACTGTACCTGTGCATTTTGGGGTTTTTTTGCCTAAATGTAGAATCTTACTTTTTTCACCATTGAATTTCATTTTGTTAGATAGCGCCCAATGTTCAAGTCTGTCAAGATCCTTCTGTAACTTGAGCCTATCTTCTGGAGTGTTGGCTATTCCTGCCAGCTTAGTGTCATCTGCAAATTTGGTAAGTTACCCATATATCCCCTCATCCAAATCATTGATGAAGATGTTGAAGAATATTAGGCCTAAAATAGAGCCTTGGAGTATCCCACTGCATACTTTCCTCCATGTAGATGCAGTTCCATTGAGGACTACAGGCTAAGTGCATTTGGTCAGCCAGTTACAAATCCATCTGGTGATGATAATGTCTAACCCACATTTTTCTATCTTATTAAGTAGTAGGTTGTGATCTACTTTATCAGATGTCTTACTGAAATCCAAGTAAATTATATTCACAGCACTCCTCTGGTCCGCTAATTTTGTCATTTGACTATAAGTGTATTTCACAAAAGATAAAAGCCCAAACATGTATTCTACCCTATCAAAACATCTTTATTACTCTAGAAGAGTAAAAAAAAAATGACAGGGAAGTTAGTAGCATTTTGAAGCTTGAGTGTTCCCAAATGATTAAAAAGCAAAACAGTATGCATTGGCAAAGCACAGAGTTGCCAAATTGCATGCACACAATAACACCATGTTGGCAAATCTTTTGTATGGTGCATCAAAAGTTTGGAAAATGCCTAATTTGATTCTGCTGGTATGTCATAACCCCCCAGCCAAGACAAAATTGAAACAATTCTTCATTTTTTAAAAGATGCAGTCCTATCATTTATGTGATCCCCAGGATTTGCTCCATGCTGCTTTCCTTCCAGCAGGGTTTTCTTTCTGTTAACAGACCCCTGTGACCTATGCAAGACCTTCATGTTTGAAGCAGCTTCAGCGAATTCTCCTTTGCAGCCTCCAAAAGCCACATGAAAGCAAACCACATTCTCACATCATGATGTGTGAGAATACAGCCTCTTGTGTGACTTCCAGAGGGTCCAGAGGCCATGAGAGAGGGGGGGAGGGGGGGAGAGGGAGAGGGAACATCCTGTGCAGCCTCTGAAAATTGCACAGGAATGAAGTCTGCTTTTGAGAATAATTGTTGTCGGGTGTTGGTGAATGCTGACTGACCCAAAACATCATAGCACAAGGTATGTTACCTTTGACATGTGTGTGGCATAGGTTTGCCATCACTGCAATAACATAATCATGCAAATGCCACCAAATTTTACCTGAACTGAGTGAACATTCCTAGCTAGAAATTTGAGGGGAAGCCTAATTACACTTTCAGAACTCAGAGGCAAGCCTTGTGTTGGCTTTATGGGGAATCCAAGAGTTAAGGGTTGCTGATGGAAGTTGTATGTTGCACATGCGGATTCTGAGGGGGAAACCCTGTGAAGATCAAGGATTGCTGATTAGGAGTCCATTTTGTCTTCAGCCTGAAGAGTGGCTGACTTCAAATCATCTCCACAGCTTTCTGGGAGTCTTCCTCAGCCTTCCCTCTTCTTCTGCCAGCCCACAAGCCCTGGCCTGGAAGGGAAGCATCCTGCCTCATCCACTTCTCCTGCAAGCAGCTGCTATGCCTGCTCCTTCTGCCCCAGCCAGAGGATTGGAAGCTGCCATTCTACATCTTCCTCATGGTGGGAAAAGATTTGTGCATCCATATGACCATCGCCAAGAAAAAGAATCTGACCCAAGCACTGATTAGTGTGACAGGTTTTATAACTGCAATGGGAAGGAGGTTAATTAAAGAAACTGATGTGTGAAACCAGTGAGCCAACCAATTACTTTCTTCCAAGAGAAGACTCAAAACCAAGGGCTGTATGATGTATTCATGGGAAGAAAGTCCGAAGGAACCCAAGATCTTAAACCAAGACAGAATGAAAAAGCGGGAGCAGCGAGGAAGGCCTTAACCCTCCACTGGCAGCCTGCTTCCATTTTTGGTCAACAGATCAAGAGGGGCAATGAAGTCACACCAACATTCCTTCTCACTAGCTATCAATCCACAACTCCCATCATTTCTCAAAAGTTGCGTGTCAGTCTCTGGTCAAAGGTTTAATAAAGGTTTCTGCCAGCATCTCTTCCGATGTATTCCATTTCAGTGAATCATTCTTCTTGAGCATGTGACATGTAGTACTTGGTACTTTATTATGCATATTGTTTTCTTCATTTGGGAGAGCTGAATGCATCTTTGCTTATCCTCAGTCAGGGATATCTTAGGCTCTTTTATTCCCAAGTCCATAATAATAATAATAATAATAATAATAATAATAATAATAATAATAATAATAATAATAATAATAATAATAATAATAATAATAATAATAATAATAATAATAATAATAATAATTTAATTTGTATACCGCCCTTCTCCCGAAGGACTCAGGCAGTTAACAGCCAAATAAAACAACAATCAAAACACATACAATACAATCAGAACATATGCAATACAGATTAAAAACAATAACTAAAAAACTTATTTAAATTTGGCCCAACTAATTAAAATACATTTCAAAACGCTAAAAAACTTATAAATTAAAAAACCCATAATATCATCTAAAATTTTAAAATTTTAGGCCAGTCCTGCGCGAGAAAATAGATATGACTTAAGTTCGCAGCGAAAGGTCCGAAGGTCAGGAAGCTGTCGGAGTCCCGTGGGAAGCTCGTTCCATAGGGTGGGAGCCCCCACAGAGAAGGCTCTTCCCCTGGGGGCCGCCATTACCAGTTTATGTAGCCACACAACCTTTTGTAATACTTCTGCTGCAAATATGCAGTGTCTGAGAAGGCAACAACGGACGGGTTTTTCCTTGTCCAGCTGGACTTATGATCTTCCTGGTCTGCATCCATGTAACCTTTCAAGGTTCCTGTTTATGGCAATCCGAAATCTAATTGTGAAGTATCCTTTAGCTATTTGTCTACACCCGTGATGGCGAACCTATGGCACGTATGCCACAGGTGGCACGCAGAGCCATATCTGTGGGCACACGAGTGTTGCCCTAGCTCAGCTCCAGCATGCATGTGCATGCTTGCCAGCTGGTTTTCGGGCCTTCCAGGCCCACCAGAAGTTGGAAAATGGGCTGTTTCTGGCCTCCGGAGAGCCTCCGGGGTGGGGGTGGGGAAGGCTCTTTTCGCCCTCCCCAGACTCCAAGAAAGTCTTGGAGCCTGGGGAGAATGAAAAATGGCCCTTCTGGGCCCACCAGAAGTCAGGAAACGGGCTGTTTCCAGTCTCTGGAGGGCCTCCAGGGTGTGGGGAAGGCCGTTTTAGCCTTCCCCAGGCTCCAAGAAAGCCTCTGGAGCCTGGGGTGGGTGAAAAAGGGGCCTACCAGGCCCACTGGCAACCTTTTTGCCATTGTGTGTATGTGGGGGGGGGACTGAATTATGGGTGTGGGCACACACCCATGAGAATCCCCCGCATTCCCCCCACTTTTGGCAAAACAATAGATGCAATTTACATAGACTTCTATAAAGCTTTTGACTCAGTGGTACATGACAAACTCCTAAAACTAAAATCCTACGGCATCTCTGGACCCCTCCACAGTTGGATAACAGTGTTCCTGTCTAACAGACAACAAGTAGTCAAAATAGGCAATGCCCTATCAAATCCTCTTCCTGCCAATAGCAGCGTTCCCCAAGGCAATGTTCTTGGACCAACACTCTTTATATTATACATTAATGATCTCTGTGACCATATTAAAAGTAATTGTGTTCTCTTCGCTGATGATGTCAAAATATTTAACACTATCAACAATACAGCTACCCTTCAAAAATACCTTGACTTTGTGTCAGAATGGTCAAAAACTTGGCAGCTCCAAATCTCAACCAGCAAATGCTCAGTCTTACACATTGGAAAAAAGAATCTAAACACTAAATACAAACTCGATGGACATTACCTTACAGATGACCCCCCACCCTGTTAAAGACCTTGGAGTTTTCATATCAAATGACCTAAATGCCAAAGCCCACTGCAACTACATCGCAAAAAAGGCTTTAAGAGTTGTAAACCTAATCTTACGTAGCTTCTTCTCCAGAAACACTACACTGCTAACAGAGCTTATAAAACATTTGCTAGACCAATTTTTGAATACAGCTCGCCTGTCTGGAACCCATACCACATTTCAGACATCAATACAATTGAACGTGTCCAGAAATATTTTACAAGAAGAGTTCTCCACTCCTCTGAATACAACAAAATACCTTATGCCACCAGACTTGAAATCTTGAATTTAGAAAACTTAGAACTCCGCCGCCTTCGACAGGACCTGTGTTTAACTCATAGAATCATCTATTGCAATGTCCTTCCTGTTGAAGACTACTTCAGTTTCAATCATAACAATACAAGAGCAAACAATAGATTTAAACTCAATGTTAACCGTTTCAATCTTGATTGCAGAAAATATGACTTCTCTAACAGAGTTATTAGTGCTCGGAACACATTACCTGACTCTGTGGTCTCTTCTCAAAATCCCCAAAGCTTTAACCAAAAACTGTCTACTATTGACTTCACCCCATTCCTAAAAGGTCTATAAGGGGCGTGCATAAGAGCACAAACTTGCCTATCGTTCCTGTCCTATTGTTTCCTTTCATTATATCCAATTAATATAGTTATCACATACTTAAACTCATATATATGCTTATATATTATATAGTTACTTTCATGCTTATGCTTATATATACTGTTGTGACAAATAAAAATAAATAAAAATAAAAATAAAAAAGGTTAGCCATCATTGGTCTATACCCTTGATTCTAATTTGAACACCTTTGATTATTACGCCCATCTTTTCCCACAGAATTCCAGCAGCTACAATGATCCCTATGGATAAGAACAGGAGCTTTCCAACCACTTTCAAATTAGAGTCAGCATCCTTGTTGTACCATCATTTGTATTGTAAATGTTGTACCTTGATGAACGTATCTTTTCTTTTATGTACACCAAGAGCATCTGCACCAAGACAAATTCCTTGTGTGTCCAATCACACTTGGCTAATAAATTCTATTCTATTCCATAAGTGTTTTGGCTTTGTTCACTTCAGTTACCATGAAGAATTCCAGAAGATATTTTAGAAGACAACTTTCACCCGTCCCTTTTTCCATCAGGAAGCAAACTAGTAGGAAATGTTTCCCAACACATTCACCTCTATTTCTTTGCTGTGTATTTGGTCTTGACAAAATTCTGAGTTGTTCTGAAATGTTTCAGTCTCCTCATCTGCAACTTTCTTCATTTGTTTTCTCCAGTCTCTTGGCATCTTTTCAATGCTTTCCATGTGTGGTTTCTCAGCCTCTTGAAGAATCTAGGCTGTTGTTCTCCAGTTTCCTCTTCTGGCTGTTCAATCAGTTTGCAGACCTCTGTGATGAAGATCTAACAGAATAATAGAGTTGGAAGGGACCTTGGAGGTCATCTAGCCTAAACCGCCTGCTCAAACAAGAGACCCTATACCATTTAAGACAATTTCTGAAGGCAGGTTGTTCCACTGGTTAATTGTTTTCACTGTTAGAAAGTTTCTCCTTAATTCCAGATAGTTTCTCTCCTTGATTAGTTTCCAACCAAGATGAGCAGAAACTACTTGTAGTAGTCTCTACTCATCTTCTGCAAGATTGTGGAAAGAAGGTGAGGAATGAGGAACTTGATTTATAGGCAACACAGTCCAGATATGAATGGCCTGGAAATAAAGCACTTCAAAGAGACTCCACTGTAATTAACTGACTATAGCTGAGGTTGGGAATTTGTCCTTACAGTTTCCAAGATTTTGTACTTATCCCAAACTAGCATTAAGGATACCTTCCTGAAACCTGTAATGTTTTTGCTTCCTAGGTTTGCCAGCTCTGAGGGATATGACACATTGTTTACCTGGCCCTGGAGAACAAAATGTGGCATCTTTTGGTTCTTCTCTTTTTCCTTATCTTAAGAATAGCAATGCTGTCTATTATAATGGTTTGTGTGGTGGATCCCCAGTATTGTGAGTATTTTTCTCTCTAAAAGCATCTGAGGTGCAATTTTTTCAATGTGCATTCAGATTCATTGCCCAGTTCAGCCAATCTTTTCTATGATAATCTTGGAGGATTAAAACAGATGTCATCCAATAGCCTTTGAACTTTTGAACCGAAACTGTTATTGGGTCATACCAGTCCCATGTGAGTCATTATCTCTGAAATACAGTCTGCCAGGATTTACTTTCTAGACCAACTGCGTTGCAACTAATTTATCCAAACCTTGGTAAATGAAATAGCAATAACACTTAGACTTATATACTGCTTCACAGTGCTTTCCAGCCCTCTCTAAGCAGTTTACAGAGTCATCCTCTTGCCCCCAACAATCTGGGTCCTCATTTTACCAATCTTGGAAGGATAGAAGGCTGAGTCAACCTTAAATAATTTCTTTCTTTCTTCCTTGCCTTACTTTATTTAGTTACTTATTTAATTTTATTGGCTGCCCGACTCCAGTAGACTCTGGGCAATGAACAAAACTAGGAAAAACATAAATACAGCTAAAAACATTGGCTCCCACAGACAGCCCAGAGTAGAATAATGTGATGGGCAGCAAATTGGCTGCATTGCCCTGCTGTTTGTCTGCTGCTCATTAAAGGTGGACCAGCTCTTACATCAGATCTGTCACCAGGCTTCAGTCTTTGGTTCTCAGGTGTTCTTCTTTGTACTGGCCTAGAGAGATCTCCATTCAGATCCTTTCAACTAGAGAACTATGACTCCCGCCCAAATTTTCCAAAGTTATTTTTTGCCTTTGTGCCTGACCTCTCGACTTCTCTGTATCTTAAGAAGATAGGCTTAAGATATCGAAAGATCTTGACAGACTTGAACATTGGGTGCTATCTAACAAAATGAAATTCAGTAGTGAAGAAAGTAAGGTTCCACATTTAGGTAAGAAAAACAAAATGCACAGGTACTGTACCTTGCTCAATAGTAGTAACTGTGAGAGGGATCTTGGAGTTCTAGTGGACAACCATTTTTGATATGAACCAGCAGTGTGCAGCAGCTGCCAAAAAAGCCAACACAGTTCTGGGCTGCATAATAGAATTAAGATCACGTGAAGTGTTGCTACCACTTTATAATGCCTTGGTAAGGCCACACTTGGAATACTGCATCAAGTTTTGGTCACCACAATGTAAAAAAGATGTTGAGACTCTAGAAAGAGTACAGAGAAGGGCAACAAAGAGGATTAGGGGACTGGAGGCTAAGACATATGAAGAACCGTTGCAGGAACTGGGTATGTCTAGTTTAGTGAAAAGACTAAACTAGACTAGGGGAGACATGATAGCACTGTAATAATGACAACAACAACAACAACAGAGTTGGAAGGGACCTTGGATGTCTTCTAGTCCAACCCCCTACCCAGGCAGGAAACCCTACACCATTTCAGACAAATGGTTATCCAACATTTTCTTAAAAATTTCCAGTGTTGGAGCATTTATAACTTCTGCAGGCAAGTTGTTCCACTGATTAATTGTTCTAACTGTCAGGAAATTTCTCCTTACTTCTAAGTTGCTTCTTTCCTTGATTAGTTTCCACCCATTGCTTCTTGTTCTACTCTCAGGTGCTTTGGAGAATAGTTTGACTCCCTCTTCTTTGTGGCAACCTCTGAGATATTGGAACACTGCTATCATGTCTCCCCTAGTCCTTCTTTTCATTAAACTAGGCATACCGAGTGCCTGCAACCGTTCTTCATATGTTTTAGCCTCCAGGCCCTTAATCATCTTTGTTGCTCTTCTCTGCACTCTTTCTAGAGTCTCAACATCTTTTTTTTACATCGTGGCAACCAAAACTTACCAAAGCATTATAAAATGGTATTAACACTTCACGTGATCTTGATTCTATCCCTCTGTTTATGCAGCCCAGAATTGTGTTGGCTTTTTTGGCAGCTGCTGCACACGGCTGGCTCATATCTAAATGATTGTCCACTAGGAATCCAAGATCCCTCTCACAGTTACTACTATTGAGCAAGGTACCACATATCTGGTACCTGTGCATTTTGCTTTTTTGGCCTAAATGTAGAACCTTACTTTTTTCACTGTTGAATTTCATTTTGTTAGATAGGGCCCAATGTTCTAGCCTGTCAAGATCTTTCTGTATCTTGAGCCTGTTCCAATATCTCAGGGGCTGCCCCGAAGAAGAGGAAGTCAAGCTATTCTCCAAAGCAACTGAGGGTAGAACAAGAAACAAGGGGTGGAAACTGATCAAGGAAAGAAGCAACTTAGAACTAAGGAGAAATTTCCTGACAGTTAGAACAATTAATCAGTGGAACAACTTGCCTGCAGAAGTTGTAAATGCTCCAACACTGGAATTTTTTAAGAAGATGTTGGATAACCATTTGTCTGAAGTAGGGTTTCCTGCCTGGGCAGGGGGTTGGACTAGAAGACCTTCAAGGTCCCTTCCAACTCTGTTATTCTATTCTATTCTACCGTCATTCTTGCAAGAGATCATGCTTTTTGCCTCTAAAAACTGGGGGAAGGGATGTTTCCTCTCTCTGAGAGGTCCAGCTTTCATTTGCCTCCACAATAAAACCATACTTGGAATACTGCATCCAGTTCCAGTTTCCAGACTCTGGAAAGAGTGCAGAGAAGAGCAACAAGAATGATAAGGGGGCTGGAGGCAAAAACATATGAAGAACAGTTGCAGGAACTGGGTATGTCTAGTCAAAAGAAAAGAAAAGAAAAGAAAAGAAGGACTAAGGAAGACATGATAGCAGTATTCCAAGATTTGAGGGGCTCCTACAAATGTTGTCAAACTATTTTCCAAAGTAGCAAAATGCAAAACAAGAAACAATGGTTGGAAACTAACCAAAGAGAGGACTAAGGAGAAATCTCTTCCAATAGTGAGAGCAATCAACAAATGGAACAGCTTGCCCTCAGAAGTTGTGATGTAGGAATTTAGCACCCATGGAACTGAACCCAGATGGATATTTCTTCCAACAGTGAGTACTCCATCAATGGAGGTTTTGCAATTAAGACTGTACAGCCAGTTGTCCGAAATGGTATAGGGTCTTCTGTTGAGCTGGGGGTTGGACTAGAAGACCTCCAAGGTCCTTTCCAGCTCTTTTATTCTATGTTGTAGATTCTAGGTTCCTTGGCTGTTCCTCCCCTGTTTAGAAATAAGCAGAAAAAGGCAAACAGATGTTAAGAAAAACAACTCCAAAAGAAGATGGCAACATGAAGCCATGTTCATATTGCTATCAGGAAGCCAACATGGGATGTCAACAGGAATCAGACTTACTTGCAGAAAAACCTTATCTTTGATTTTTAGCTTAGAGCGAGCCCATTGCACTTATCTGGCTTTGCACTTAAAAATGTGCAAAAATATATTCCATCAGAAGTTGTTGATGGAATATATTTTTGCACATTTCTTTCCTAATTAAGGTTTCATAGAGAAATGTTCCAGATGGGATAGACGTATATTTTTAAATATACAGGATTACTCTGAGCCAATTCCAAGAAGATCTTGGAAGAAATTTATCTTTCTCAAAACTCTAGCATTTTTAAAGTGGAAACAGAAGTAAAGTCTGGAAAGGAAAAATTGCCACTTCCCTCACACACACACACACACACACACACACACACACACACACACACCAGAGCTGATGATTACTCCCCTGGATCTCGATTAAAAAATAAAAGTGGCCAAGATGGCTAAATCAGAGAACAATAAATGTTACAAATACCTCAACAGAAAGCAGGATCATTTTGTGGTGATTACACAAAATAATGCATATATGGTGATTACTCCAAAGTACTGCATAGGAAGACACCAAAATATTCAGAAAATTCTGAAAACAAAATTGGAAATATAAATATTTTTATTAGGTATGAGCCCAGAAAATATAAATGGTTGTGAAATTCATGCTTCATTTAAATATTTGTTTCTACAATGCACAACAATTGGTCGATTTGGGAAAGAAGTTATTGCATGCATTAACTCTGAGATTCAATATTTTCAGATGTTCATCTTCTTCTGAAGTTTATCCTTATCATGTGGAAGTTGGCATCTGGACAAAGAAAATGGATTTTCTGCACTTCTTGCTTGGAACTAGAAGACTTATTTTTCAGCATGGGAAAGATCAACATATGGTCCCAACTATTCAGTGGTTGCCAGAATTGATGTTACAGCAATTTACAGACCAATAACTTATCAATATACATTAGCCACAGATGATTAAAAGGAATTATGTCTTCCATTTCTTTCAATATTTATTGTGCAATTTTATTGTGTGTCTGTAACTATATGTCTTTTCTCTCTCTCTCTCTCTCTCCTTCCTTCCTTCTTTCCTTCCTTCCTTCCTTTCTTCTTGCCCTATCTTGCATCTTTTTCTTCATTATATGTGGTTATTTGAAACAAAATAATGAAAAAATAATTATTCTTTCTTTCCTTCCTTTTTTCCTTCTTTATTTTCTTTTTTTCTTTTCTTCCTGCCCTGTATCTTTTTCTCCTTTGTATGCAATTATTTGAAGCAAAACAATGAAAAAATAATAATTGCCAGATCAGAAACCATCCCCTGAAGTGGGCAGAATATCCCTCAACTTCATCCTCTGGTTGCTCCAGGAGACCCGCTCTTAGGCAGCTCAGTAGCTCATTGGAACTGCAGACACTTTCTGGTACTGATGAAATAGGGACTGAAGAAAGGCCTAGAGAAGATGGAGGCAGGGGGGGAGGGGTCTGTTCCAGGATTAGAAGGTGGTTCAATCTGTACGGTAAGTGGGAGAGGCAGATATGACGGAGGGGGGGGCGTATCGAGTGTGGGGAGCACGTGCTCGATGTTTGAAAGCAATCACATGCTCCGGCCCCTCAGTCCCTACCCGTTCCTCGGGCGGCCATGACCTCAGAGCTTGGACTTTCAGTTGATGTTATGTAATGCCGGGTCCGTGGCTAATAAAGCGCCCCTGATTTGCGATCTTATTTAGGGGGAGTCCGCGGACCTTATGGGCATTACGGAGACCTGGTTGGGTCCAGAGGGGGGGGGTCCCCTCGTTGAGTTGTGCCCTCCGGGTTTCCGAGCATTTCATCAACCGAGGGCCCAAGGTAGGGGTGGGGGGGTGGCGGTTGTCATTAAGGAAGATCTGGAGCCAAGGGAGGCCACTGTTCCTCAGATTGCCGGCTGTGAATCCTTCTATGTGAGGTGGGGCCATAGGAATCAGTTGGGTTTGTTGATCGCGTACCTGGCTCCTTGCTACGTGACCACAGCCCTGCCCGAGCTGCTGGAGGTACTTGCCAGTGTGGCGGTTGAGACCCCCAGACTTATAGTCATGGGGGATTTCAACCTGCCATCGACTGGCTTGTCATCAACTGCAGCTCGGGCGTTCCAGGCTTCCATGACGGCCTTGGACCTGATTCGAGTAAATGATGGCCCTACGCACATGGGAGGAGGCACGCTGGATCTAATTTATATCTCTGGACAGTGGCTAAATGATCTGGAATTAGATGATGTAGTAACAGAACCAATGTCATGGTCAGATCATTTTCTCCTTCGCCTGGACTTCCGAACCGCCGCCCACCATCGCAGGGAGACGGAACCTATACGCTGGTTCCGTCCCAGGCGCCTGATGGACCCTGAGAGGTTCCTGACGGAGCTTGGGCCATTCCCTGAGGATCTGTCCCGCGGCTCGGCTGAGGAACTAGTTGTGGCCTGGGAACAGGCCACGGCTGGGGCCTTGGACCGCGTCGTGCCTTTGCGGCCTCTGACCCGGCGCAGATCTCGTCCGGCCCCTTGGTTCTCCGAGGGGCTGAGGGAGATGAAACGCCGGAGAAGACGCCTAGAGAGTACTTGGATGTCCAGCCGTTCCGAAGCTGATCAGACACTAGTTAGGTCCTATTCTAGGACCTACCTAGTGGCAATGAGGGAGGCGAGGCGTTTCTACGCCTCCACCCTCATTGCGTCGGCAGATAACTGCCCAGCCGCCCTGTTTCGGGTGACCTGCTCTCTCCTTCATCAGGAGGTGCGGGATGACCCTTTGCAGGGACGTGCCGAGGAGTTTAGTGGTTATCTATACGATAAAATCGCTCAGCTCCTGGATGGTCTGGACTGACATTGGGATGATCCAAGCGAGAGAGAGGAGGCACGTCTTGTTGAGTCTGTTTGGGATGAGTTTGACCCTGTGGCTCCCGAGGATGTGGACAGGTTGTTGGGGAGGCTCCACGCCACCACATGTTTACTGGACCCGTGTCCTTCCTGGCTGGTACTGGCCACTCAGGAGGTGACACGAGGCTGGCTCCAGGGGATTATCAACGCTTCTCTGTTGGAAGGGGTTTTCCCTGCTGCCTTGAAAGAGGCGGTGGTGAGACCCCTCCTCAAGAAGCCCTCCCTGGATCCAGCTATTTTGGGTAATTATCATCCGGTCTCCAACCTTCGCTTTGTTGCAAAGGTTGTAGAGAGTGCTGTGGCGCGGCAGCTACCCCAATACCTGGATGAAACTGTCTATCTAGACCCGTTCCAGTCCGGCTTCCGACCCGGAGACAGCACGGAGACAGCTTTGGTCGCGTTGGTGGATGATCTCTGGAGGGACAGGGACAGGGGCTATTCCTCTGCCCTGGTCTTTATTAGATCTCTCAGCGGCTTTTGATACCATCGACCATGGTATCTTGCTGCGCCGGTTGGGGGAATTGGGAGTGGGAGGCACCATGTATCGGTGGTTCTCCTCCTATCTCTCTGACCGGTCGCAGACGGTGTTGACGGGGGGGCAGAGGTCAGCCGCGAGGTGCCTCACTTTTGGGGTGCCACAGGGGTCGATTCTCTCGCCCCTTCTGTTTAACATCTATATGAAGCCGTTGGGTGAGATCATCAGTGGCTTTGGGGGGAGATACCAGCTGTATGCTGATGATACTCAGCTGTACTTTTCCACCCCGGGCCACCCCAATGAAGCTGTTGAAGTGCTGTCCCAGTGTTTGGAAGCTGTACAGGTCTGGATGGGGAGAAACAGGCTCAAGCTTAATCCCTCCAAGACGGAGTAGCTGTGGATGCCGGCACCCCGATTCAGTCAGCTGCAGCCGCGGCTGACTGTTGGAGGCGAGTTATTGGCCCCAAAGAATAGGGTGCACAACTTAGGTGTTCTCCTGGATGAACGGCTGTCGTTTGAAGATCATTTGACGGCCATCTCCAGGAGGGCCTTCCACCAGGTTCGCCTGGTTCGGCAGTTGCGCCCCTTCCTTGATTGGGATACCTTGTGCACAGTCACTCATGCGCTCGTTACCTCTCGCCTGGATTATTGTAATGCTCTCTACATGGGGCTCCCCTTGAGGTGCACCCAGAGGCTTCAGTTAGTCCAGAATGCAGCTGTGTGGGTGATAGAGGGAGCTCCGCGTAGCTCCCGTGTAACACCGCTCCTGCGCAGACTGCACTGGCTGCCTGTGGCCTCTCGGGTGCACTTTAAGCTTTTGGTTACAACCTTTAAAGCGCTCCATGGCTTAGGGCCTGGGTACTTACGGGACCGCCTGCTGTTACCTCATGCCTCCCACCGACCCGTGCGCTCTCACAGAGAGGGACTTCTCAGGGTGCCGTCCGCCAAGCAATGTCGGCTGGCGGCCCCCAGGGGAAGATCTTTCTCTGTGGGGGCTCCCACCCTCTGGAACGAACTTCCCCCGGGTTTACGCCAAATACCTGACCTTCGGACCTTCCGCCGCGAATTGAAAACACATCTATTTATTCGCGCGGGGCTGGCCTAAATTTTATTGGTTTTAAATTTTATAACTAATTTTAATGGGGTTTTTAGTTTTATATATTTTTAAAGTTTGCAGGCCACCTTTATAATAAGTTTTTTAATTGGTATTTTAAATTGTATATTTTTGTATTGTTTTGTTTTATCTTGGCTGTACACCGCCCTGAGTCCTTCAGGAGAAGGGCGGTATAAAAATTGAAATAATAATAATAATAATAATAATAATAATAATAATAATAATAATAATAATAATAATAATAATAATAATAATGTAGGAGACCATTGTATCCTTCCAATGAAGTAACTGAAGTGCGGAAAGGCAGCACACTGGTGAACTTGGGACAGAACTCAAACCACCCTGGTCCACATTCACTGGTCCAGACAGTCTAGCGGGAGTCCTGCTGTGAGCTCTCACCTGCACCTCTAACACACAGGCCAAAGGGTGGCTCAGGTAATGGACCGAGTTGCAAAAGAGGCTCAGGAATAGCACTCTTTTCCATGGACCTCCCACAAACTATGTCAGCTGCCACCTTATGCTTGCTTGTACTTCACTGCTATGCAGTGACAGTCTGCCATGATCTGTGGGGTGGGGAAATGAAGGAAAGGGAATGCTTGGGGAACTGAAAGTAAATTCTGTATCTCCTCGAGATGCTGCCTCAAGGTAACCCAACTGGAAGAAGGAAGGGGCTGCATACCAAAGTACGCTTGGACTTATCATTATGAAAACATCTTGTCTGAGCCCAATTGGTTACAAGGGTTGGGTGATGAGAGACAGCTAAGGGAGGATAAAGTTAAACTTAGAGATTTTGGCACACGATTCTCAGTTCTGGCTTTGCATTACTGCAATACTCTTGACTTCTAATAAAACTATACCTTTCTCAACCGATGCAGCCAAGGCTCATTTCTACTTAGAGGTTTAGGTTGTGGCAGATCTGATGCTGCATTTCTGGATTTACCTTACTGCACACAAGGAATTCTAGTACAACCATCTGCACATTCCATGTATTACAGCTGGAGGATGAAATTCAGAGCAGGAAAGAGATGATTTACACAAACTATCTACCTCATTCTCTGGGCCAATTGACACATATCTGGGTGGCAGCGCTACGGTGCTAAAACAGATGGCTAAAGCAGGGATCTCACCTTGGTCCTTTAAGACTTGGACTTCAACTCCCAGAGTTCCTCAGCCAGCTTTGCTGGCTGAGGGACTCTGGGAGTTGAAGTCCACAAGTCTTAAAGGGACCAAGGTTGGAGACCCCTGGGCTAAAGTGTCCAAGGGATAACTGCAGTAATCACCTTCTGGTGAGATGGGGGGGGGCAAACAAATGTAATAAATAAAAATAAAATAAAATCTGTTGCAGCAAAACAATGAAGAAATTTGCTGCACTTTGAAGATGAACCAATTTATTATCACATGTGCTTTTTGGGATCAGAGGCAATTTCGGCCGTCTCCAGGAGGGCCTTCCACCAGGTTCGCCTGGTTCGCAGTTGCGCCTTCCTTGATCGGGATGCCTTATGCACGGTCACTCACGCTCTGGTTACGCCTCGGTTGGATTACTGCAATGCTCTACATGGGGCTGCCCTTGAGGTGCACCCGGAGGCTGCAGTTAGTCCAGAATGCAGCTGCGCGAGTAGTAACGGGAGCAGCGTGGCTCCCACGTAACACCACTGCTCCGTAGTCTGCACTGGCTGCCTGTGGCCTCTCGGGTGCACTTTAAGCTTTTGGTTACAACCTTTAAAGCGCTCCATGGCTTAGGACCCGGTACTTACGGGACCGCCTGCTGTTACCCTATGCCTCCCACCGACCGTGCGCACACACAGAGAGGGACTTCTCAGGGTGCCGTCCGCCAAGCAATGTCGGCTGGCGGCCCCCAGGGGAAGATCTTTCTCTGTGGGGGCTCCCACCCTCTGGAACGAACTTCCCCCGGGTTTACGCCAAATACCTGACCTTCGGACCTTCCGCCGCAAATTGAAAACACATCTATTTATTCGCGCAGGGCTGGCCTAAATTTTATTGGTTTTAAATTTATAACTAATTTTAATGGGGTTTTTAGTTTTATATATTTTTAAAGTTTTCAGGCCACCTTTATAATAAGTTTTTTAATTTGTATTTTAAATTGTATATTTTTGTATTGTTTTATTTTATCTTGGCTGTACACCGCCCTGAGTCCTTCTGGAGAAGGGCGGTATAAAAATTGAATAAATAATAAATAATAATAATAATAATAATAATAATAATAATAATAATAACAACAACAACAACAACAACAACAACAACAACAACAATAATAATAATAATAATAATAATAATAATGTAGGAGACCATTGTATCCTTCCAATGAAGTAACTGAAGTGCGGAAAGGCAGCACACTGGTGAACTTGGGACAGAACTCAAACCACCCTGGTCCACATTCACTGGTCCAGACAGTCTAGCGGGAGTCCTGCTGTGAGCTCTCACCTGCACCTCTAACACACAGGCCAAAGGGTGGCTCAGGTAATGGACCGAGTTGCAAAAGAGGCTCAGGAATAGCACTCTTTTCCATGGACATCCCACAAACTAGGTCAGCTGCCACCTTATGCTTGCTTGTACTTCACTGCTATGCAGTGACAGTCTGCCATGATCTGTGGGGTGGAGAAATGAAGGAAAGGGAATGCTTGGGGAACTGAAAGTAAATTCTGTATCTCCTCGAGATGCTGCCTCAAGGTAACCCAACTGGAAGAAGGAAGGGGCTGCATACCAAAGTACGCTTGGACTTATCATTATGAAAACATCTTGTCTGAGCCCAATTGGTTACAAGGGTTGGGTGATGAGAGACAGCTAAGGGAGGATAAAGTTAAACTTAGAGATTTTGGCACACGATTCTCAGTTCTGGCTTTGCATTACTGCAATACTCTTGACTTCTAATAAAACTATACCTTTCTCAACCGATGCAGCCAAGGCTCATTTCTACTTAGAGGTTTAGTTTGTGGCAGATCTGATGCTGCATTTCTGGATTTACCTTACTGCACACAAGGAATTCTAGTACAACCATCTGCACATTCCATGTATTACAGCTGGAGGATGAAATTCAGAGCAGGAAAGAGATGATTTACACAAACTATCTACCTCATTCTCTGGGCCAATTGACACATATCTGGGTGGCAGCGCTACGGTGCTAAAACAGAAGGCTAAAGCAGGGATCTCCAACCTTGGTCCCTTTAAGACTTGTGGACTTCAACTCCCAGAGTTCCTCAGCCAGCTTTGCTGGCTGAGGGACTCTGGGAGTTGAAGTCCACAAGTCTTAAAGGACCAAGGTTGAGACCCTGGCTAAAGTGTCCAAGGGATAACTGCAGTAATCACCTTCTGGTGAGATGGGGGGGGGGCAAACAAATGTAATAAATAAAAATAAAATAAAATCTGTTGCAGCAAAACAACGAAGAAATTTGCTGCACTTTGAAGATGAACCAATTTATTATCACATGTGCTTTTTGGGATCAGAGGCAATTTCGGCCGTCTCCAGGAGGGCCTTTTACCAAGTTCGCTTGGTCCGCCAGTTGCGTCCCTTCCTTGACCGGGATGCCTTATGCACGGTCACTCACGCTCTGGTTACGTCTCGGTTGGATTACTGCAATGCTCTCTACATGGGGCTGCCCTTGAGGTGCACCCGGAGGCTGCAGTTAGTCCAGAATGCAGCTGCGCGAGTAGTAACGGGAGCCGCGCGTGGCTCCCACGTAACACCACTGCTCCGTAGTCTGCACTGGCTTCCTGTGGTCTTTCGGGTGCGCTTCAAGATTTTGGTTACCACCTTTAAAGCGCTCCATGGCTTAGGACCCGGGTACTTACGAGACCACCTGCTGTTACCCTATGCCTCCCACCGACCCGTACGCTCTCACAGAGAGGGTCTCTTCAGGGTGCCATCCGCCAAACAATGTCAGCTGGCGGCCCCCAGGAGTAGGGCCTTCTCTGTGGGAGCATCGACGCTCTGGAATGAACTCCCCCCTGGCCTACGTCAAGTGCCTGATCTTCGGACCTTCCGTCGTGAGCTAAAAACATACTTATTTATTCAAGCGGGACTGGCATAATAGTTTGATTTTAAATTGGGGTTTTATTAATATTTTAAATATTTTAAATTTAAATTTTAATTATCAGCTGTTTTCGTAATTTTGCTATATTTTAATTCGTTTTTAATTGTACATATTCTGTATTTTATTTCTGGCTGTACACCACCCTGAGTCCTTCGGGAGAAGGGCGGTATAAAAATTTAATAAATAATAATAAAATAATAATAATAATTTCATCAGATGCATGGGATATTATCCTGAGAAGGAATTTGTGTCTGTGTGCGCACACATTCTACATAAACCACTTCATTTTTAATAATGGGAACTCGGTGTTGTTTCACAGTTCTGCAAGTACATTCTTTATGTGAGTAGTTAATTGATAAAGTGCTAAAGTTGGTAACAAAAATTAAAAAAACAACAACCCTGTCTCCAGCATCTAGTGAATTATCAATTCTTAAGGAAATGACATGGGAAATTCTAACAAACATATAAAAAGTAACAGAAAATATGTTCCAGTACTACAGAACTAAGTGGTTAGCAACATCTCATCTGGAAAGAGTGGTGGGAAACACCATGGAAGACAGCAAGGAAGAGAAAATGCTGTGGAGGAAGAATCAGCCAGCAGCTGCAGGGTGGAATGGGACAACTCGCCATGGCCAACTTGCTGTGGGGCAACTCCCTGCAGGACAATTCAACAATTCAATTTATGTATTTAAAATAATTTTAAAATTATTTTAGTTTTTATCATTCACATTTCGTTTTGTCCCTCCTTTTGCATCCTTTCTTTAAAAATTCTATTCCACTTTTTTATTTATATTAATGTAACTCTTGTTCTTGTTGTGTCTCGCCCGCTTTCACCGCAGCCTGGACCTTCTTATCTGCTTCCGAACGCTGAGGAATGTCCTAGCATGCCTCTCGGCCCCAGCCCTGGCTCCATGCCCAGACAGGCTGAGGAGGAAGAAGTACCACCAGCCCCCAGCCCTGGCTGCATGCCCAGGCAAATGGAGTAACTAGACCCCTCCCCCTCCTCCACAGCATGTGAGCCTGAGGGAGGTCAATTACCAACAGCTGGAGCCTGGAGCGACCCTCGCTTCAGGAGAATTGATAGGCGGCATCAACAGAAGGAAGGGAGGGGCAGGCCTGGATAAGTGCTGAGTCATGGAGCCCCATGGCCTATATAAAGGATCTGCTTTCTGGCATTTTCTGAGTCAGGCAAAGTCTAACATATCTTGCTGAAGTCACTTTCTGGTCTCCTGCCTGCCTTGAGAACTTTGCTAGAGCTGCAGAGGCACGCCTGATTCGGATTTCCCTGACCCGGCTGTCAGCGGAGGAGTGGGACACAACAGTTCTGTGGCAAATTGTCCTGCACCAAGTTGTCTGCAGAGAGATGGCTGCAATGAGTTGTCCTAGGTCGACCGCCAGAGGCAGGTGTCATATAATGTAACAACCGGTTCGCCCAGAACCAAAAGTGTGAGTGTGCTCACTTCGCTCGCGTGGACATCTTCCACACATGTGCAAGACAACAAAAACATGGCGATTATATAGTATGGGATACCATCGGGGCGGGTGGGTGGTCCCAGCTGCGCCTTGGAACTACTGGTTCACCTGAACCAGTCCAAACTGGCAACAGCCCACCTCTGTCTCCCACAGGGAACTTTCTGACCTTTCCTGGTCGGGCTACAGAAGCATGTGAATAGGGCTTTGCACCAAACAGGCTTTCTTGCCTGACCCGTAGACACAGCTTCCTATGGTCAAGAATAGCCCCATCCATCCCTGGCCTGCCAGAGAAATGATTCTCTCAGGCAGGGCAAACCAGTTCAAATGCAAGCTGACCAGGAGCAGAGGGGTCTGAGCCCCCTATCCTGGGCACTCAAGTCAGAAATCCGCTGGCCATGGTGATTTGGTCGTGGTGGGTAGGCCGTGGCAGATTGGCCATGTCAGGTTGGCCGTGGCAAGTTGGGTTCATGGGAAATTCAAATTTGCTCTGCCAAAACAGGTCACTTTTCCTGTGGCCACTTTTTACTATGAATTCTTTGTGTAGCCTTAGGCACATTGTGTGTGGGGGCCTAGCAAAATCAGAGGCTCTGATGCAAGGTGGTCAAGTATCCAATCAATCAAGATCCAGGGGCTATCATATACTGCTGGTATGAGGGTGGCCCTGGCATCCTTGCTGTCCTTGGGTCAGGGAAGATGCTCAGATCCTTACAGAGACCAGCAAAAGAAGTCCCTCCGTTGGGCGTTGAGCTCCAGGCTCCACTGCAGCCATGGAAGTGCAGGTCAAAGGTCTGGTCTTGGTGGGCTGGGTCGAGGGAGGTATCCACAGGAAGCACTGCAGCTGAGGTAGGAAAGACTGGAGAGAGGGAAAGTGGAGGTTTGTAAGGATGTCATGTCTAAAACTGTTACACCAGAAAGAGTTTTGAGCTACAATTGTGCAAAAAGTTTTAGGAGCCCTCTAAATACGGACAGCCATATTTCTTCAATTGCCCCCTACTTATGTTAAGAATTGGAAGGGAACTTAAAATCATTTTGGAGGGCAGCTTTAGCATGTCTCTGTAGAAGAAGGCTGGGGGTGTTAAGATGCTGAGCCTTAATTATCCTCTTTTGGGCCTTTTCCTTACTAAGGATTCACAGTATCTTGTAGCATTACAAAAAGCCAGACTTCACTACATTCTAATGGAATGAGGGTGGTTGAATGACTCCAGAAGACACTACAAGTCCCTTGTGAGGAATAGCCTGATTTTTCCCCCCTATAGGCTCCTTGTATTGCCACATAAGTATTTTATCAAGAAGATTATAAGAAGCTCACTTCCCGTTATTCAGGATCCTGCTTATAAGCGCTATGAGCTTAGAGCTCAAAGCATCGTTAGAGACCCCACAAACCCACTTCACCATCTGTTTCTGTTGCTCTACTTTGGGAGGAGATTTCGAAGTATCTACAGCAGGACTGCCAGGTTCTGGAACAGCTTTGTTCCCTTGGCCATCCGTCTGGGAAACTCACAAGATTCATGTCTCTCGCCATGCACATCCGAAGTAGATTGTTTTTTCTGTTTCATATAATATATGTGGGTATATACATAACATTGTATTTAGTTAGTTAGTTATTCTGTCATGATTACAACCTTCGCGGCGAAGGTTGTAGAGAGTATGGTGGCATATCAGTTTCCCCTGCACCTGGATGAAACTGTCTATCTAGACCCGTTCCAGTCCAGTTTCCGGCCTGGTTACAGCACTGAGACGGCTTTGGTCGCGTTGGTGGATGATCTCTAGAGGGCCAGGGATAGGGGTTGTTCCTCTGCCCTGGTCCTATTAGACCTCTCAGCGGCTTTTGATACCATCGACCATGGTATCCTGCTGCGCCGGTTGGAGGGAGTGGGAGTGGGAGGCACCGTTTATCGGTGGTTCTCCTCCTATCTCTCCGACCGGTCGCAGACGGTGTTGACAGGGGGGCAGAGGTCGGCCCCGAGGTGCCTCACTTGTGGGGTGCCGCAGGGGTCGATTCTCTCGCCCCTTCTGTTCAACATCTATATGAAGCCGCTGGGTGAGATAATCAGTGGCTTCGGTGTGAGGTACCAGCTGTACGCTGATGACACCCAGTTGTACTTTTCCACACCAGGCCACCCCAATGAAGCTATCGAAGTGCTGTCCCGGTGTCTGGAGGCCGTACGGGTCTGGATGGGGAGAAACAGGCTCAAGCTCAATCCCTCCAAGACAGAGTGGCTGTGGATGCCGGCATCCCGGTACAGTCAGCTGAGTCCACGGCTGACTGTTGGGGGCGAGTCATTGGCCCCGATGGAGAGGGTGCGCAACTTGGGCATCCTCCTGGATGAACGGCTGTCTTTTGAAGATCATTTGACGGCCATCTCCAGGAGAGCTTTCCACCTGGTGCGCCTGGTGCGCCAGTTGCGCCCCTTTCTAGACCGGGATGCCTTATGCACGGTCACTCACGCCCTCGTGACGTCTCGTCTGGATTACTGCAATGCTCTCTACATAGGGCTCTCCTTGAGGGGCATCCGGAGGCTTCAGTTATTCCAGAACGCGGCTGCGCGGGTGATAGAGGGAGCCCCTCGTGGCTCCCGCGTGACACCTATCCTGCGCAGACTGCACTGGCTACCTGTGGCCTTCCGGGTGCGCTTCAAGGTTTTGGTGACAATCTTTAAAGCACTCCATGGCATAGGGCCGGGCTATTTACGGGACCGCCTACTGCTACCGAATACCTCTCACCGACCCGTGCGCTCTCACAGAGAGGGACTCCTCAGGGTGCCGTCAGCTAGGCAGTGCCGTCTGGCGACACCCAGGGGAAGGGCCTTCTCTGTGGGGGCTCCCACCCTCTGGAACGAACTCCCTCCAGGACTTCGTCAACTTCCGGACCTCCGAACCTTCCGTCGCGAGCTCAAAACACACTTATTCATCTGCGCGGGACTGGATTAGATTTTAAATGTACTGGTTTTAAATGGGTTTTTATTATTTATACTGTTTTTAACAATTCGGCTATGGAATAAGTTTTTTACGTGTCATTTTAGTTTGTATTTATATGTATTTTTAATTGCCTGTGAACCGCCCTGAGTCCCTAGGGAGATAGGGCGGTATATAAATGTGAAAAATAAATAAATAAATAAATAAATAAATAGTGTATATTGGAAGTGATGACCCTTTGAAAGCAGTGTGCAACAAAATTTCATTTTAATGTATGCCGATTAGTGTACATTAAAAGTGACAATAGTTAGTTATTCTGTTCTATTCTATTCTATTCCATTCCATTCCATTCTATTCTATTCTTTCTAATAATCTAAGTCAAGGGGTCCGAAAACTGTTCAGCTCATCAACCTCTTCATGAAATTTCAGATTGTTCATCGACATAGACCCCAAGCATTTATTATATGAAATAATTTAATAAATACTACTTAGTATTTATTTAGTATCTACCTAATAAATACTTACTTCCTCCATTAGTGGCAGGTTAGGGAAGCCCAGCAAGGCAGATTTAGCTTAAGGCAGATGAGTTGGTCCACCAAACCAACATCCAGATGGGAGTAAGGGGGTGAATTCGTAACACCCCCTCCGCAGCTCATCTTCTTCTATGGAAGAGATGTGTTAGAAATTCTGGAGAAAATGGCTGGGAAAATGGGGGAAGGGGCAGGAGACATAAGCAACCCAGAGTAGAAGCCTGTTTGTAGCTTATCTGATGAAGGCTAACTCAGCCCAGGTGGCAATAAAACCAGGAAGAATCCTTTAAAACAACGGCAGAGTGACTTCATGGACTCTTACAGTTTCCAAGAATCTGTTCTTATCCACCTATTAGCGTTAGCAACACCTTCTTTAAGGCTCTGCAAGTTCTTGCTTCCCTGAGTTTGCCGGCTCAGTGGGGATTAGCATCTGTGGTCAAACATGCACACAATCTCATCAAATACTGGAACCTACGTCTTGGCCTCCGACTTATCAGGAAGTGGGTCCATCTGAGCAGAGTTTGCAAGATGATGTCACTCCGCGTGTCTTGTTCTTTTGGCACCATTTGGTTTCCTCTGGATGCAGATGACTTGAGACTATAAATAACAGTGACAGAATGTTAGCCTTAATCTGCTGTTGAAGTTCATTACTTTTCTCCATGCACCATGGATTTTATTTTATTTTAAAATGCCTTAGCAACTGTTAATAGAGCTTTGCAGAGCATCGTATCTGATTCCCAAAAGTTTCTTCAAAGAACCCAAGGAAGTGAACTGCCCTCCCCCTCCCTCTTGAAAGCAGCCTCTTTTCCTGGGGGCTGTTCAGGGGGCAGCCGGGCTGTCTTATTCAGAAGCAGCTGAGATTCCCAGAGAGTTTGTGAGCGCAGCTTCATGGAGGACAAAGAGAGCCATCAAGTGGGAGGACGACCAGAGGAGGAGAAGGGCAGCAGCCTGGACTCTAGTAGCAGTTTCCCTCGAGCAAGGCTGGGTCACCATGGCATCCTAAGCAGCCACTGAGGAGCCAGGAGGAGGCAATTGACTCTTGGCTTTTCTCAAAACCCAAGCCTACTTCTGGCCCTATGCCAGGTGATAGCAGTCAGGCAGCTTCTGCTAGGTCAGTTGAGAGCCTGTTGTATGATGTTGTCATTGTTGTCAGATTAAAAAAAGACTTTATACCGTACAAACTGTAGGCTAACTTTTTCTTAATGAGATGTCCGCATCCAGTTGTTAGGATCTGGCTGCCACTTGCTTCCTTTAGGGTCAGAAGGATCCCTGTGCCCCATTCCTTCCCTCCCTCCATCGACCCACCCACCATTGAAATCTTTCCCCAGACTAGCAACTGCAGCAATCCTTTTCTCCTTTCAATGTGGCTGCGGCTGCTGCTGCTGCTGGGGAAGAATCAGGTGCTTTTTGCTGGGGCCGGATTCTTTTAGAGGCTGGGCTTTATTAAAAGGGAGAGCCTCAGGAAGAGCAGCAACAGCAGCCCACCCCACAAACTCTTTCCTCCAAGGGGTGGTGGACATTTCTAAGAATGGCCGCAGAAGAAAGGGTCTCTGCATGACCCGTGAGAGCCAGTCACTGGGGAGAACTTCCAGTGAGGGAGTCCCTCCCCCCAAGAAGGGGCATGACTTGATTCTAATGTCAGCCAAGATCCCCCACAGAGAGTTTGGCTGCATTCATAACAGACAGTCACCCCTTAAGACATGGGGGTGGGTGGGGAGAGGCTTCATCCTTCCATCCAAAGAACCAACCTGCTTGCAGGTGGAATGAAAGTTGGGGGTGAGGAATTAGCCTGGCTTGGGAGTCGCTCCCTTTCGATCTCCCTCTGGACGCAATAAAAGTTGGGATGTGGAAGCCAGACCCAGCCTCCCTGTTGAGTTTGGGCAATGAAGAGGCAGGAGACGATGCAAGTGACAACAGCTCTTTAGTTTATTGTGAATCCCAGCAAAAGCCAACAGGCAAAAACCTCTCTTTATATAGTATTTAGGCTGAGGCATCAACCAATCAGCAACGTGCATTTTCCCGCGCAATTTTCCCTCCTAAAATTCAAATACATTACACTCCCCCTCCCGCTGTGGGGCATGGAGGCCTTCCTGCTAATGATGATGGCAGGAGGGGGAGTGGAACCAGCCCATCCTTCGGTCTCTCCTGGGACGCATCCCAGAACCAGGCAGCACCAATTGGCAGGAGCCCCCCCCATCAGTTTGGGGGTGGGGGTGGGGAGAAGCAAGATGTTTCGGGTTGGCAGAGGTCTCCAGGATGGGCAAGAGTCCCTGAGAGCTTTCGGGGTCATTCACAAGGGCTTCTCTCTGCCCTTCTGGGTGATTCTGAAAAGGGGGGAAATCCAGATTTTCTGTGCTACCAAATCAGCTGCTGATAAGAAAAAGTCTTCAGGGAGAAACACAGGAATGCAACAGCGTCAAATTTCCTTATTATCGCATGTGTGCACATGCGCGCACACACACACACACACACACACACACACACACAATTTTACTGAGAATGGAAAGTGGTCTTTTTACAACCAGATCAGAGTCTGTCCAGGCCTTTTTTTAGTAGTAAATGATCGACTTGAACTTTGCCTGAATTGACTTCTTTCAGATCAGTCCTGGCTTTGCAACCTTCGGTCCCTGCAAAGCTTCTCCTCTCATAAAGAGGCTCGACTTCCCTCCTCAGCTTCTAATTCTTAGATAGGCAGCCTCTGAAATCTCAGGTTGGAGAAGCAAAGGCTCTGAACAGCAGGGACAAAACCAAAACTACTAGCAAAAACTGTACTTTTCTGACCGCTGTCTAATTCATGGCCTGGTGGGAACTTTGGTGGTGTCCATTTCTGAACCCACCAACTTCCCTCCCCCAAGAGAAGAATGATGCAATTATCTAAGGCTTCAGCCTGAAATGGCCAGAAAAGTCTTTCATTGATCTAGTCATGAACCAGAGGTGGTATTCAGCAGGTTTGCACCGGTTTGCGCAAACTGTTGGTGGAAATTTGGCCAAGGTTGCTGAACTGGTAGTGATGGCCAGCTGGCCACGCCCTTGAGCCAGTCCTCCAATGCTGGTCGCTTGCTCACCCTGCCCGCCATGTTCATCAATGCCATGCCTTGCAAGTCCAATGGGATGCGCATGCGTGAAGAACATGGTGGTGATGGCAGCAGCTTTTTCTGCGACATTCGGTACTTTTCAGTGGCCTGCAGCCAGCTGCCGCAGCCACAAAGCAACTCTCAAAGAGGCTTCTTTGCCAGCCGCTTTCCAGCAGCAGTGGGGGCTGCTGAAAACTCCAACCAGCTTGCCTTCAGACTCTGGACCAGCTGCCATGGAAGGTAAGCAGCTGGAACAAAGAGGCGGTGGTGGGAGAGGAAGCAGGGCTGGGGCCAGGGCTGCTAAAGGAGGGGAAACAGGACCAACTGAATGAACTGGTAGTGATGGCCAGCTGGCCATGCCCTTGAGCATGATGAAGCGCCGGAGAAGACGCCTAGAGAGTTCCTGGAGGTCTAGCCGTTCGGAAGCTGATCGGACACTAGTGAAGTCCTATACTAGGACTTACCTAGTGGCATTGAGGAAGCGGCGTAGCTCGCCTCCTCCTCATTGCATCGGCAGATAACCGCCCAGCCGCCCTGTTCCGGGTGACTCGCTCCCTCCTACATCAGGGGAGCGGATGACCCGCTGCAGGACGTGCTGAGGAGTTTAACGGTTATCTATACGATAAAATCGTTCAGCTTCAGGATGGTCTGGACCAAGATTGCAGTGACGCGGTGAGATGCTCGAGGTGGTCTTGGCGATATTGTTTGGGATGAGTTTGACCCTGTGGCTCCCGAGGACATGGACAGGTTGTTGGGTAGGCTGAATGCCACCACGTGTTTACTGGACCCGTGCCCTCCTGGCTGGTGCTGGCCACCGGAGGTGACACGAGGCTGGCTCCAGGCGATTACGATCGCTTCTTTGGTGGAGGGCGTCTTCCGGCCGCCTTGAAAGAGGCGGTGGTGAGGCCCTCCCCAAGAAGCCTTCCTGGACCCGCTGTTTTAGGTAATTATCGTCCGGTCTCAACCTTCGCCCAGCGAAGAAGATGGCGCCACCAGAAGCCTTTAAAAATCATGTGTTAAGATCTGCTCTTCTGCGTGTTTGGAAAAAATACTCTTACAAACTAAATTATAAGGTTCCTATATGGGCAAGTCCTAGACATACAATAGAGAATATAAATATAGAACAGAATCAGGAAATGATTACATATAAAGATCTTTTGTATACTGAAAGAGGTAATTTGCAATTAAAATCTCTGCACGTACTAAAAGAAGAAGGGAAAATTATACTTGGTTTCAATATGAGCAACTACGTGCTAGATGGAAGGAAGATCAGAAAATTGGTATAGAGCAGAACGAGGGAAATTTGGTAAAGCAAATTAGAAATCAGTCTCAGGAGCATATAAAGAGATTGTATAATGTGTTACTTGAAATAGATTCTGAAAGGGACTTGGTAAAGGACTGTATGATAAAGTGGGCACAAAATTTTCAGGAGCCAATATTATTGGAAACTTGGGAAAAAATTTGGGTTAGAAATGTTAAATTCACGCAGGCACAGAATCTGAGGGAAATTTTTATAAAATGTTTTATAGATGGCACTTAGATCCTAAGAAATTATCGTGTACCCAGATATGCAAGCAAAATGTTGGAGATGTAATTGTGATGATGCTACATATTTTCATATTTGGTGGACTTGTAAGGATATAAAGGCCTTTTGGATAAAAATTTGGTGGATTTTACAAAATGTTTTGAAAAAGAAGATAAAGTTCCTGCCGCAATTTTTTTTGTTGGGAATTATTACGGACTGTACAGTAATTGAGACTAAATTGATTTTAAATCTAATAACAGCAGCAAGATTACTAATAGGACAATACTGGAAGAAAAAAGAAGTACCTACAATAGAAGAATGGATATTGAAAGTTTCCAATTTGGCTGAGATGGCTAAAATCTCAGCCTTCTTGAAAGACAGTACTCAAGAAAAATATCTAAATGAATGGCAGAATTGGATTGACTATATTCAAAGTAGATATCAGACTAAGAGTTATCAGACTGTTTTTGAATGATTATGATGTATTATTTTTGATTGTTTTCGGGGGAAGTTAGGAATTGATGATTGTAGGGTATAATTAAGTTGGGTCGAAATTTTTTTAGCATATGTTTGTTTTATTTTTAACTATACCTTGTGCTCGTTCCGGGAAGTCGGGCGGAGGGGTTGTGAAGAGAGGAGGGAGGGGAGGTGGGGGGAAAGGGGGAAAAAGTTTTCTGTAAAACTTTTTGAATAAAAAAAAAAAAAGGAAGGTAAGCAGCTGGAACAAAGAGGCGGTGGTGGGGGAGGAAGCAGGGCTGGGGCCGGGGCTACTAAAGGAGGGGAAACAGGACCAACTGGCGAAGGGAAGACAGGGGTAGATAGGTGGAAATTCCAGAATTTTTCCTACCTTTTCCTGTGGGCGTGGCTAGATCAGGGGAGTCATGTGACTGAGTGGGCATAGGTTTGAGTGATGTCAAGTTGGCCACGCCCACTCAGTCACATGACTCCCCCCACCTAGCAATGCCCAAAGAACCGGTAGCAAAAATTTTTGAAACCCACCACTGCCATGAACCCCATTGGAAACTTCACCAACTCTTAAATTATCTTCTGCCACTCGGGAGTCTATTTCCTTCTCTAAAAGTCTGAAAAAAAGCCACTGGTAAAGTTTATAGGTGAGCCATGGGAGCCCATTTTACTTCTGCAAGTTGTGGTAGTTCTTACTCTCTCTAATCTTTGTGTCTCTAAGCAGGTTCAACTGGGAGACATGGGTTTATTGCCTGCTTGTTTTGGTTTCAATGCACTAACACGGCTTTTCTACTGTGATCCTCCATTGTGGGCTTGGCCCGCAGGAGATCTACTCCAACCAATTTGTTGTTTTTAAAGGGACCTCCAATAATTGTGGGGGCTCCTCTCCCTTTTTAGTACGGAAGTCTCACTGCTGGGATATCCTCATTGTAGTTACAATGTGGGCACATAAATTTGCAGAGTCACTGACAGCCATCGATCAATAACCCTAGCCCTACTGCCCCATTTAACAGGGGGGAAAAGAGCCCCAGACAGCTGAAAGAAGGCGACATGATCAATCGCTTACAAATTCCCCCACCCAGGCAAAATCTTTTTGCTGGGCAAAGCAAGAGCCATATTGGATGGCAGCCCTGGGATGCAGGCAACCTGATGAACTCCTGGCCGGGTTACTACCAGCCCTTTGGGAAGGAAGCCAGGTTTCTCTCTATCTCTACAACTCTGGAAAAGTAAACATTTGCACTCTTAGTGTCCCAGTGTAAAATTTATGGTTATTTACCATGGCTCATGTTGGGGATTCAGTTTCTTGCTATTTGAGTTGGATCCCAGTGAATCTCAGCCTCTGTGTAAATGGCCAGGTCACTTCTAATCCCTTTATTTGGCATCAGAAATAACCAAATCTCCACCCAGGCTTCTCTTGGCTTGTTGGAAGGATTAGTAGTTTCTCTTGGTAGGAGTGCAACAGTTACTCCCCATCTAAGATTTCAGTTGATGCTGATTCCTGGGTCACAAAACATCCTAACACTGCTTTGGGGGCTGGGAAAGCCATGGAGAAAAAATGTGATGGGCCACTCATTGAAAGTTCAGCTTCAGACGGTCCGATGGATTAGCCTCCATTAGCCAAGATCTGTGCAGTTCAGACCCAGAACTTGGCCAGCCAGCAGGGGCATGGCTGAAAATGATGGATATTGCCCATTTTTCATTCAAGGTAATAAAAAAATATCAAAGTACAGTCCAAGAAGTCACTGTAGCAAATGGAGGCTCCATTTATGTTGTGATTACCTTCAGTCAAGAATACTGGCCCTTTGTTCAATCTGCAAATCTAACTGATTTAAGAGTCAAATATAGGATAATAGAGCTGGAAGAGACTTTGGAGGTCTTCTAGTCCAGCCCTCTGCTCAAGCAGGAGACCCTATACTATTCCAGACAAGTGGCTGTCCAGTCTCTTCTTCAAAACCTCCAGTGATGGAGCATCTACAACCTCTGAAGGGAAGTAATTCCACTGGTTAATTGTCCTCACTGTTAGGAAATTTCTCTCCAGTTCTAGGTTGCTTCACTGCTTGATTAGTTTCCATCCATTTTTCTTGCACTGCCTTCAGGTGCTTTGGGGAACAGATTAAGCCCCTCAAATACTGGAATGCTGCTATCATGCTTCTAACTGTTGCAAATACATAGGTGGGAACTGCCAGCTGCTGCTGGAAATGCATTTCTGCCATTTCTGCATTTTTCTTCCATGTCTTCAACCATATTCTGTTATTCAACTTCTGTAATCAACATTTTTATTGGGCTGAAATACGGTGGGCGGTAGAGGGGATGGTGGACGTATATATTTAACACTGGCACAGCAGAGGCTTCGCTGGTCAATTAGAAGCCGGCATGCCTCACTTCCTTTTTTTACAACGGAAAGTCACCCACAGACTCAACTGAAGAGTCTTCTGGAGGGGATGGCCCCTAATCAATAATAATAAACTAGAATAAAAAATAATAATAAAATAATAATAAAATAAAATAAAGCTCTCGATAGGCAGTGCTGCCAAACTTTTTCCCCATTAAAATTTCACCATCTTGAACATCGCAAATTAAACAATGTTGAAGATTAGTCTTACTCTCTATAGAATAGTAGCGTTGTTAGACTACACACCAAGTAATTTAAGCTGACTTTGATCTTACAGCCGTCTAATTTGTCTTCTTTAATCTGCTTAAGGCTTTTCTTTGTTTCTGAAATAAGACCCTTAAAGTGCATTGAAAACAGCTTTATTTAGCTTTGCACAGGTAGCCCAGACCTGGCTTCTACTTTCTGTAAAACCAGGGCTGGGATTAGACTCACACACTATCCGGTTACAAAAAAGCGGCAATATGGAAAATGCATTCGGGCTTTGAAGCATTACAGGCTCCTCGCTCTAAATGAAATGTGTGGTTGTTTCCATCATGCAGCAAGAAAAAAAATGACAACTGGCCCTTCTGCCTAATCTAACTTTCTTGCTGTGAGGGTTCAGCCAGGGTGAAAATGGGGAGGAAAAAAGTTTGTAGACCTGCAATCAGGGCACTGCAAAATGTTTTCCCCTCAAAAGGTTTTGAATGTTCCAATCTATAAACAAGTCACCATTGTTTTCACGTCTGAGCACTGACTCAACTAGATTGCAATTAACTTGGCCGTTTGATGGGCTTTAAACCTTTTTCCAGCCTCCCAGCAGAGCACCAGGGATGAGTCATGTCTCCGCTGCCATTGTGTTAGGCTGGGCATGGCAGCAGTTCCCGAAGCATAGGCCCAGGACTGAGGAGCAATGTGGGAGCTAAGGGGGAGGGGGAGACATCCCACCACCACCACAAATTGGAGGCCACAGCTGCTGCAGTAACAATCCCATCTCAATCGTTACTCTTCTCATCCAGCAGACCCCCCACAGCCCAGCCAAGGGGGCGTGCCTGAAGCCTGAGGACGATGAGGCAGGAAAGCCCCTGAAAGCTTTGCTTGAAGATTTTGCAGGGTTTGGAGAAAGACGAGGACGAACCACATGGAGCATTTGCTGGTGGAGCACTTCCTTGGCCAACATCTAAAGATGGCTTCCATGGCTGGAAGCAGCAGGTGACATGCGCTACAATGGCAACTAAGATGATTAAAGGTCTGGAGATTAAAACATATGAAGATTGGTTGCAGGAATTGGGTATGCCTAGTCTAGAGAAAAGAAGGACATGATAGAGTTTTCCAATATTAAAGAGCTGCCAAATAGAAGAGAGGGTCAAATTATTTTCCAAAGCACCAGAGGACAGGACAAGAAATAATGGATGGAAACTAATCAAGAAGAGAAGCATCCCAAAACTAAGGAGAAATTTCCTGACAGTGAGAACAATTAACTAGTGGAACGGCTTGCTTTCAGAAGTTGTTGTGCTCCAACCTTGGAGGGTTTTAAGAAGAGACCAGACAGCCACTTGTCTGAAATTGTGTAGGGTCTCCTGCTTGGACAGGGGTTGAACTAGAAGACCTTCAAGGTCCCTTCCAGCTCTATTCTGAATAATAAAGCAGGCTAGGAAATGCATGCAACAGCTGAACCACTCAGAGGCAGTGGCAGGCTGGTCCAAAGACACCAGCCTCAGCTTTTTAATATGGTGGAGAATGTTGGGTTCTGGGCCCTGCTCCACCAGATGGTCCCTGACTTTGGATCACCTGGTACCATTGGTTCTGAGGCTGTGAGCTCAAATGCAAGCACTGACCCCTGCAGACATTTGTTCTTCTACTTCCTCCCTCTAGACCCTTCCCACCAGAGGTAGTATGCAGCCAGTTCGCACCAATTCAGGCGAACTGGTAGGGGAAATGGTAGTGACATCTGGCTGGCCTGCCCCCTGCCTGGAGGCTGCTCGCTCACCCCGCCCACACGGTTGTCGCTCTCTCACTCTACCTGCCTGCTCGCCGCTCGCTCAGCCCACCACCTACTCAATGCTCGCTTACCCCGCCCACCCACTCGACGCTCACTTGCTCGCTCGCCCCACCCACCTGCTCAATGCTTGCTTGTCCCATCCACCCGATCAATGCTGGCTTGCCTGCCCAATGCCCACCCGTCCCATCTGAGTCCTATATATGTTACCTTCGTTTTGCCTTGCATCGTCAGTCATTCCTCATGTGACCTGATCTCCCCGGCGCTATCACTTCCACATACAGTCTGCTCTGCAGCTTACCTGCCTAAGTTGACTTCACCTTCCACAGTGCCTGCGCCCCAATGGAGCTGCCTCCTCCTGCCTACAGGTAAGCACTCGCTAGTTCCCCCCCCCACCATGCCCAGGCTTCCATACCTCATGAAGCCGCTGGCGCTGCAGTGGCCTTGCTTGCCACGGAGCCACCACCTGCTAACTGTCTCCTTCAACCGGGTTCAGGAGTGCACCATTCCCCAGCTCCGGCCTTGCCCAGGAGCCACAGCCTGCTCACCATCCATTTTCCCTTAAGCGTGACACGTCACCCGATTTCCCCTTCTTCAGAGGTCGCAGCCCTTAATCTCCCTGCTTCCTCCCTCACAACCGCCTCTTTTGTCATCCCACAGCTGTGAACTTACCTTCCTCCTGTGGCTGGCTGCCAGGGAAAGCAAGCCAGGGCTGAGCCGTCACCTCTGGGCTCCCCTCAAGCCTGCATCTCGCTCGCCTGGTCGCAAGATGCCTGCAGCCGCCATGTCTTTTCTTCAGTGTAGCTGGAGTCCCAGGTGAGTCCCTCCAGCGCAGTGGCAGCAGGCAGTAGAGTGCGCCTGCATGGCCGGCGCATAGAAGAGGGTAGCGGCAGCGCATCCGAGAAGCGGAGCAGAGACAGAGGTCGGTAATTTTTACTGCAAGAAGCCTGCAGCCGCCATGTCTTTTTTTCGGTGTGGCTGGACTCCAGCCACACCCAAAAAAAGAGGCAATGGCTGCAGGCATCTTGCAACAAGGTGGGCAAGATGTGGGCTGGCAGGGAGCCCAGCAGTGACAGCTTAGTCCTGGCTTGCCTTCTGTGGCAGCCACAGAATGATGAAAGAGGCGGTCATGGGGGAGGAAGCGGGGAGATTAAGGGCCAGGTTCTCTGAAGGAGGGGAAATGGGACGACGCATGCAACTGGCAAAGGGAGAGTGGGCAGCATGCAGGATTAGGACAGGCCTTTGACAGATTAGGCCAGGGTTGGGCAGAAAATAGGTAGAAAGAATAGCTGTTAAGTTCAATTTTTTTTCCTACCAAGTTCTGTGGACGTGGCTTGGTGGGGGAGGTTCCGTGACCAAGTGAGCGTGGCCATGAGTGACGTCAAGTTGAACATGCCCAGTCACATGACACCCCACCACCAAGCCACGTCCACAGAACTGGTAGGGGGAAAAATTGAATACCACCATTATTTCCCACCCTACAGAATCCGGGTGCAGAAGGCGGGGTTCATCTTCTTCAGAAGGTGGCTGTCATGGCAGGTAGATGCAGAGTGACGCTCTGGCTGCCTGATCTTCACTCTTGTAGTAAAACTCATCGGCAAAGGCTGCTGCTCTTCTGCCTGTCCAGAAGCCCCTGATTTGACCGTTGGCCAAAACATCTGGTGGGCCCTGCAGATGAAATAATGGCTGGGAGGAAGAGGTTATGGCTCTGAACCTCCCAGCTGGATTTTATTCCGGGTCAATCAAAGCAAAATGGCAAGATAGCAAAGGGCAGCTTTCCGTTTCTCTCCAAAGAGTGAAGGTGCAGGGGAGCCAGGAGGAGCACATGGCCGCTAGCAGAAAGGCTGCCCAGCTGCCTGAAGGAGAAGCTACAACTTTTATGCTGCATCTCCAGCTAACAGACTGAAATCGGATTTAATGAGCGATCATTAAGCAGGGACATTTCAGATGAGAAAATTGTTTGACGAATGAGCAATTAAATGCTAACACTTAGAACACGTAACTCATTTCTGATTCAGCTCCCTGTACATTATAGCATTGGTATTTACTTTTTAATTAGGAATAAAATTGAGGACAAATTACAACCCTTCAGAAATAACAGTGAAAGAATGCTGGGAAGAAACAACGTGCTCAGAAAAAGAGTGAGTTTTAATAAGTAAACTGTGGATCAAAACATATTGTTTTGAAAATAATGCCAATATATCTGCCAGCTAGGCAGGGATGAACGTCTGTCTTTGACCAAGTTTTGTAATTTTAACATAATCAAACATCTGCTTTAAAATAAGTTCTTGTTCGGAACATGGATTCCAATCATCATTTATCTCTTTTTTTTTGTCACAACAGTATATAAGCATAAGCATGAAACAACTATACAACATATAAGCATATATATAAAGGAAACAATAGGACAGGAATGGTAGGCACTTTTGTGCTCTTATGCACGCCCCTTATCTCTTTCTCCTCTTATCTCTTTATCTCCTTATAAATCTCCTTTCTCCTCTCATGCACACCTCTTATCTCTTTCTCCTCCTTCTGCCCATCCCACCCCCGCCCCATTGCAGACAGACCCCTTCCTCTAAGTCAGAGGTGGGGAATGATAAGCCCTTGATGACTTGTGGAACTCTGGGAGTTGAAGTCCACAAGTCATAAAAGGGCCATGATTCCCCATCCCTGCTTTAAGGGTTGCTGCCATGATTGGCATTGTGCCCATATTAGCCTCCTTCAAGAGTTCTGCAGTAATTTCACCACCCTTTGAATTCTGCTATTTGCCAGTTGGTTTATAGCCCACCCACCTCATTTCTTACTCAGGTCCCATTGGTTTCTCCTCATGCCCGTTTGTCTCAGGTCACGTGAGTTGGTTGGTCTTCTTGTGCAAGTTTTTCATGCAGTCCTTCCCTCTTTTCTGGCATTATGCTCTCTTACTGATTTCTTTGCATGCTTAATCCCGACTATTTTCTTAAATAGATCCTTTGTTTTTCCTTTTCCGTTATTTTCTTCTATTGTTCTGTTGAGTTTTATATACTAGGGGTGCTGAGTTAAGCTATGCTTCTTTATCTTGTTTCAACTGTCACTGCGATTTTACATAAAAGAAGGACAGGGAAAGAAAAGAAAACCCAAGACCACCCATCCATAACCCCCAGCCCTCAAGGACAAACATCCCCCCTCACCCCCACCATGTCTGCCTGAGTTCCGCTGCTGCCCCCACGTTCCTCTTCTCTGATCTCCGCATTCTGCAGCTGGGGAGCACCCAGGCCCCCCAGGAGACCCCCAGTTGCAGCCCCCTCCCAACTTAATTGGATACTCAAACCTTCCCAAGATTACAAGTCAGAGGGTGGGCATACAGCAAAGTCTCCCTTGGTACAAGCAAGGTCTTGCTCAATCCTCCCCCTGGGCCCCTTGGCCAGACCCTGCTAATCAAGTTACTCCACCCTCTCTGCTACCTATTTGACTGGCAGAACTGCTATCCCCAGCTGACTTTGAGACCAGCCCCTGCTGACTGCTCTGGCATCCTCCATCCCTTATCGGCCTCCTCAGCAATGCTCCAGCCTGCAGACCAGATATGATGCCATCGCAGTCGGGGCTGCAAGACCAGCTGAGAAGGATGAAGGCCAGAAATGGGCAAAGAAGCTCAGTCCAGTGGAGCAGGAACAAGGGGGAAGCGGCCATCTTTGCCCGGCTGCAGGCAGAGACTGTGAGGGATCACAAGGGCTGCTGACAGAGGAGGCAAGAAGTAAATTTGCAACTTGTTCCCACATATATGTCCTGGGTTTTCTGTGCATGGGAGAGGGAGGCCTGGTGTTAAAGAGAAAGATGACCTTGGCAGAAATATGCAATAATCATTATGTCAGTGAAGAGGGCTGAAACATTATTTAAGTTCTGGAAAGCAAGGTAGCATCTGGAAAGGCTGATAGACTGGGATACCATGGGAAGAGATGCAACACACATTCCAGCTTGTAAGATTCTGTTATGATTAGCTGATCTCAATGAAACGTAGCTCTACTCTTCCTGATCTTGTCTACCTACATCCCTGAAAAGGATTCAGTCAAACGAGGTATTAAGTGGCCTATTAAGAGCAGAGTCTTAAGTGGTATATTATCACTTGCCATTTGTCTCCCCAGGCATTTAAATTTCTTTGCCTACAGCAGCAAGACGGCTGAACTCCAAGACAAAAATAAAGATTATTCTGCTCCTCCACCAAAGTAAACCTTGCTGTGTCCTCCAGTATCTTAGCAACCAATCAGTATTTAATATCTAAGTATCTCCTGGAATTTCTGAGGAAATAAGGAAGGGAAATACCTTTATACAAGACCAGCCGGATTTCTTTCTTCTGTGAGTTGCCGAGTTCAAGAGCAAAAACTTTCATCCCTGAACTGAAGGAGACTCACCTCGAGAAGAAACTGAATCACTGACTACAGTTTGTCCATCCATCCGTCCATCTGAGGATTCCCGCCAAGGGCTGGTGCTGTTGTTTGTAGTGCTATTAATTACTTATTAAATTGTTTTCATATAATAAACATAGGGGTTGATAATAATAACAACAACAACCACAACAACAACAGAGTTGGAAGGGACCTTGGAGGTCTTCTAGTCCAACCCCCTACCCAGGCCGGAACCCTACACCATTTCAGGCAAATGGTTATCCAACATTTTCTTAAAAATTTCCAGTGTTGGAGCATTTACAACTTCTGCAGGCAAGTTGTTCAACTAATTAATTGTTCTAACTGTCAGGAAATTTCTCCTGAGTTCTAAGTTGTTTCTTTCCTTGATCAGTTTCCACCCATTGCTTCTTGTTCTACCCACAGGGGCTTTGGAGAATAGCTTGACTCACTCTTCTTTGTGGCAGCCCCTGAGATATTGGAACACTGCTATCATGTCTCTCCTAGTCCTTCTTTTCATTAAACTAGACACACCCAGTTCCTGCAAGCGGTCTCCATATGTTTTAGCCTCCAGTCCCCTAATCATCTTTGTTGCTCTTCTCTGCACTCTTTCTAGAGTCTCAACATCTTTTTTACATCGTGGCGGCCAAAACTGGATGCAATATTCCAAGTGTGGTCTTACCACGGCATTATAAAGTGGCACTAACACTTCACATGATCTTGATTCTATCCCTCTATTTATGCAGCCCAGAACTGTGTTGGCTTTTTTAACAGCTGCTGCACACTGCTGGCTCATATCTAAATGGTTGTCCACTAGGACTCCAAGATCCCTCTCACAGTTACTACTTTTGAGCAAGGTACCACATATAAGGTACCTGTGCATTTTGGTTTTTTTGCCTAAATGTAGAACCTTACTTTTTTCACTGTTGAATTTCATTTTGTTAGATAGTGCCCAATGTTCAAGTCTGTCAAGATCCTTCTGTAACTTGAGCCTATCTTCTGGAGTGTTGGCTATTCCTGCCAGCTTGGTGTCATCTGCAAATTTGATGAGTTCCCCATCTATCCCCTCGTCCAAGTCATTGATGAAGATGTTGAACAGTACTGGGCCTAAAACAGAGCCTTGGGGTACCCCACTGCATACTTCCCTCCATGTGGATGTAGTTCCATTGAGGACTACACGTTGAGTGCAGTTGGTCAGTCAGTTACGAATCCATCTGGTGGTGGTGCTGTCTAACCCACATTTTTCTACTTTATCTAGTAGTAGGTTATGGTCTATTTTATCAAATGCCTTACTGAAGTCCAAGTAAATTATATCGACAGCATTCCTCTGGTTCACTAATTTTGTCAAAGAATGCAATAAGATTAGTCTGGCATGATCTATTTTGACAAATCAATGTTGGCTTTTGGTTATTACTTTGTTTGCTTCAAGGTGTTCGCTGATTCATTGCTTGATTATCTTTTCCAGAATCTTCCCTGATATTGAGATCAGGCTGACAGGTCTGTAGTTTCCTGGATCTATTTTTTTCTCTTTTTTGAAGATGGGAACTACATCAGTTCTTTTCCAGTCCTCTGGCAGTTCCCTGGTGCTCCAGGATCTTTGAAAGATATAGTTCAGTGGTTCTGAGATCACGTCTGCCAGTTCCTTCAGAACCTTGGGGTGTAATCCATCCAGTCCTGGTGATTTGAACTCGTCTAGGGTAGACAGGTGTTCACTTACCATTTTCTTCCCTATTTTAACTTGTGTTTCTAATCTGTTTTTTGTAGTGCTGTTTTTGATAGGTTGGATTGTTTTTTCCTTTTGTGTAAAGACAGATGCAAAATATGAGTTAAGTAGATCTGCTTTCTCCCTGTTGCTTGTCATCTTCTTGCCACTTTCTCCCAGCAATGGGCCAATTGTTTCCTTGACTTTTTTCTTGTTTTTAACATGTTGGAAGAAGCTTTTTTTTGTTATTTTTTACTTTTGTCGCTAGCCTTTGTTCATTGTGAGCCTTAGCTTTCCTCACTTCATCTTTACAGGCTCGGGCTATTTGCTGATATTCTGCTTTAGTTATTTGCCCCTCTTTCCACTTTTTATACTTGTCCTTTTTGTCTTTCAATTTGTCAGATAGTTCTTTATGCATCCATGCTGATGATCCATGATTTCTTTTGAGATCTATTATTTTTCTTCTTCATTGGTATTGCGCTTTTATAATCTCACTTTTCAAAATTTCCCAAGCTTCTTGAGTTGTTTTCCCCTTGAGGATTCTCATCCATGGAATCCTTCTCAAGCTCTCTCTAAGTTTATTAAAATTAGCTCTCTTAAAGTCCAAGACTCTAGTTTGACTTTGTTCTACTACTTGTATTTTCTTAATGTCAAATTCCAATATTGCGTGATCACTTAACCCCAAGGTTCCCGTAGCTTCAACACCTTCTATCATTTCATCTCTGTTAGTGAGAATTAAGTCCAGTATGGCTGATCCCCTTGTTGCCTTCTCTACTTTTTGGGAAACAAAGTTGTCTGCTATGTTTGTTAGGAATCTGTTGGATCTTCCGCTTGGTGCAGAGTTTGTCTCCCAGTTGATGTCAGAGTAGTTAAAATCCCCCATTACTACTGTGATGTGCTTCCTACATACCTTAGTTAGCTGACTAGCAAAAAGTTCATCTACTTTCTCTGGTTGGGTGGCCTATAGGATAGACCTATGGCAATATCATTTTTCACCCCTTTTATATTGACCCAAATGCATTCAAGATGGTTTTCATCATTGTTGTCCTCTATTTCTGTAGAGATGTAGTTATTTCTTATATATAGTGCAACTCCACCTCCTCTTTTATTTGGTCTATTTCTTTTAAATAATTTATATCCCTCTAGCTGTATGTTCCATTTTGTGGGTTTCATCCCACCAAGTTTCTGTAATGGCAACAATATCATATCTGCCCTCATTTATTTGAATTTCTAATTCACCCTGTTTATTCCTCATACTCTGTGCATTGGTGTATAGACATTTGAGTCCATTTGGATTGACCTTGTGTTTACTGTCTACATCACCTATGTTGTGCCTGACTGCCCCTACTTTCTTGCCACCTGTTGGTTTAGTGCACATGGTATGGCACTCACTATCAAATGCTTGGTTTTGCTTGACAGCAGGGCTGATAATCTTACCCACACAGACTATGTTAGGTTGATGAACCATGTGAAACTTTGTAAACGAATTGATAACTGAAGAGCTTGGGGACCTTGATCTATCTTGTGTTTTGTACCCCTCCATTCTTCAAGGCACCCCTTGGGCTTTTCAACATAAGCCAACTGGCTGGAAGTGAAACTAACTCCCTTTCGGGATTTCAATTCCTCCTTCTGCCTTGGTGATTGGGATGGTCTGGTCTTCTGCCTACTGGTGTCAAGATTGAACCACTTTGCCTCTTTCACAGCTTAATGTTTTTCAACTTGCCAATGAACTGGAGGGAAGGAAAGGGAAAACAGAGTGCTGACAATATGTACATGGATCTGGCAACCATCAAGGCCTGGCAACCATCAAGGTCACCACTGCAGGTGCTTGAGAAAGAGATGGACTGTTCCCATAACAAAAGGACATTTCAGAATTGGACAATGTGATCGTCCGGAGTGGAGAGGAAGGGTAGCTTAAGCAAGTATTTGCGTGGGAAAACCAGAGCTAGTTTTGATTCTTCAATCTCACCGCCCTGAGTCCTTCGGGAGAAGGGCGGTATAAAAATCGAATAAAATAAATAAAATAAATACCAAAATGGTGTATCCAATAAAGTTTTACTTTTGGGAGTTCAAAGCTCCTGAGGGTATTTCCTTTTGGGGGGTTCACTAATTCACTAGGAACAATTGTTTTCCTTCTTCAGAAGCTCTTGGAGAATTTATCTAATTAACGAAGGAGAAAAGCAACCTAGAACTAAGAAGAAATTTCCTGACAATGGAAGCAATTATCCAGTGGAATGACGTGTCTTCATTGGTGGGTGCTCCATCACTGGAGGTTTTTAAGAAGAGACTAAACAGTCCCTTGTCTGAAGTGATATAGGTCTCCTGCTGGAGCGGGGGTAGGGGCTAGAATACCTCCAAGATCCCTTCCAACTCTCTTATTCTGTTATTTTATCCTGGCTTTATTTTGAACAACTAAGGCAGTGTGCATAATGCTCCTTCTTCCTGTTTACAAGCAGACCGCCCCCCCTGCAAGATGGGCTGGTCTGGGAGAGAGGGACTAGCACAATGCCACTGCTGGGCCTTCATGCCAGAGGGAGGCCTAGGATGCCCCATCACCTGGTTTCTAACCCAGCATCTTCACCACCAAACCAAACTGGCCATGGACTCCATTCATAGACCATTGGAACTGACTCCTCTTCATTGACTCCCCTTTATACTGGGCAGCTTTCCATCTCATGTTTCCACCAGGAGACAGAATGAGAAGCCTCATTCTTCCTACCATGGGCTGGATGGAAAGCTGGTGCAATCGAATTGCGCTTGGCTGAGATAAAGGAGAAAGGAAAGTCCTTGTTCTTCCCACTCCATTAGTGAAATCATTAGACCAGGAGTGTCAAACTCACATTCCCCTTTGCTAAATCGGGCATGGGTGTCATGGGCGGGGAGTTTCACAACCCTGCATTAGACAAATAAACATATAAAGACCTGAGCCATTCACAAGTTTTATGTAGTTATTTATTGATAGGACTTATATGGCTGCTTAGAGTCACTTTGAATTGTGACATGGGCAGCAAACAAAGCTGATAAATAAAATGATAAATTGTAAAAAAAAAAAAATGGCCACCTCCTCCTATGAGAAGGTGACCAGGCAGCTCAGCACCATTCATAAAAGCATGGTTAGAAACCTAAGTACCTTCCCTCCAGGAGCCAGACCAATCAGAGCCCAATGCTTGGGGGAAGATACTCACTGGATACCAGGAACTGATAAAAAAGCCCAGGGAATTATTGTGTGTTGTAATTCAACAGGGAGGCAAGACCTCATACGTTCTGAAGGAAGTTAGCACCCACCCCTTTTAAGAAGAATGAAATATTTCGGGAAATATTAAGAAGGCAGAATATTGTATGTCCCTGGATGAGAAAAGGAGAAACAGGTTTTTAAAGACAAAGAGCAGCTCCCTGCCCCCAACAGATATTTGGTATGCATTAAGACTGGGCCAGCCTAGCTACAAAACAAAAGACCTCAGCTCCAGGACGATGGGATTAAGATATGACTCTCTGGGACAGAGCTCACCACATGGCACAACCAAGCCCCTTCATTACATCATCCAGCAAGATTTAACCAAACTCGATTCAGACAAGCATGACTCCACAAGGGAATCTGCAACCAATGGAATACATGCCCTTGCTACAGGAACAGGAAGCTCAAGATCAAAGCCCAAGAGAGGGTATAAATAACACTTACTCTCTCCTCCATGTAGTCAGATACCCAGGACTTCAAAACCATGTGTTCACCATTAAATCATCCTTCCAAGAGCCTCCATGTTTCCAGTGTCTTTTTCCCGACTTGGAAGTGAACTCAGAAACTGGACATTTCTTCCAACAGCTCCAAAGTCCATATTCTATTGCCCCTTATCCCTATCAGATGGAAATGGACATTGAGACGGTGCAAAGGGCATCTCAATGGCCTCCTTACTTATTCTTCTGCTTCAAAAAGACCAACAGTGGCCCCAACCATTCAGCCGCTGGCAGTGCTGATATTAGTAATAATTTATGAACAAGCCACTTATCCACACAGATTAATTATAGATTATTCTAATCAACTATGGCTACTGCTCACTGGGATGCTGATGCAGAATATTTATGTGTGCATCTGGGAAATACAGTATATGCTTTACAGAATGCTTCTGTCTCTTGTTAGTTTTCTTTAGGGTAACTATTTTTTCTTCCTTATAACTTTCTATGTAGCTCATTTTTTCTCTTTGAATTTGGTATCAGTGAGTAAAAGCAATCATCGCCCTCTCCCTCTCAGCCTTCCCTAATACACCAATGAGCCTGCTTAAGCAAACCAGCCAGGAAGCCCGTGAATTGGCCGTGATGGGCAGTGCCAGGGACCAGACAGGATGGTCATTCCTGCCGCAGAGCCCAGCAGCCAATTGGAGCACAGAGGATGCCCGCAATGAGGGGAAGCACAGTAAACCAACCCAGCACCGTTTCTGAAGTCAGCACATCGGAAAGCCCTCCTTTCGGTGTCTAGCAATGAAAGATAGTCAGAGGCTGCCTCTGTGTGTGTGTGTGTGTGTGTGTGTGTGTGTGTGTGTGCATGCATGCGTATGCATGATGAACGCAAGAAGCGGGGCAGCCCCCTTTTCTCTGGGCTCCCCTGTACTCTCAGCAGCCTTTTTGGGACCCACCTCCCTTCGGTCATCTTCACTTTTCCTGCTCCTTCTTCTTTTCTCTGTATCTTCTTGCCACATGGTGCAGCCGCCTTTCAAATCAGGCAATTATCAGAAAAGAGTCAAAGGCAATTGAATCAATTAGAGGCTGAGGCAATTAGACCCACCAGCCACAAAGGAGCCTGCCCCTTGCCCCCACCCCCACCGCTCTGAGTGCCCAGAAGGCTATTAATGGCTTAGGAAACGCTGCTCTTCCAAGCATCTCAGCTCAACTGGTAGTCAGTACTGGGCTCGCTTGTCTACCTGGCCTGGCGCCTCACCCTGCCTTGCTCTGGGCAGAGACAAATGAGAAGCAGGTGCTTATGAGCCACGGTGCCACAGTGGTTAGAGTGCAGTATTGCAGGCTACTTCTGCTGACTGCCAGCTGCCTGCAATTTGGCAGTTCGAATCGCACCAGGCTCTGGCTGCACAGCCCAAGACGTGTGGAATTTCTGGCTCTTTTGTCAGTCTGTAAGTGGGGCAGCAGAGGAAGGCTCTCTGTGAAGAAGGGCTTCAAAGAAGTGAACGTTCCTTGCCTCCTCAGCTCTGACATGGTCCAGGAGAGAAGAGAGAGGGCTTCCTGGCAGAAAACCCCAGGGTCCCAGCATATGAGAGAAGTTCTGTTGAACCCCAAGTTCCCCAGGGTTAGCCACCCAATGGCTGTCTTTGCACAACACAGTCCTCTTGTATACTCTGCAGAATAAACCCCCTCCGATAAAGGAAGAGAGTTCACCCCCCATCTGTGCTCTGCAGAACAGCACAGATTGAAGTTTTGTTTCTTCCTGGCCATAACCCTGTGAGGTTGGATGGCGGAAAGTGTGGGGGTCTTCACAAGCAACTCTTGAGCTCCCACTGAGAACGGCCTGCTCCTCAATCTGGCCAACCCCAGGGGGCTTTGGGGAAGATCAAATGTGGTCCATGCGGGTCTCCTTTGGGATCTACAGAGGAGGGGACAACAGGGGAGTGGAAATCCTCCTGGTTCTGTCCGGCTCGCGCAAACTGGTAGGGCAGCGGTGTGTGGTTTGGTGAACTGGTAGCGGCAGCAGCGTGAGGCTCGACCCACCCGCCTGGACGTTGTTACTTTCTGGTTTTAACCACGAAGTAACCCATTTTTGACTTTGCACATGCAGAGCGTCAAAAATCGGATGTGATGATGGCACACATCCTTCCCAACCGGTAGGGAATGTAAGTAGATTTCACCCCTTGGTGAAGTGAAGCAGGAATATTTAAAATCAGGCTTGGGTTTTATTGGACTAGCAGAGCAGAAATCTACAGATTACAAATCCTGAACTTGGAAGGAAAATGGGACTCAAAGCAAAAGTGGGCGTGCGCAGAACACCTGTCACAAGACCCCCAAAGCCCCGGCTCTCCTTCTGGGCTCCGTAATGATTCCAGCCACACTGGCCCACGAAAGAGGCCGTGGCTTTGAGGAGCTGCCAAACAGCTGCTCTGGCCGGCAGCCGTTGCGGCTGGACTCTTCCTCTGAGAAATCTCTCCGGGCAGCTCTCCAGAAGCTTCTCCCAGGCCCTGATCTCTTCTTGGCAGAATGTAAGCCAGAGGATTGAAAGAGGAAGTGAGGAGGGTCTGACTAATCGGTCCTCCTTTCTCGGGATTTCATGTTTTCTTCCAAGATTTGGATCCTAGAGAAAGGTTGACGGTGAGGCCAAAGAGTCAATGCCAAATTTCAGCTACCATCTGGGGGCTTCTGCTTCACTGGACCTGAGGCAGTTAGGGTGCTGCTAGGTAGACAAAATGGTACTTCCCTTCAGCAAAGGGGCCCAGCCTTGTCTCCCTTCCCTCCCTTCCCCAAAGAAACCGACCTCCCCCCTCCAAACACACCTGAAACTGCCGTCATTCCCTTGACTTTGGCAGAACCCTGGAAAGAGTCACTTGTGGGGACTCTGGGAGCCCTCCTTGTTCCTGAAAGATTTATTTATTTATTTATTTATTTATTTATTTATTTATTATTTATTTAGATTTTTATACCGCCCTTCTCCCAAAGGACTCAGGGCGGTGTACAGCCAGATTAAAACAGTGCAATATACAAATTAAAACCATAGTTAAAATAACATATTCTATAAATGGCCGAAAATTAAAACCGTCAAATTTGACCCGTAAATAAAATACACCAGTTAAAATTATTAAAATTTAAAAATTTAAAAATTTAGGATATTAAAAATTAAGCCAGTCCCGCTTGAATAAACAAGTACGTTTTCAATTCACGGCGAAAGGTCCGAAGGTCAGGTAATTGACGCCAACCAGGGGGAAGTTCGTTCCAGAGGGTAGGTGCTCCCACAGAGAAGGCCCTTCCCCTGGGGGCCGCCAACCGACATTGCTTGGCGGACGGCACCCTAAGGAGTCCCTCTCTGTGTGAGCGTACGGGTCGGTGGGAGGCATAGGGTAACAGCAGGCGGTCCCGTAAGTACCCGGGCCCTAAGCCATGGAGCGCTTTAAAGGTGGTAACCAACACCTTGAAGCGCACCCGAAAGACCACAGGTAGCCAGTGCAGACTGCGCAGGAGCGGTGTTACAAGGAAGCAATGTGTGGCTCCCTCAATCACCCGCATTCTGGACTAACTGAAGCCTCCGAGTGCACTTCAGGGGTAGCCCCATGTAGAGAGCATTGCAATAATCCAGACGAGAAGTGACAAGAGCGTGAGTGACTGTGCATAAGGCATCCCAATCAAGGAAGGGGCGCAACTGGCGAACCAGGCGGACCTGGTAAAAAGCTCTCCTGGAGATGAACAAAAGGGGTTCAGGAACACCCCTGGCTGAACACAAGGAGGATGGTGTCGTGTCCCACTCCTCCGCTGACGGCCGGGTCAGGGAAATCCGAATCAGGCTTGCCTCTGCAGCTCTGCCCAAAGTCCTAGCAAAGTCCTCAGAGCAGGCAGGAGACCAGAAAGTGACTTCAGCAAGATAAGTTCGACTTTGCCTGACTCAGAGACTGCCAGAAAGCAGATCCTTTATATAGGCCATGGGGTGTGGCTCCATGACTCAGCACTCATTAAGGCCTGCCCCTCCCTTCCTTCTGTTGCCTCCACCTATCCAGTCTTCTGATGCGAGGGTCACTCCAATCAGCAGCTGTTGGAAATAAACTTTCCTCAGGCTCACATGCTGTGGAGGAGGGGGAGGGGTCTAGCTGCTCCGTTTGCCTGGGCATGGAGCCAGGGCTGGGGCCAGGGGGTGCTCCCTCCTCTGCAGCCTGCTTGGGCATGGAGCCAGGGCTGGGGCTGGGAGATGCCCCCTCCTCAGCCTGTCTGGGCATGGAGCCAGGGCTGGGGCCGGGAGGACATTCTTCAGCGTTCGGAAGCAGATAAGCAGACCCCAGCTGCGGTGAGAGCGGGCAAGACACAACAGATGGCTGGGAAGATCTTGGCTCTGGGGTCAAGCGGGGGATTCCCAGGTGAGCAGGCCCTGTTCAGGGAGCTCCACTGTTGAGGTGGCCATTTTCATCCTCCCTTTCCTGGGGTTTGTATCTCTTTCATTTTTATGGTATTTATTAATGAGTATTTTTATATGTTGCATATTTTTGTTTTCTTTTTTCTTTTTATCTGATCGTTGTTTTCCTGAACTTGGAAGGGAAACGCTGTAGAATATGTCAAAGTAAACTTTAAGGAATAATTGGCAAAAGGGAAGTGTTAGAAATTGTCCCCATTGTTTCACTGCTCAGCTCCATCCAGGCTGTTTGGATGCTGAAAGGTTACAGCTTTTCCAGTCAAAACGAGGATGGTGTTGATGCCTTTGAATGGAGCCAGCAGAAGGCTCTCCGCTGCCACTCCAACCTTGTGGAAGGGACAGGGGAGGCAGCTTCAGAGGGACATTGTCCAACTGTTGGCTTCTATTTATGTTTTTCAGCTCATCATCATCATCATCATCATCATCATCTGTTTACAATTTTAATTCTGATTATGTTTAGATGGTCATTTCAATTGGCTGAATGTTTTATTGGATGGTTGTAAACTGCTGCTTTTTTATTTGCTGATTGGCAAGAAGAACAAACAAAAGGGAAAAAAACCGAAGGCCTGTAACTAGAGAGTGGCTGCTGCCCATCAGCTACTCGCAAGATTAGATTTAGAGATTCAGAACATAAATCATTTCTTCTTAGATGGATGGGAACATTCCCATCCCTAATTCAATTTGATGGATTATTTGTTGAGTGTGAGGAGCCACAGCAATTCAATTTCAGGAGTTCTTTAAGCCTTTACGGAAAAAAAACCCTTTGCAAAGCTAGAGAAAGACCAACATCTGACCTACATTGGACCATCTCAGTTGCCACATTTCCTCAAATGAAATTCAGAGAGATCAAGAAAGGTAACATCCATCCTGTACTGAAAACATTCTTTCACGATCAGGAAAGAATAGTCTTTGGAGGCTCTATCAGATTTTACCATAAATGTATTCCATGTTTTGTTGCATTGGCCAAATGATTAACTGACCTTAACACCCTTAAAAGGTGTTCCTTTTAACTGGGACCCTTTTTATCAACTCACTCGTTTTTCCTTGGCCTTCCAGGATCCTCCTGATCGCCCCAATTCCTTGGGGAGGAATTGCCCCTGGAATTTCTGTTTTTTCATCCTCACCCAGAAGGGATGAGAAGGGCCTTCTCCTTGCAGTTCTTTTCATGGCAATTGGACCTAGTGGGAAGAACTCAAAAACCCCTTCAGCAGTGGCCCAATTCCCCTCTGATGCATTAAATATTCTACTGAGGTTGGAACTGACCACAAGAATTTGTCACACCTACAACTTCTCAAAAGCGCACACTCAGGACAGGTGATCACAATTCAGTTCTCGTTTTAGCTTTTATTTGTTATCACACTTTTTATTTAGGAGCTCAATGTAATGTACACCACACTTCCTGATCCATTTTGTTCTCCACAGAGTGGATTGGGCTGGCAGTGGGGGTGGATGACTCAAGTTTCCCAGGCTGAAGACCAGAACCCACCTGTATAGACTCAAATTAGATGACCTTCAGGGCCCTTCATTTTCTCTGTCTTCATTTTCTGATCATAGGAAGAACTGCACCACGGTGTTTGCTTGCATGTTCTTCCTTCTTGGAGAGAAGAAATGTTGCAGCTTGAAAGTTTGGGGCAGGGGTCTCCAACCTGGGCAACTTTATGACTTGTGGACTTCCACTCCCAGAATTCCTCAGTCAGCTGGGAGTGGTAGTCCACAAATCTTAAAGCTTTTAATTGAATTTGATGGGTTTTAAATTTTAATTGAATTTGATGGGTTTTAAATTTTAATTGAATTTGATGGGTTTTAAATTTTAATTGAATTTGATGGGTTTTAAATTTTAATTGAATTTGATGGGTTTTAAATTTTAATTGAATTTGATGGGTTTTAAATTTTAATTGAATTTGATGGGTTTTAAATTTTAATTGAATTTGATGGGTTTTAAATTTTAATTGAATTTGATGGGTTTTAAATTTTAATTGAATTTGATGGGTTTTAAATTTTAATTGAATTTGATGGGTTTTAAATTTTAATTGAATTTGATGGGTTTTAAATTTTAATTGAATTTGATGGGTTTTAAATTTTAATTGAATTTGATGGGTTTTAAATTTTAATTGAATTTGATGGGTTTTAAATTTTAATTGAATTTGATGGGTTTTAAATTTTAATTGAATTTGATGGGTTTTAAATTTTAATTGAATTTGATGGGTTTTAAATTTTAATTGAATTTGATGGGTTTTAAATTTTAATTGAATTTGATGGGTTTTAAATTTTAATTGAATTTGATGGGTTTTAAATTTTAATTGAATTTGATGGGTTTTAAATTTTAATTGAATTTGATGGGTTTTAAATTTTAATTGAATTTGATGGGTTTTAAATTTTAATTGAATTTGATGGGTTTTAAATTTTAATTGAATTTGATGGGTTTTAAATTTTAATTGAATTTGATGGGTTTTAAATTTTAATTGAATTTGATGGGTTTTAAATTTTAATTGAATTTGATGGGTTTTAAATTTTAATTGAATTTGATGGGTTTTAAATTTTAATTGAATTTGATGGGTTTTAAATTTTAATTGAATTTGATGGGTTTTAAATTTTAATTGAATTTGATGGGTTTTAAATTTTAATTGAATTTGATGGGTTTTAAATTTTAATTGAATTTGATGGGTTTTAAATTTTAATTGAATTTGATGGGTTTTAAATTTTAATTGAATTTGATGGGTTTTAAATTTTAATTGAATTTGATGGGTTTTAAATTTTAATTGAATTTGATGGGTTTTAAATTTTAATTGAATTTGATGGGTTTTAAATTTTAATTGAATTTGATGGGTTTTAAATTTTAATTGAATTTGATGGGTTTTAAATTTTAATTGAATTTGATGGGTTTTAAATTTTAATTGAATTTGATGGGTTTTAAATTTTAATTGAATTTGATGGGTTTTAAATTTTAATTGAATTTGATGGGTTTTAAATTTTAATTGAATTTGATGGGTTTTAAATTTTAATTGAATTTGATGGGTTTTAAATTTTAATTGAATTTGATGGGTTTTAAATTTTAATTGAATTTGATGGGTTTTAAATTTTAATTGAATTTGATGGGTTTTAAATTTTAATTGAATTTGATGGGTTTTAAATTTTAATTGAATTTGATGGGTTTTAAATTTTAATTGAATTTGATGGGTTTTAAATTTTAATTGAATTTGATGGGTTTTAAATTTTAATTGAATTTGATGGGTTTTAAATTTTAATTGAATTTGATGGGTTTTAAATTTTAATTGAATTTGATGGGTTTTAAATTTTAATTGAATTTGATGGGTTTTAAATTTTAATTGAATTTGATGGGTTTTAAATTTTAATTGAATTTGATGGGTTTTAAATTTTAATTGAATTTGATGGGTTTTAAATTTTAATTGAATTTGATGGGTTTTAAATTTTAATTGAATTTGATGGGTTTTAAATTTTAATTGAATTTGATGGGTTTTAAATTTTAATTGAATTTGATGGGTTTTAAATTTTAATTGAATTTGATGGGTTTTAAATTTTAATTGAATTTGATGGGTTTTAAATTTTAATTGAATTTGATGGGTTTTAAATTTTTATATTCAGGTTTTATGTTTTTAACATTTTATTTGTGCACTGCCCAGAATTCTTTCCCAGGAGGCCCATTGTCATGAGAAGTGATCTCTTTCCCAGGAGGCCCATTGTCATGAGAAGTGATCTCTTTCCCAGGAGGTCCAGTGTCTCCCATCATCATCTCCACCTCTAGATCTGCCATTCTGTTCATTTCATAACTCTTCATTTCAGTTCAATTATCTGATTTCTGACACAAGCCCATAATTCATGGCACATTTTTGGCAAGTTGTGTTTCAACTATTTGCTCTGAAGACCAACCTGTCAAATGGAGAATCAGAGAGGACAGGACAATTGTAAAGACAATTGATCTAGGACCTTCTAGATAAATTAGCCACCTACTTCGTAAGGAAGGAGAGGTTGGAGACTGGGCAAAGGTTGCCAAAAACAGTTGTCTCCAGGAGGGGGTGCATCGCCACCTTTCTTAATGCAGCTGGCATCCCTCAAAGTAGTCTTTAATTGTCTACCAGATTCAGCTGTTCACACCCTCCACCAGCCAACTGACTAAACCAAGAGGATGGGAAATTCAGTCCAAGGCCACTCTATCTACTTCTTCAGACTCCATCAGATCAAAAAAGCCCAGAATGCAACAAAAGATGTAGCCTTATTCACCTCCATAGATAGCTGAGAAGAAACATACAATTTATTTGTTGTAGCTACAAGATCCCTTCCCACTCAGCTTTCCCTAAAAAGCCTTCTGGGCTATTCTGAACCGAGCCATTGGGCAGGAATCTGCTAAGAATTGACATTTTGATATTCCTATCACCACTGAGCTGTTACCAGCCTTGGTTACTTTCAGCTTTGCTTTTTCAGTATATTGCTCCAGACATCTTTCCAGTCACTTCATTTCCCGCAGATCTTATAAAAGCTTCTTGGAATCAACAAATGAGCAGAGGCTTCCAACCACAAGCCCACTGTAAGAGGGTAACTGCCCACCAGATTGTCAAGACGCTCTCAAGCACCTCTGCGAATTCAGGTCAGTGGGAAGAAAAACCCTCATGTATGGATACTGGACACACAAAGGCTCGGTCTTCTCTGTGCTGGTGTGGACAATCAGTTGCACTGTGTAATGCTTTGTTCTTGCTTGCCATGGACGTTCTGTCCACCCAAGCTATGTCTGGGAATTTTCTACGCAGCCTTGCGAGAGGTGAACCCAAAGTCTGGATTGCTGTGATTCTCTGCCGAGTCCTGGTGTGAAGCCTGGCAACCACAAAGTTTACTATGGATCATTTTTGCTCCCTGGAAAGGCTGCTTCTATTTCAACACTGCTCACAATATCCCCAGGAAGCAAGATGCTGTCAAAAACAGCAAGAATGCATTCATTAGCAAGAAAAATTCTATTTGCTGACCCGCCATTCTCAGCCAATCTGAACTTGCTAATTCCAGGGAAAAAAATACTTTAAAACCCAAGGAGTGTCCTTTCTTGCATTATATCTGATTTAATCGGAAGCAAGAGGAATATAGAATTTCAAGCTAATAAGTCTTCTTTTGCCCCAAAGTCCAGAATGTTTTGTTCTGAAGCCAAAAACATTCAGAAAGTTCTCAGCCTGACCAGAGGTTCCATCTAGGATCCATCAATAAGACCATTATGTCAGATGAAATATATAGCAAAAGATGCAAAGGAAGCTGAAATTCAGACTCCCAACATTCTCCTGTCACTCCATTGTTGATTCCAGTTGATTTACACAACTAAAGAAGCGAGATGTTTTAGCAGATTACAGATTCCTAGTTATGAAAAGGCCATGCGAAAGTTATGAAGAATTTTGTGAGATGAAACAAAGGAAAAATGAAAAGAAATAAAATTTCAAGACATTATTTGAAGGGATTAAAGATCAAGATTATTAAAAATAAAAAGAAGGAGAATAAAGTTGACATATTTGATCAAGATTTAAATATACAGGTTGTTATCTCTGACAATTGTTAATAGACTTTTGCATGTCAAGACTGAAATGATGTTTTAAGGATTTATTTCTAAATAAGAAATGGGTGTGAGAAAATAATGTATTGCACTTTTTAAAAGGTGATTTGTTCCTAAAGTGATTTACATTTGTTGTGATGAAGGAGAAAAACCATTTTACACACACACACACATATATATATTATTTTTCTTTTCTCTTTTCTTGTCTCTTTTCTTTTTTTCTGCACTTTCTATTTTTTCTCTTCATTTTTTTATCACTGCAATTTTAATAAAATTACTATTTTTTTAGAAAAAGGAAAATCTGGGCAAAAGATATATTTCACTTTTAGTTTCAACCTGCACTTCTTCCCAGCACTTTCAAGAGTATTCTGGGCAGCTATGACATCTGCAAGCATAGAAGCTGAGCAGATATTCTATGCGGTAGTTTGCACAAATTTTTACACTAGGATTTACCTTGCTGGTTCCTTTCAAGGGTTCCAACACCTACTCACCAATAGAAGTCTGGGCTTGGATCAGGATGGGATATATCTATCGAAGCAGAATTTCAAATATAGAAAAGCTGGCATGGAATCAATCAATCAATCAATGAGTGAAATAACTGACCAAGACATTAAATGGATGGTGGAATTGCAGCAGGAAGAAAAAACTGGAAGGAAGTGATTCGGGGAATTGTTAGTGGAAGGAAAAATCCGAGGGAGGCTCCAAATCTAAGCCTGGAGCCTAGCTTCCCTAACAGGGGGGCAGTTCGTGGGAAGAGAAAGAAATATTAACTGGCCACAGATACATCATAAAGTCAAGAGAAGCTGCATCCAAACTATTTTAAGTACTTTAGTAAACATTAATTCGTTCCCTTGATTGATTGTGTGACAATATCGTATATCTTTGACCACAGTGCATCTGGTCGTGTTCTTTCATAGACAAAGAAATAAAGGGGGGGGTTTAAAAAAGAAACGGATTTAGTGGTAGCAAGTCAAATAGATTTAAAAAGATCTCCCAGAGTTAATGGAGTTTGTATTAGAAAAAACTGTTCCAGAATCAAGAAGGTATGTCAAAAAAAAAAATTAAAGAGTCAGCCGCTTAACCACTTTCAAAACTCATTCCATTTTCCCTCTCTTTTTCTCTCCAGTGTGTTTTGTTGCCTGTGATAAATATAGTGTAACAGTATGACAAAATTTATGTGACCTAGAGTGCAACATGTTATAACCAGTAGGAAAAACTGAGAGCTTCTCTGAGATTTTGAAATGAGATATGATGGATTAAAGAAAAAGTTCTCCATGCAATTGACCATATTATGCAGAACATGGTTTTATGACAAAAGATAAGGAAGACCATTATTTTAACAAGAAGGTTCTTCTTCAAATAGAATAGAATAGAATAGAATAGAATAGAATAGAATAGAATAGAATTGAATTGAATTGAATTGAATTGAATTTTTTATTGGCCAAGTGTGATTGGACACAAAGGAATTTGTCTTGGTGCATATGCTCTTGGAAAATAAAAGAAAAGATATGTTCATCAAGAATCATAAGGGACAACACTTAATGATAGTCATAGGGTACAAATAAGCAATCAGGAAACAATCAATATAAATAGTAAGGATACAAGCAACAAAGTTACCGTCATAAGTGGAAGGAGATGGGTGGTGGGAATGATGAAAAGATTAATAGTAGTGCAGACTTAGTAATTAATTTGACAGTGTTGAGGGAATTATTTTTTTAGCAGAGTGATGGCATTCGGGGGAAAAACTGTTCTTGTGTCTAGTTGTTATGGACACTAAATACACTAAACAGCTGCAGAGGCTTTCATGGAAGCTACCCCAGATCAGAATGGAATAACTGGACAGACCCAGCTCACTACAGCTAACTTGCCATGACCAACTCACTGCAGCCAATTCACCACAGCCAACTCGCCACAGTACAACTTGCCGTGGGACAAATCAACAATTTAATTTAATTATTTAAAATAATTTTTAAAAATATTTTATTTTTTGTCATTCACATTTCATTTTTGTCCCTCCTTTTGCATTCTTTCTTTTCTACCATATCTTCAATATTTATGTAACTCTTGTTCTACAGCAAGTTGTCCCATGGCAAGTTATCCTATGATGAATTGGCCACAGCAATTTGGCTGCACCAAATTGGCTGTACCAAATTGGTTGTTCGAGTTGTCCTAGACCCATCTCAGGTTCTCTAAGAGCTTGGAATGATCAACACTTTGTAAATGACACTCAATGAAAGGCAAAGTTTGACACGAAGAAAGAGGAAGTTGCCACCTTCTCTGTGACCATGGCCTGCTCATCTGTTTCTTTTTCCTTGGGGGAAGAATCTCCCAGTTTGTAGTCAGTCAAAATTACTCGCAAAAGCAGAACATTTTCCAACCTTCTTCTCTTTCCTCCCTCCATCACGACTGAGCTTGACACTTGTTGTCCGCTCCTAGGAGATTCAGTCTGTGAAATATGCATTAGAAGATAATACAATAACAGAGCTGTGCTTTCCCTTATCATTGCAGGCTGCAATTTTCACAGCTGCTCCCAAGTTCCATTGTGTCCGGCGGCTCTTGCTATTCATCCAGAGTCTCACTTGCCCTCTCCGAACAGCCTGGTGGGCTTAAAAGTACGGCAGGAGAAGTCATCTCTAATTCATAAGAGGAAGAGGAGGTGGATGCAAAAGGTTGTATGGATGCTATCACAGTTAATGATAATGACAGTGACAAGGTCCAAAGTTATTTGGTAAAACCTTTAAAAAGGCATTTTGCTAAAGGCCAGCTCTTCTACTGCTTGCACCTGGAAGCTGTTAGATCTAAATGCCTATTCAGGGATGCTGGCCTGGCTCTTTTTATAGCTGAGAGTAAAGAGTCAGAAGCAACTATGGTTATTTTTGCTTTCAAATAGGTGTGTGTAACAGGGAATAACAGAAAAACTGTGGAAGGTCCAGTCTTAAGACACCCCCATTCAGAACCACTTAGTTTGCTGGCATGAGGAGTTCAATCCACATCAGGCTTAAGCTGGTGACTGGAGATACTCTTGGTGGGCACTTGGCCAGTCTACATCTCCCCATTCTGACTGAAGGCATAAAATTCACCAGGTCAGGAAAGGCCAGGAGACATTGTCTGTCCATATTCAGTATTCCTCTTAGGCCTGTATCCTGAATTGGAGAGCTACTTTGTCATCAGAGATTCCTTCCCCTTTCTTTTTTCCTTTTCTCACCTACTTCTGTGCCTGTGTTTCTAAAGTCCAACTTCTGAATGCTATTTGGTGAATAAAGGGAGGAAATATTCTTCAGAAGCCAAGGGTCTCCTTTTAATGAACTCTGACCAATAATAATTAAGGTCCCAGGTATCATAGCAAGGGAACAGGATAGGAAGGTGCTACAGTAGATTCTAAGGATGGGTAATACTTCTCTGAGAAGGAGATCGTAAAAGCACAATTGCAAATAATTCTCATCAGGAAAACTAGACTATGGCAGATGTCAAAAGGTTATTAAAATGTTTAGTTTTACTCCCGAGGACATGGACAGGTGGCTGGGTAGGCTGAATGCCACTACATGTTTACTGGATCCGTGCCCCTCCTGGTTAGTACTGGCTACTCAGGAGGTGACACGAGGCTGGCTCCGGGGGATTATAAATGCTTCTTTGCTGGAGGGGGTCTTTCCTGCTGCCTTGAAAGAGGCGGTGGTGAGACCCCTCCTCAAGAAGCCTTCCCTGGACCCAGCTGTTTTAGGGAATTACCGGCCAATCTCCAATCTTCGCTTCACGGCGAAGGTTGTAGAGAGTGCGGTGGCATGTCAGCTACCCCAGCACCTGGATGAAGTTGTCTATCTAGACCCGTTCCAGTCTGGCTTCCGGCCCGGATACAGTACGGAGACAGCTTTGGTCGCACTGGTGGATTATCTCTGGAGGGCCAGGGATAAGGGTTACTCCTCTGCCCTGGTCCTATTAGACCTCTCAGCGGCTTTTGATACCATCGACCATGGTATCCTGCTGCACCGGTTGGAGGGGTTGGGAGTGGGAGGCACCGTTTATCGGTGGTTCTCCTCCTACCTCTCTGACCGGATGCAGACGGTGTTGACAGGGGGGCAGAGATCGACTCCTAGGTGCCTCATGTGTGGGGTGCTGCAGGGGTCGATTCTCTTACCCTTCCTGTTCAACATCTATATGAAGCCACTGGGTGAGATCATCAGTGGCTTTGGGATGAGATACCAACTGTACGCTGATGATACTCAGCTGTACTTCTCCACCCCGGGCCACCCCAGTGAAGCTGTCGAAGTGCTATCCCGGTGTCTGGAAGCTGTACGGGTCTGGATGGGGAGGAACAGGCTCAAAATTAATCCCTCCAAGACGGAGTGGCTGTGGATGCCGGCACCTCGGTACAGTCAGCTGCAGATGCGGCTGTCTGTCAGGGGTGAGTCACTGGCCCCGATGGAGAAGGTACGCAACTTGGGCGTGCTCCTGGATGGTCGGTTGTCCTTTGAAGACCATTTGGCGACCGTCTCCAGGAGAGCTTTTTATCAGGTTCGCCTGATCCGTCATTTGCGTCCCTTCCTGGACCGGGATGCCTTATGCACGGTCACTCATGCTCTCGTAACTTCTCACCTGGACTACTGCAATGCTCTCTACATGGGGCTCCTTGAAGTCAGGGAATGGGAAAACCCCAAGGGCCCTGGTCAAGAATACACATTGATTTTGCTGGCCCTTTTATTTTTTAGAAAAAGGAAAATCTGGGCAAAAGATATATTTCACTTTTAGTTTCAACCTGCACTTCTTCCCAGCACTTTCAAGAGTATTCTGGGCAGCTATGACATCTGCAAGCATAGAAGCTGAGCAGATATTCTATGCGGTAGTTTGCACAAATTTTTACACTAGGATTTACCTTGCTGGTTCCTTTCAAGGGTTCCAACACCTACTCACCAATAGAAGTCTGGGCTTGGATCAGGATGGGATATATCTATCGAAGCAGAATTTCAAATATAGAAAAGCTGGCATGGAATCAATCAATCAATCAATGAGTGAAATAACTGACCAAGACATTAAATGGATGGTGGAATTGCAGCAGGAAGAAAAAACTGGAAGGAAGTGATTCGGGGAATTGTTAGTGGAAGGAAAAATCCGAGGGAGGCTCCAAATCTAAGCCTGGAGCCTAGCTTCCCTAACAGGGGGGCAGTTCGTGGGAAGAGAAAGAAATATTAACTGGCCACAGATACATCATAAAGTCAAGAGAAGCTGCATCCAAACTATTTTAAGTACTTTAGTAAACATTAATTCGTTCCCTTGATTGATTGTGTGACAATATCGTATATCTTTGACCACAGTGCATCTGGTCGTGTTCTTTCATAGACAAAGAAATAAAGGGGGTTTAAAAAGAAACGGATTTAGTGGTAGCAAGTCAAATAGATTTAAAAGATCACCCTGAGTTAATGGAGTTTGTATTAGAAAAAACTGTTCCAGAATCAAGAAGGTATGTCAAAAAAAAATTAAAGAGTCAGCCGCTTAACCACTTTCAAAACTCATTCCATTTTCCCTCTCTTTTTCTCTCCAGTGTGTTTTGTTGCCTGTGATAAATATAGTGTAACAGTATGACAAAATTTATGTGACCTAGAGTGCAACATGTTATAACCAGTAGGAAAAACTGAGAGCTTCTCTGAGATTTTGAAATGAGATATGATGGATTAAAGAAAAAGTTCTCCATGCAATTGACCATATTATGCAGAACATGGTTTTATGACAAAAGATAAGGAAGACCATTATTTTAACAAGAAGGTTCTTCTTCAAATAGAATAGAATAGAATAGAATAGAATAGAATAGAATAGAATAGAATAGAATAGAATAGAATAGAATAGAATAGAATTTTTTATTGGCCAAGTGTGATTGGACACAAAGGAATTTGTCTTGGTGCATATGCTCTTGGAAAATAAAAGAAAAGATATGTTCATCAAGAATCATAAGGGACAACACTTAATGATAGTCATAGGGTACAAATAAGCAATCAGGAAACAATCAATATAAATAGTAAGGATACAAGCAACAAAGTTACCGTCATAAGTGGAAGGAGATGGGTGGTGGGAATGATGAAAAGATTAATAGTAGTGCAGACTTAGTAATTAATTTGACAGTGTTGAGGGAATTATTTTTTAGCAGAGTGATGGCATCTGGGAAAAACTGTTCTTGTGTCTAGTTGTTCTGGACACTAAATACACTAAACAGCTGCAGAGGCTTTCATGGAAGCTACCCCAGATCAGAATGGAACAACTGGACAGAGCCAGCTCACTACAGCTAACTTGCCATGACCAACTCACTGCAGCCAATTCACCACAGCCAACTCACCACAGTACAACTTGCCGTGGGACAAATCAACAATTCAATTTAATTTAATTATTTAAAATAATTTTTAAAAATATTTTATTTTTTGTCATTCACATTTCATTTTTGTCCCTCCTTTTGCATTCTTTCTTTTCTACCATATCTTCAATATTCATGTAACTCTTGTTCTACAGCAAGTTGTCCCATGGCAAGTTATCCTATGATGAATTGGCCACAGCAATTTGGCTGCACCAAATTGGCTGTACCAAATTGGTTGTTCGAGTTGTCCTAGACCCATCTCAGGTTCTCTAAGAGCTTGGAATGATCAACACTTTGTAAATGACACTCAATGAAAGGCAAAGTTTGACACGAAGAAAGAGGAAGTTGCCACCTTCTCTGTGACCATGGCCTGCTCATCTGTTTCTTTTTCCTTGGGGGAAGAATCTCCCAGTTTGTAGTCAGTCAAAATTACTCGCAAAAGCAGAACATTTTCCAACCTTCTTCTCTTTCCTCCCTCCATCACGACTGAGCTTGACACTTGTTGTCCGCTCCTAGGAGATTCAGTCTGTGAAATATGCATTAGAAGATAATACAATAACAGAGCTGTGCTTTCCCTTATCATTGCAGGCTGCAATTTTCACAGCTGCTCCCAAGTTCCATTGTGTCCGGCGGCTCTTGCTATTCATCCAGAGTCTCACTTGCCCTCTCCGAACAGCCTGGTGGGCTTAAAAGTACGGCAGGAGAAGTCATCTCTAATTCATAAGAGGAAGAGGAGGTGGATGCAAAAGGTTGTATGGATGCTATCACAGTTAATGATAATGACAGTGACAAGGTCCAAAGTTATTTGGTAAAACCTTTAAAAAGGCATTTTGCTAAAGGCCAGCTCTTCTACTGCTTGCACCTGGAAGCTGTTAGATCTAAATGCCTATTCAGGGATGCTGGCCTGGCTCTTTTTATAGCTGAGAGTAAAGAGTCAGAAGCAACTATGGTTGTTTTTGCTTTCAAATAGGTGTGTGTAACAGGGAATAACAGAAAAACTGTGGAAGGTCCAGTCTTAAGACACCCCCATTCAGAACCACTTAGTTTGCTGGCATGAGGAGTTCAATCCACATCAGGCTTAAGCTGGTGACTGGAGATACTCTTGGTGGGCACTTGGCCAGTCTACATCTCCCCATTCTGACTGAAGGCATAAAATTCACCAGGTCAGGAAAGGCCAGGAGACGTTGTCTGTCCATATTCAGTATTCCTCATAGGCCTGAATCCTGAATTGGAGAGCTACTTTGTCATCAGAGATTCCTTCCCCTTTCTTTTTTCCTTTTCTCACCTACTTCTGTGCCTGTGTTTCTAAAGTCCAACTTCTGAATGCTATTTGGTGAATAAAGGGAGGAAATATTCTTCAGAAGCCAAGGGTCTCCTTTTAATGAACTCTGACCAATAATAATTAAGGTCCCAGGTATCATAGCAAGGGAACAGGATAGGAAGGTGCTACAGTAGATTCTAAGGATGGGTAATACTTCTCTGAGAAGGAGATCGTAAAAGCACAATTGCAAATAATTCTCATCAGGAAAACTAGACTATGGCAGATGTCAAAAGGTTATTAAAATGTTTAGTTTTACTCCCGAGGACATGGACAGGTGGCTGGGTAGGCTGAATGCCACTACATGTTTACTGGATCCGTGCCCCTCCTGGTTAGTACTGGCTACTCAGGAGGTGACACGAGGCTGGCTCCGGGGGATTACAAATGCTTCTTTGCGGGAGGGGGTCTTTCCCGCTGCCTTGAAAGAGGCGGTGGTGAGACCTCTCCTCAAGAAGCCTTCCCTGGACCCAGCTGTTTTAGGGAATTACCGGCCAGTCTCCAATCTTCGCTTCACGGCGAAGGTTGTAGAGAGTGCGGTGGCATGTCAGCTACCCCAGCACCTGGATGAAGTTGTCTATCTAGACCCGTTCCAGTCTGGCTTCCGGCCCGGATACAGTACAGAGACAGCTTTGGTTGCGCTGGTGGATGATCTCTGGAGGCCAGGGATAAGGGTTACTCCTCTGCCCTGGTCCTATTAGACCTCTCAGCGGCTTTTGATACCATCGACCATGGTATCCTGCTGCACCGGTTGGAGGGGTTGGGAGTGGGAGGCACCGTTTATCGGTGGTTCTCCTCCTACCTCTCTGACCGGATGCAGACGGTGTTGACAGGGGGGCAGAGATCGACTCCTAGGTGCAGGGGTCGATTCTCTCACCCCTCCTGTTCAACATCTATATGAAGCCACTGGGTGAGATCATCAGTGGCTTTGGGGTGAGATACCAACTGTACGCTGATGATACTCAGCTGTACTTTTCCACCCCGGGCCACCCCAGTGAAGCTGTCGAAGTGCTGTCCCGGTGTTTGGAAGCCGTACGGGTCTGGATGGGGAGGAACAGGCTCAAAATTAATCCCTCCAAGACGGAGTGGCTGTGGATGCCGGCACCTCGGTACAGTCAGCTGCAGATGCGGCTGTCTGTCAGGGGTGAGTCACTGGCCCCGATGGAGAAGGTACGCAACTTGGGCGTGCTCCTGGATGGTCGGTTGTCCTTTGAAGACCATTTGGTGACTGTCTCCAGGAGAGCTTTTTATCAGGTTCGCCTGATCCGCCATTTGCGTCCCTTCCTGGACCGGAATGCCTTATGCACGGTCACTCATGCTCTCGTAACTTCTCGCCTGGACTACTGCAATGCTCTCTACATGGGGCTCCCCTTGAAGAGCACCCGGAAACTTCAGCTAGTCCAGAATGCAGCTGCGCGGGTTATTGAGGGAGCGGTTCGGAGCTCCCACGTAACACCTATCCTACGCAGACTGCACTGGCTACCTGTTGTTTTCCGGGTGCGCTTCAAGGTATTGGTTACCACCTTTAAAGCGCACCATGGCTTAGGACCGGGCTACTTACGGGACCGTCTACTGCCGGCCTCTATCTCCTATCGTCCGGTGCGTTCCCACAGAGAGGGACTCCTGTTTAAATTAAATTTAATTTAATTTAGTTTTTTAAGGGATGTTTTTAACTATTGTGTGTATCTGTATTTTATCTGCCTGTTCACCGCCCTGAGTCCTTCGGGAGAAGGGCGGAATACAAATTAAAATATTAATTCATTCATTCATTCATTCCTCAGGGTGCCGTCAGCCAAACAGTGTCGACTGGCGGCCCCCAGGGGGAGGGCTTTCTCTGTGGGGGCTCCGACCCTGTGGAACGAACTTCCCCTCAGGCTTCGACAACTACCTGACCTTAGGACCGTTCGCCACGAACTTAAAACCTATTTATTTCGTATGGCTGGACTAGCTTGATTTTACTTTTAAATTTTAATTGAATTTGATGGGTTTTTAAATTTTTGTAATTTTATGGGGTGTATTGTTATTTTAAATTTTTGGGCAAATTTAAATCAGTTTTTTAAGGGTTGTTTTAACTATTGTGTATGTTTGTATTTTATCTGCCTGTTCACCGCCCTGAGTCCTTCAGGAGAAGGGCGGTATACAAATTAAAACATTATTATTATTATTATTATTATTATTATTATTATTATTATTATTATTATTATTATTGTTATTGTTATTGTTATTATTATTATTATTATTAGTGAAGGTCTTAAAGAAGGAAAAGAACCACACAGGCAATAGAAAGCGGTCCAGGTTATCAAGGAAGATTCTAAACAGGGAGCCTGGGACTTTATAACTGATATTAAGAAAGCAAAGAATCTATATGACTGGCGCTACCAAAGCATGTTAAGAATAACCAAAGGGACATTATTAGGTGTGTTCCAAAGAGAAAAGTAATAAGCCAGTTGCTTAATGGAAATGGCAAATGCTAATGCATTTGTCATCTTCATCAAGATGAACAGAGAGAGCCTCAGAGGTTCTCTGCATTGATTATAACCAGTGTAGGTCATATAGGAGAATTACCATGGTACCCATTCAATGGTTCTTCTACGTTCCCCTCCTTGCCGTAAAAGTCTTTCCAGGAATCCAAGTGTTTCTGGTTTTGCAAGCCTCAGAAGGCTTCAACTTTGAGTGTGATAGCTTTAAACCAAGGCCACAAAATATTATCCTTGGATGAGCTGCAGGTTCCTTGGATACTGATGAGAGTAGCTGACTCTAGGCCAAGAACGTAACTTGAGTAAATATCTCCAACAACTCCCTCCTTATTTCACACAAGGCTGAGCCACAATGGCACAGTGGTTAAAGCGCAGTACTGCAGGCTGCTTCTGCTGACTGCCTGCAATTTGGCAGTTCAAATCTGCCCAGGCTCAAGGTTGACTTGACCTTCCATCCTTCCGAGGTGGGTAAAAGGAGGACCCAAATTGTTGGGGGCAAGAGGCTGACTCTGTAAACTGCTTAGAGAGGGCTGTAAAGCACTGTGAAGCGGTATACAAGTCTAAGTGCTATTGCTGTTGCTATAAAAGAGGGAGAGGGACACATATCCAGACACTCACATTCATCCTGTAAGATTCGGTTACTAAAGCTATATCATAAAAAGAACACAAACGTACATGGCATTGGTTTCTTAGTCTGCTCTATCTTGAAGGGATGACACAGTGACTAAATAAAATCAATTCAACTTTACAAACAGCCCTTTAACATGACAATTTACTAAGTTTTATGACAAGCCAGGTTTAACCTTGGCAAGAGAATGTGCAAGCAAGGTGTGTTGCCTTAGCTGGAGACTGAAATGTGAAATATTAACGAGAAAAAAATGTAACTGGATTGTAAGGCCTAGGAAATGAAGCAGAACGATGACTTATTGTTTCTGCCACTCCAATGATTTCTTCTTTTTAGCACAGTCTTCAAACAATAAAAAAATGTCTCTATACATAGATTTCACCAGGTGGAAAGCACAAATTAATTAACTATATTATTGCTACATTGTTATTATATATTACTCTACTTTTCCTTGTAGAAGTAGAAAAGCTCAGTTATAACAACAAATCCATGGCCACAAACGTGGACTGTGGAATGAATCATGCACTAATCTCATGCAAGTTCCAAGTTAAGCTAAACAGCAGCAGAGGAAAACCAGTCAATTTTCACAATAGGTTCTTGAAGGTACGCTCACCATTTTTAAGGAAATCAGGATTCAAAGAAATCCTGAGTCTCATTGATAGGGAACCAACTAGAGGAAGAGGGAAATGAATTTAAAGAAGTTGAATGTGAAAATAGGTTGCCAAAGATGAAGAAGCAGAAGAAGGCAAAAACTGGATGTTAAAACTAAACAGTGAAAATTAGAAGAAAGAAAAGAGTAACCAAAACCAAAAAAGATTTTAAAATGTCAGGAAGGAACTTAACAAAGAGTCGCAGAGAACTGTTAGAAGAGACAGACAAGAAGTATTACAACAACATCTGTAAAGACGTCAAAGATGGACACAGACATGGAAAAACAAGGAAAAGATCTCTGTACTCAGAAGCAGATTCCAACCTTGAATTGATATACTATGGTTGTTTCTTGTGATGTGTCTATCAGAACGATCGAATTCATGCAAGCGGCCATTTCCTCAGGCAGTCTATGAAAGTGAAAGTTGGTCTTTGAAGGAGCAGGAGAGGAAAGATATTTGTGCTTTTGAACTCTGATGCCTCTAAGCTCATTCTAGAGCTTAAGATCAACTAAGATTGTTTAAAGCAGCAGCAAGTTCTGTTGCCTTAAAAGGTGTGTGAGATAATGTTCCTGTGAATCTTGGTCATTATTCATTTATTATTCAACATCTCTACCTGCCCAACCTTTGGATGTTGCTGAAAATTAGCAGACTTTATCCCTACTTAGGGGTAGCTCTAAGGTCCATTTCCTAGCATTCTTTGGGGTCCTTGGTGCTCTCTCACCTCGGTTGTGTTCTTGCAGATGTTTCATTACCAAACTAGGTAACCTCATCAATGCTGGAAGGAAAGGGGGTTTGCTCTCATTTTATATATTAGTGGCCTGCCTTATCAGTGTTGGTGGGAGTGGTTTTGGTGGCTCCTTGAGTAGAGTGTTGTTTACTGTTACCTTGTTTGTTTGAGTTGATAGTTCCTTAATTAGGGTATTGTTTATTTCTTGATCGTTGGTCTGGTGTTGAGCTTGGCATTAATCTATGCTCATCTGGGTGTTGATTGCAGTTGAGGAGTCTTTTTGTTTCTGTTCTGGTTGTCTATTTTGAATGCTAGGTATTACAAACTAATAAGCTAACAGTAATAACAGCCTAATCAAGGAAACATCAAGAACACCCAACCAACATTGACAGGGTAAGCCATTAAGCCCCACTCTCTTCTAGCATTAGTGATGTTACCTAGTTTCACAGCAAAACTTCTGCAAGAAAATCACCATGCTCAGAGAGCACCAAGGACCCCACAATTCAGCCCTGAGCTACAAATCTTCTCTTCTATCAATACCTAGCATTCTTTGTTAGAGAACTAAAGCAAGCTGCTATTACAGGTTTCCCTTACTTAATGTGAATTTGCTTCATGTGATCTGCTTTAGGTGAAGAGGAAAACAATCACTACCAGGTGATTTATGCCAACGTAGTCAGTTTGTGCCAAAAGTCTGGAAACATGCAAGACTCCTGTCCAACCAAACCGCTCTGTGATATGTGATTCCTATCTTTTAAAAAGGAAATCTACAGACCAATCAGCATGACATCGATACCTGGGAAGATCCTGGACAAAATAATCAAGCAACAGATTTGCAAACACCTAGAAGCAAACAAAGTTATAACTAAAAGCCAACACGGATTTGTCAAAAACAGATCATAAATCTTAATTCATTCTTTGACAAAGTAACTAAATTAGTGACCAGTGAAATGTAATGGACATAATACACAAAATACATTTCAGTAATGCATTTGAAATACTTTGGCCCCCTAATGAGAAGGAAGGACTCACTGGAGAAGAGCCGAATGCTGGGAAAGATTGAGGCAAAAGAAGAAGGGGACGACAGAGAACGAGGTGGCTGGATGGAGTCACTGAAGCATGAGTTTAAATGGACTCCAGAGGATGGTAGAGGACAGGAAGGCCTGGAGGAACGTTGTCCATGAGGTCAGGATGGGTCGGACACGACCTCACAACTAACAACAACAACAATGCATTTGACAAAGTAGATCACAATCTACTTCTTGGTAAGCTAGAAAAATGTAGGATAGAGACCATCACCACCAAATGGGTTTAGAAAGAGTGCAGCAAAGATGATTGGGGGCTGAAAGCTAAAACATATGAAGAACAGTTGCAGGAATTGAGTATGTCTAGTCTAGTGAAAAGAAAGATTAGCTGTGTTCCAATATTTCAGGATTGCCACTACAAACAAAATATTGAGACTTTGGAAAAAGTGCAAAGACATGCTACTAAGATGATTAAAGGCCTGGAGACTAAAACATATGAGGAACAGTTGGAGGATTTGGGTTTGACCAGTTTACAGAAAAGAAGAATTAGGGGGGACATGATAGCAGTGTTCAAATATTTGAGAGGTTGTCATAAAGAGGAGGGGGTCAACTTATTTTCAACAGCACCAGAAGGCAGGACAAGAAACAGTGGATGGAAACTAATCAAGGAGAGAAGCAACCTGGAATTGAGGAGAAACTTCCTAACAGTGAGGAGAAACTTCCTAACCAGTGGAACAGAAATTGCCTTCAGAAATCGTGGGCGCTCCATCACTGGAGGCTTTTAAGAAGAGACTGGACAGCCACTTGTCTGAAATGGGATAGGATTTCCTGCCTGAGCAGAGGGTTGGATTAGAAGATCACCAAGCTCTGTTCTGATTCTGACATATAGACGGCAGGACATGAAGCAACAGATAGAAACTAATCAAGGAGGGAAGCAACCTCAAACTAAGGAGATATTTCCTATGTCTTAATTTTGTACATTAGAATGAAGTAAAACAAAACGTAAAAGTAAAAAACATCAGAAAGGGCAGGAACTCAGCCAGGCTTTTCAAGACAATCTTCAGACATAGAACCACAGGTTTGTCACTTCCTTTCCCTGCCTTGCTCAAGATGCGTGTTTTCTACTCACTAGTCCTTGCCAACTTTTACACGCTGTAGGGCAAAATGTTTAACAGTGTGCAGTTTGGCTTCTTTGAGGAATACCCTCCATATGTCTTAGAAACATAGTGTGAGGATGAGGAGGGGTCTTGGAAGAGCCCCCCATCACAGAATCACCAGCAAAGGGCCATCTGGCTTCTTCCCAAAGCAAACACCACCTGCCCATTGGGGAACAGCTCTTGTGGGTGGGGGTCTTCCTGATGCAACACCTCTGAAGGAGGAAGGTGGTCAGTGAAAAAAATCTGAAGCTTTTTTGTGGACTATCGGCTGGCACAGAAAGTACCGTAGGGCTGAAGTTAAATGGAGGCTCACCTGAAGGCCTCAGCCTTGCTTCATCAGGCAGAAGGAAGGGCTCTTCTTCCCAAAGTGGCCCGGCTACACCAGTTCTGGCACCTTCTTGGGGCGATCAGAACAAACCATGCCATCTTAGCCAGGATGCTTGCTGGGACTGCATGGAGTCCAGTCCAGAAGAAACACTCCCTAATCCACCACCTCTTGAATCTCATTGCACAGCCTGTGGTGTTCAGTGGAGAGCTACAATGGCAGCTGGATGGCCATTTGTCAGATATGTGCAAGGAGATCCTGTGGTGGTGGGGGTGAATGAAATGACCTTTAAGACTCTCTCATTCTTCAAATCATTAAATAAGCTTTGGGAACCAAATTGGATCTGAGCTGAATTGGAGAATCACTCTGTTATTTCAGATGTCTGTTTTCTCCCCAATTAGTTTGGGCTTGGAATATTCATCTGTCCCATCTGATGCAAGTCCCTCCTGTTGAAATTTCTGACCACAACCCCTCATTATATTGTTCCCTTTTTGCCCACCGTGGAGGTAAAATGTCAAAAGGCCTGAAAATCTCCTTACTCAAATTGCAGGTCGATAGGCAGACTGCCTGCAGAAGAGGGGAGAGTTCTTCTGTGTTTGGGGGATTCAGATTCGGGATACAGGAAATATTTCTCATGGCTTTTCACTGAGTGTCCTGTCTCAAAGTATGAAAGTTGTATCTGCAATTGGCCTGACCATAACAGAAATTATATTTATTTTTCCTGCCTGCCTGCCTGCCTGCCTGCCTGCCTGCCTGCCTGCACAATATGTCCAGCATAACCCAGATTGTGTGTTCCCAACTTATTTCTCCCTGAAATATGCTTTAAATACTCTAGGGATGGCATCTAAAACATGACAGTTACAGTGCTTCAATCCAGAAGACATATTTGCAATTTTCCAGGAGAGTTACTGGATATAAACAAGAGGCAGATGAACCACTGAAAACTTGTTTCTATCGAGGCAAATGTATGGCATGTAAGGTGCACATCTGGCCACTCCAGAGACCCTCTCAGCCCTTGGAAGACGTCCATCGAGGTTTGCTGGAAAGCAATCTTCACATTCTTAGCCTAGAATGCAAATCTGGTTAGAGGTGATGGGATTGGGGCTCTTTGGAGGCTAAATCCCTGCTTCCTTGTCAGGGAAAGGAGCTGAAGGCGAGACGCGAACAGCCAAGGATCATTTCCTCTTTGGAGGCTGAGATGTTTGAGCAACTCTGCCAGATTCAGAGCTGTTGGCCAACATCATATCCTCCTACCGGAATTGTTTAACCAACCTTCAGCTACACAAAATTTTGTTTGACAGCCTTATTCTAAACATGTTTATTCAAAAACAAAACTTTCCTTAAGCCTCCGTATTGGGAAGAGTGTCAAACAAATGGATTTGACAAAATAACATTTATTTTCTGTGAGAAAAAAAAAATGTTTTTGCTTTCCTGTGTTTTACTTTCAGCATTATAGGGCCAGAAGGACCTTGGAGAACTTTCAATCCAGCCCTCTGCCCATAACGGGAATCTTCAGATCAATGGTTATCCCACCCCCGATGAAAGGATACCAGGAAGCTGGACATCCCACTAATTTCAGACCTCACAGAAGAAATTTCTGATTATTTCACGCCTGATTATCCTCTGCACAGCTTCCAATCTTGGTTCTTGTCTCTGGTGCTCTGGAGACTCAATCTATATCCACTTCCTGGTGATAGGTCTTTGCGACTGCCATTATGTCTTCCCCTACCTTCCTTCTTTAGGCTAAACATACGCAGTTCCTTTAACCATTCTTTGTGGGATTTAGCCTCCAATTCCCTCACCTGCACTTTCTCTAAGTCTCACCATCCTTTAACATTTCAAGGACATTGTTAAACAGAATAACAGAGTTGTAAGGGACCTTGGAGATCTTCTACAGTGGTCCAAAAACCTCTACTCCAGACATTCCAGACAAATGGTTATCCAGTCTGTTTTTGAAAGCCTCCACTGATGGAGCACCCACAATTTCTGGAGACAAGCCATTCCATTGATTAATTATTCTCACTGTTAGGAAAATTCTCCTTAATTCTAGGTTGGATCTCTCTTTTTTAAGCTTTCATCTATTATTTCTTGTCCCACCCTCAGGTGATTTGGAGAAGTCAATCCCTCAAACATTGGAAGGCTGCTGTGTGCAGTTTGGCTTCTTAGTCCTAGTCATCCCTAGTCTGTTCTGTCCCCCCACCTCAGTCCGGGAGGCACGTGAACTGACTCAATTAGCCAGCAATTTAGTCCACGACAGCTATCAGCTCTGGCAGCAAACCAGCGATCGTCTGCCAAGGTTTTCTTTATCTTCCTTGATGCCGGCATCACAGAAGCTCGTTACCGGAGCAACCAGGAAGTCAGGAACAAACAGCAATCCAAGCCAAATGCTCAGTCAAATAGTTCACCTCAAGTTTTCTCCAGTCAGTTTGTTTTGTCCGTCATGAAGTAGTAGAGTAGCCCCTCCTGCTTTTATACCCTGTGGGGAGTGGCTCCGTGACTCAGCACTTTCTAGGACTGCTCCACCCCTTCTTCTGTTGTTCCCGCCTATCTTGTCTATGAAACCGGGGATCTAACCAGGACTGATTGTCCACAGCTGGGTCTGGAAGCATTGCCTGGGCGGGGGGAGATACAGGAGACAGAGGCCTCGTCACCTCCTCCACCTGGCCTGCCTCTGGCTCCTGGAGCTGAGCCAGAGAGGCCGGCCCTGCAGAGGGGAGCCCGGATGGCCCTTCCCCCTCACTCTCTGAGTCACTTTCTTGCAGGGGGCCAGGCTGGAGCCACAACATAGTCCTTCTCTTCATTAGACTAGACATACCTAGTTCCTTTAGTTGTTCATCGTATGGTTTAGCCTGCAGACCCCTTATTCAGATTTGTTGCTCTTCTCTGCACTCTTTCCAGTCTCAACATATTTTTTATATTATGGTGACCAAAACTGGATGCAGTGATTCAAGTGTGGTCTTACCAAGGGCTCATAAAGTGGTACTAACACTTTGTGTGAACTTGATTCTATCCTTCTGCTAATGCAGATAGGATTGCATTGCCTTTTTTTTTTACAGTTTCAATGCACTGCTGACTCATATTTAAGTGATTGTCCACTAGGCCTCCTAGAACCCTCTCACAGTTACTGCTGTTGAGCCAGGTACCACCCATTCTATTCCTATGCATTTGAGTTTTCTTGCCTAATTTTGTTTTATTCTTGCCTAATAATGAATATTTATTTTCTCCTCTTTACAAACGTTGCTTCCTGGTCGGTAGAACAAGAAACAGCAGCTAGAAACAAGGTAGGAAATGAAGCTAAGAAAGCCCAAGAGGCAAAAGACACACAGTTGTGTGTCTGGCTTTGTCTCTAGTGACTTGTCTTTGACATGATGCTTGAGAAGAGCTGTTCCAGTCCCAACATGTTTACTCCTACGTGAAAATTGGAATGGCGTTCTGCCTCCCCTCAGTTCCGGTCCCCTGCCTGCCCTGTGGAACTGAGGGAGACAATGCTTTTCATGCAAGGGATGCCTGCAGGGGCCACATCAGGGTGGAGGTGCTGGTCCTCCCAACGTCTCCTGAAATGGCTCCCACGAAGAGGCCCTTCTGCTCATGTTGAGGAAGTAAACCAAGGCCAAGAATGCTAATTTTGACTTTGTTTGGCCATCCTGCATTCAATGAGCACATTTCTTTTCAATAGTTTCAATGCTTTCGCTTTGACGGAATACAGCAAAAAGTGCACAATATTACTTTTAAAAGAAAACAAAGCTAGAAGAAAAAGAAATAAAAATTATCCAGGGCGTATATTCACAGATACAGTATATATAGTATATTAAAATTCTGTGCAAACATCTCAATCAATGATAGCCATGTTTCTTTGTAACCATCCATAGCTGGTTACATTAATGAGTAATTGGTTCACATATGCCAATAGTATAAAATCTGCAGACCGTGGATAATTGGGCTATATAGTTAACCTTTCCTTCATGGGGCACAAGAAAGGAGGGGAATCTACTTACTTTATCCATATGTCAATTTTCATGCAATAGGAATGTAGTATAAAATAATCCAACATCTGAAAATGTTATATTTTGAATTAATATATCAAATCCCTCCCTAAAAGGAACAATTACAAGATTCTTTGCAAACATATTAATCACATTGCATTTCCAATAACTGGACAATTTACTGAATGTCTTTTTTATGTAATAGCCATGGAGTTCATTCGGTTCAAAATATTTTTTTTATAAAATGTAATCTAACATCTCTTGAAGCTTTTGATATTGACATATTAGAATTGCTGCCATTTTCCTGGTAAAATAGGAATCTCTAATAATTACTGCCATTATAATTTCCATATCGGTTGATTAATCACCGACAGTTTGTTAAAAATGGTAGTAGGATTAGAGGGTTGGCTTGTCATGGAATTTAATCATCCCTTGTGATAGATAGAAGTTTTTGAGGCAAATAATAATGCAGGTTCGAACTCAGTTATCAATAGATTTTATGTAGATATTGTATATATTTTACGGTATATTGGAGAGAGAGAGTCCTTGACTTAAAACATTTCATTTAGTGACCATTCAAAGTTACAAAGGCATTGGAAAAAGTGACGTGACCGTTTTTCACAGTTACAACCTTTCAAATTAATCCATATGATCAAAATTCAGAAGATTGGCAACTGGTTCCTACTTAAGACCTTTGTTGTGTCCCAAGGTCACATGATCCCCTTTTACGAACTTCCGACAAGCAAAGTCAGTGTGGGAAGCAAGATTCACTTAACAACCGTGTTAGTAGCTTAACAACTGCAGTTATTCACTTATCAACGGTGGCAAGAAAGGTTCTAAAATGGGGCAAAACTCACTTAACAAATCTCTCACTTAACTGAAATATTGAGCTCAGTTGTGGTCGTAAGCTGAGAACTACCTGTAATAGATATTATTGATAATATCAATAGATATTATTAAGCCACCTCGAGTAGCACCACAGCAAGACGGGAGGCAAATACATTTAACAAAGAATAGACTAGACTAGACTAGACTAGACTAGACTAGACTAGACTAGACTAGACTAGACTAGACTAGACTAGAGTAGAGTAGAGTAGAGTAGAGTAGAGTAGAAGAATAGAGTAGAGTAGAGTAGAGTAGAGTAGAGTAGAGTAGAGTAGAGTAGAGTAGAGTAGAGTAGAGTAGAAGAATAGACTTGAGTAGAGTAGAGTAGAAGAATAGGATAGGATAGGATAGGATAGGATAGGATAGGATAGGATAGGATAGGATAGGATAGGATAGGATAGGATAGGATAGGATAGGATTTTTTATTGGCCAAATATGATTGGAAACACAAGGAATTTGTCTTGGTGCATATGCTCTCAGTGTACATAAAAGAAAAGATGCCTTCATCAGGGTACAACACTTACAACACTTAATGATAGTCATAGGGTACAAATAATAAAAAACAAATAAATAAAATTATAATTATACATATTGCCACTATTATTGCAGGTAATATACCCTTTAAAGAAGAGAATGATAAAAAAAAAGTCATTTACTAATTGTTCCATGTTATGTATTCAGTTTCCACTCAACTTTTCCATCTGCAAAGTTTTCTATTTATTCTGATATCTGAATTATAATGTCAATTCAGCACAAGAAAAAAGGATCAGAATGGCATTTCCTAGAAACTTTGCATCACAATCCCACTTATACGGCCTAAACCAGGGGTGTCAAACTCAAGGCCTGCAGGCCAGATCCGGCCCGTGGAGTGCTTAAATCTGGCCCACGGGGCTGGCCTGGAAATATCAAAGGAGGCCCCACAAGGCCCATTTTTGGCCAGCAGAGTGCTGCTGGGGGAGGCTGAAAATGGGGCAGAGGGGGTCGTGCACGGGGGGCAGGGGGTGGCATGGCCCATTTTGGCCAGCAAGGTGCTGCCGGAGGCATCTGTCCCATCTCCCCCCTGCTGCCCATGCAGGAGAACTACAATTCTGATCCGTCCCGCGAAGAAATCCAGTTTGACATCCCTGGCCTATACTAATTTTGCCAAGAGCGGCTTGGCCCCTTAAAGTAGGACTCGGCTTCATGCCCATTGCGCCTCCTGCAGCCTCCTCTTCCCGCCCCACAGTGCCCAGCCAGGCTCCTCCAGGGGTTCCTCTTGGGGTCTCCACCATCTGGCTGTGCCCCCTGCCCCTTTTCCTGCTGGAGGCAGCCTGGCTCCCGAGGTGAACTGCTTTGCTGGCAGTAAGTCTGGCACAGAGTTCCCAACAGGATTGCTGCCTTCCCAACAGGACAAATATTTACAAGCGGCTGAGATGAAAGGGCCGCTCTGCATAGTAACCGTGAGATCTGTCTAAACAAACAGCAAACCACACATCCTCCCACTCATTAAAAAAAATGGAGAGGGGAAAAACCCACAAGCTGGGAATGTGTGTCCACATTCTTCCCCTAATGGGGCAACTCATTTCTTCTGAAGGGTGAATAACTCTTCTCTCCTGCAGCTCCCACCACTTTTGGGGTGACAGCGAAAGAAGGTTCAAGGTGCATCTGCTTATGGAGAGCAAATAGACTTTCTTGGACCTTCTTTCTACAGTCCCAGCATCACTCCTGCCCCTGTTCAGGAGCACAAAGTACAGTTGTGCTTTTCATAATTTCTGGGTTTGTCTAGTCTACAGAAAAGAAGGACTATGGAGGACAGGATAGCAGTATTCTATTATTTGAGCGGCTGCCACAAAGGGCCTCTTATTTTCCAAAGCACCTGTAGGCAGGACAATGGATGGAAACTGGAATTAAGGAGAAACTTCCTAACAGTGAGGACAATTAACCAGTGGAACTGCTTCCCTTCAGAAGTTGTGGAGGCTTTTAAGAAGAGAATGGACAGTCTGGAATGTCTAGTCTCCTGCTTGAGCAGAGGGTTGGACTAGAAGACCTCCAAGATCCCTTCCAGCTCTATTCTATTCTAAAGGGGGAAAGTTGGTTATTCCAACCAAAACGTGGAACAGCTCCTTCTTTTGATGAAGAGGCTCAAACCAAAATAGAAACTTGGTTATTCAGTTTTTCTTGGTTTACCTGCTAGCATTTGGGGGCATTCTTCATTTTTTTTTCTTCTGAATCGCTTTGGGTTACTCTTTGCTTATCTCAATTCGTTCTAAGTTTCCTTTTCAAGACCAGCATAGTTGCAGGGTCCCTTTCTTCTCCTTCCATTTCTTGTGGGCTCCTTTTGCTGTTGAATCTTGTGGTTCTTTTTGTATAGACACATTGGCTTCCTCCAGTGTTCTCCACAGTTCCTCCATTTTGCAATTGTTTGTAATGGTTCTTTTAGTGTCTCTTCCTGTTTCCATTCCTGAACTCCTTTTGAGCTCAACCCAAGCTCCTTCTTCCGTTAGGTTCTCCTGCTGCGGGATTCTACTTAGCATTGGGTCTAAATCTATTTACATCTGACAGTGGGGGGGTTACTTCAAGTTCATTATATTTAGTTATCATTAAAATCAAGAACCCAGCCTGACAGGGCCCCTTTCCCCCAATGGCCTTGCTTCCTCCTGTTCCTCAACCAGGTCCATCCTCCTGATTAGTATTATATGGCTGATAACTGGTCCTCTGGTACCCTCCCCCTCTCCCTCATGCAGACAAGTCAGAAAGTATCCCAAAAGACGGTCTCAGCCCTTGGTCTCCCAGCAAATGTCGGGTTAATTAAAGCCTCTCCAAGCTGCCCTTTGATGCTTTTTTGAAAGACCCCCCTCCGTTTGTTCTCCTTCATTTGGAGGGAGGGAGGGGGCCACATGTTCCAACAATAAAACATTTGCTAGGCCAATTCTTGAATACAGCTCGCCTGTCTGGAACCCACACCTTATTTCGGCCATCAATACAATTGAACGTGTCCAGAAATATTTTACAAGAAGAGTTCTCCACTCCTCTGAATATGCCACCAGACTTGAAATCCTGGGTTTAGAAAATTTAGAGCTACGCCTCCTTCGACATGACCTGAGTTTAACTCATAGAATCCATCTATACACTATATGCACTACCTGACTCTGTGGTCTCTTCCCAAAATCCCCAAAGCTTTAACCAAAAACTATCTGCCATTGACCTCACCCCATTCCTGAGAGGTCTGTAAGGGGCGTGCATAAGAGCACAAACGTGCCTACCATTCCTGTCCTAATGTTCCCTTTGTATCCAATTCATATAGTTATTTCATACTTATGCTTACATTATATATCTTATAGTTATTTCATGCTAATGCTTATACATACTGTGGACAAAATAAATAAATAAATAAAATAAAAAACATCTTACTTTTATTTACGCCTCCATTTTTTTTGCTTTTTTTTTTGTTTTTCTTTTTGTTTTTTTGTTCTTTTAAGTCATGGGGTTGCCGTTGTTTCCTCTCAGATGTTTTCTCTACTGGTCTGTTCTTGGTGGCCCCATTTGGGCAGTTTTTCTTGCGGAGGCAAACAAGGGAACGCCCCCCCCCACACGCCCTACTGAAGGCATGTGGAAGCTGTACTTTGCCCCTGAATCCACTCTCCTCCCCCGCCCCCGCCCCCCACTTTCAGCCTGGACAGATCCTTGTGGGGTGGGGGGAGCGGCATCTCTCTTGGGAATTCAAGGGAAGGCAACTGGCTCTGGCTTTCTTCTGCCACTTGTGGGGGGGGGACGCAATCCTGTCCGAAACAAGGTTGCTGCCCCAGCCAAGAATGAAGCCTGAGTGCGAATGGAACCGGGCCAAGGCAGTTTGCTGGTGTTTTGATATAAAGGCCCAACTGATTGCCAAGGAGGATTAATTGGTCTGCCAGGCACTTAATTCAGTAATTAACATCAGTAATGCTGTGAAGTTGAGTAAAAACTTGCCCAAACAGCAGACTCGAAGCCGCCACCCCCTCCTCCTCCTCCTGCCGGGGTAGACGAGTCGCTCCTCAGCACTAGCCCCTGCATGCCTGTGCCGTATTCAGTGACTGAAACATTAAGTGAGGAGTGGCCGCATGAGTGGATCATCAAAGGCTCATGTCAGCCGCATTGTTGCCTCACTGAAAAGAGCTGAAAGGCCTTGAACTGAAACGGTTCACACCATCAGCTCGGCCTTCTTAAGAACCGAACAATGAAGCCATCTGAAGGAAAGCATGTGTGAATTAGGCTCATTATTTGCAAAAGCTCATTTCAGGTTGGGTAAGAAGGGAGGTTGAAATAAAAAAGGCCTCCCCGAAGAACCTTCTCATCACAATCCGTTTTCTCATCCCTTTATGCTATTTGTGACATCCAGTCACTCCTAAATGATTCATACATGAACTGAAGCTTTGCCCACAACCCCAGAGCTCGTCCTGCAGAACCCTTTCTTGCCCAAATTCTTGAGTAGAACCAGGATGTGTGCTGGGAGGGGGGGCAGGGCAGGTCTTTGCCCCTCTGGAATGTCAGCTCCCATTCCTAGGATAGAACATAGAACAACAGAGTTGGGAGGGACCTTGGAGGTCTTCTAACCTAACCCTCTGCTCAAACAGGAGAACCTATACCACGTCAGACAAGTGGTTGTCTAATCTCTTTTTGAAAGCCTCCACAACCTCTAAAGGCAACTTCTGTTCCATTGGCTATTTGTTCTCACTGTTCAGAAGTTTCTCCTTAATTCCAGGTTCTTTCTCTCCTTAAAAAGACTACTTCAGCTTCAATCGCAATAATACAAGAGCAAACAATAGATTCAAACTTAATGTTAACTGCTTCAATCTTGATTGCAGAAAAGATGACTTTTGTAACAGAGTTGTTAATGCTTGGAATACACTACCTGACTCTGTGGTCTCTTCTCAAACTCCCAAAAGCTTTAACCAAGAACTGTCTACTATTGACCTCACCCCATTCCTAAGAGGACTATAAGGGGCGTGCATAAGAGCACAAATGTGCCTACCTGTCCTATTGTTTCCTTTCAATGTATGTGCTTGTATATAATGTTGTGACAAAAATAAATAAATAAATAAATAAATAGTTTCCACCCATTGTTTCTCGTCTTCCTTTCCGGTGCTTTGGAAAATGGGTTGACCCCCTCTTCTTTGTGGCAGCCCCTCAAATATTGGAACACAATTATCATCTCACCCCTTGTCCTTCTTTTCATTAAACTAAACATACCCAATTTCTGCAAACTGCCTATCTGATTACTTATTTATTTATTTGCCTATATGAAGAAAAACTCAGAAAAGGTGAAGCAAATGCAAAGGGTGGCCAAAGGATCATCAAGGGAGGGGTCCCTCCCGTCAGGCTCTATGCTGGGGTGGCTTTTCCTGGGATTCCTGTAATATTTGAGGCCGGATCCAGCTGCTCTCCCACTCTCTACCTCTAAACATGCCCACTTATGGGGAGCCAAGATGCTCCAGAGAGGGAGGTTGGAGGCCAGAAGGGTTGCAGGCTCTCCAGACAAGGCAAGATGAGGAGAGAAGGACCCTGAGATGGGATGGCGCTCCTCTGTCAAGCTCAGCTCAAAATTGTATTCAACAAAATCAGCAGTTATTATGAGGGTTCCTAATCTTTTCATAGTCCCCATCTGAGGAAGGATCTTCCTGGCTCAGCAACTCATATTGTGTCTTGGCCATAGCTTCTCTTCTGGTGTTGGAAGAAATATCCATCTGGTTCAGCTCCAAGTGGAGAGAAAGACGCTGGAAACATGGAGGCTGATTGGAAAGATGGTTTATTGCTGAACAGGACCACATGGGTTTGAGAAGCATAATTAGAATAATCCAAAATTAATCTGTGTGGATAAGTGGCTTGTTCATAAATTATTACTAATATCAGCACTGCCAGTGGCTGAATGGTTGGGGCCACTGTTGGTCTTTTTGAAGCAGAAGAATAAGTAAGGAAGCCATTGAGATGCCCTTTGCACCGTCTCAATGTCCATTTCCATCTGATAGGGATAAGGGGCAATAGAATATGGACTTTGGAGCTGTTGGAAGAAATGTCCAGTTTCTGAGTTCACTTCCAAGTGGGGAGAAAGACACTGGAAACATGGAGGCTGATTGGAAAGATGGTTTATTGCTGAACAGGATCACATGGGTTTGAGATCCTGGGCAGCTGAACACATGGAGTGGAGAGTAAGTGTTATCTATATCCTCTCTTGGGCCTTGCCCTTGAGCTTCCTGTTCCTGTGGCAAGGGCATGTATTCTACTGGTTGCTGTCAGACTCCCATGGGGTTATGCAGGGGTCGTAGCTGATTTTGTAGGTTATTTGAGTCAAGCTTGGTTGAAGCTTGGGCTGATGCAATGAAGGGGCTTTTTTGTGCAGCTTCTATTGTGGCTGAAAGGTTTTTCTCTAAAGGATAATCCCATCATCCTGGAACTGAAGGTCTTTTGTTTTGTAGATAGACTGGCCCAGTCCTTCTCAATGGGCACCAAATATCTGCTGTGGGCAAGGAGCTGAAGCTCTGAGTTTCTGTCTTTAGAAGCATGTTTCTCCTTTATGGAAAATATAATATTCTGCCTTTTTAATATTCCCCAAAATATTTTATTCTTCTAAGAGGGGCAGGTTTGACAGAATGGAGCACCAGGGCAGATCCTCTTTTGGGATGTTCAACCACCGACGCTGTTCTTTCTTGAGAACCAAGAGGCCTCTGGGCCTTGGCATCCAAACTGGACCCCGCCCAGCCAGCTGGCAGCCTGGCGGTGGCATCCTGGGCACGTCTGCTCCAAACCTGGCAACTCAGGGCAGCCGGAGGGACAGGCTTGCCGCTCAGCAGGCGCCTGGGATTCACAGGCCAATCCTGAGATGCCAGTGGCTGTTTTCTTAGGCATCCCAGCAGTTACTGAAGAGCAAACCAACAAGCCAAACAAGCTGCAGAGGCTGGCAGCTGTGATGACGTGCCAGGACTCCAGCGGAAATCCTTTTTTGGAAAGGAGAACATTTTCTTTCCTAGCGGCAAAAATGATTCGGCTGGTAATAGCAGTAAGAGGGATCGATTTGGTTTCCCATTCAAACACAGGAGGAAAAGGTTAAAGCTCCTTCCCTCTCAGTGTCTCCCCCCCCACACACACACATACATACAAACACAAAGAGCTGCTATTTTTAAAATGAGATCCCCTTTATCCTAACGTGTAATTTCCCCTTAGGGAGCAAAGCAGATTTATGGAGCTGTGCCCAGAGGAATCCAGGAGAGGCAAGAGAAATTAAATCTGAAATTGCAACCTTGATTATACAAAAGTTGGTTTGGGGGCTGATATTTCAAATGAATCACCTCCAAGAATTCATTTGCCTTCCTTTAATTATTCATTGGACTGAGGGGAAGTTTAGGACATTTTGTTTCTCTTGTTTGTATGGTCACAAATCGATTTATTTAAATGCAACATTTCCCCCCCCCAATCCAAGGGACTTTCTTCCTCTGATATCACAGTGGACAGTTACAGGTGCCTCTTCTGCTTTTGTATCTCCAAGATGATTTAGGATAATAGTCCAACAGACACTTATGGAAAGTTGCCAATGTTCAGACAAATCCATTCTTTAAAAAAAAAGAAGATGATGAAGAGGGGAATTTTATATAACACAAATTTTGTGACTGCCCACCAATACCTTGGAGAAGGGCGTGATTTTGCAGCGAAACCAAGATGGTAATTTTTTTTTTTTGTTTACATTTATACCTTCCAATAGTCTCATTCTATTTGTATATATTTTTACAAATATATACAAATAAGAATATATAAATAAGAAAATATAATAAATATAATAAGAATATATAAATAAGAAAAACATTCTACCACAATCATCACCTGGAAGGCTTGGGAAGGTCCTGTGAGATCATCTAATTCAATTCCTTCTCAGAGCAGGAATGCAAACTACAGCCTCAGAACGGATGGCCCTACAGAGTTGGTTCAAAGATTAAAAGACAACCCATCTCTTCCTCTCTTAGTTCTTACCATTAGGACATTCTTCCAATGCCCAACCAAAATCTACTTCGATATTGTTTAAGCTCCCTGTTTCTTGCCTCCCTTCTAGACCTACAGGACAGTCCTTCAGCTACAAGAAGGACTACAAAAAACATTTGTAGCTACATGAAGCTACAAAAAACATTTGCTAGACCAATTCTCGAATACAGCTCGCCTGTCTGGAACCCACACCTCATTTCAGACATTAATACAATTGAGCGTGTCCAGAAATATTTCACAAGAAGAGTTCTCCACTCCTCTGATCAGAACAAAATACCTTATGCCACCAGATTTGAAATCCTGGGTTTAGAAAATTTAGAACTCCGCCGCCTTCGGCATGTCCTGAGTATAACTCATAAAATCATCTGCTACAATGTCCTTCCTGTCGAAGACTACTTCAGCTTCAATCACAACAATACACGAGCACACAATAGATTTAAACTTAATGTGAACCACTCCAATCTTGATTGCAGAAAATATGACTTCAGTAACAGAGTTGTTAATGCTTGGAATGCACTACCTGACTCTGTGGTCTCCTCCCAAAATCCCCAAAGCTTTAACCAAAGACTATCTACTATTGACCTCACCCCATTTCTAAGAGGTCTGTAAGGGGCATGCATAAAAGCACCAGCGTGCCTACCATTCCTGTCCTAATATTCCCTTTGATTGTATCCAATTCGTATGGTTATTTCGTGCTTATACTTATATATACTGTTGTGTTTGACAAATAAATAAATAAAAATAAAAGAAAGCAATCCTGTCTCCCGAAGTCTTCTCTTCTCTTCTGGCTATGGCTAAAGACATGCAATGCCCCCAACCTTCCCTCTTGGCTTTGTCCTTCCTGCCCCCTCATCTTCTGGATGCTCCTCCTATGGACAATCTCCAGTTGGTTTGTGGCCTTCCTCAAGTGAAGTACAGGATACAACTAGGGGTGAGATGACAACAGTCTTCCAATATTTGAAGGGCTGAAACAAAGAAGAAGGGGCCAACCTATTCTCTAAAGCACCTGAAGGCAGGACAAGAAGCAACAGATGGAAACTAACTAAGGAGAGAAGCAACCTGGACTTAAGGAGAAATTTCCTGACAGTGAGAACAATTAAGCAGTGGAATGGCTTGTCTTCAGAAATTGTGGATGTTCCATCCCTGGGGGTTTTCAAGAAGAGATGGACAACCATTTGTCTGAAATGATGTAGAGTCTTCTGCTTGGGTGGGGGAGGGAGGGTTGGACTAGAAGACCTCCAAGGTCCCTTCCAACTCTATTGTTCTGTTATGTTCTTTTTATGATCATATGTATCCATCCCATCAAGTCCAAAGAAAGTCCAGGATCTCCTGCCCAGTAGGTTGGACTAGAAGACCTCCAAGGCACCTTCCAACCCTATTATTGTATGTTTATAACCTGAACTATATGGAGACAGAGGCAGCTCTTGCCATTGGACTCTTATGACTTGTGCATGGACAGCAAAGCCTGATGGAAATGATCAAGTCTACAGAAGGTGCTTCAGTCAGTTGATTTATCATGCCATTTGCCAATTTGGCAGAAGTCTTTGCCTTAAAATAGGGTGCTTCGGATGCTGCCTGGTCCATCCTGTGAACTTCTATGGTCTGTCAGGAGAGTTCTGGTTCTGGTACAGATCTGCTCATAGCTACTCATTGCCTGGTTTTCACACGAGCCCTGATTCTAACCCAGTTAACAAGGCACAGTTGCAAGGCACAACTTGCTGTGCCCCGCCAATAAACTGGATGTTCTTGTTCTCACAACCTATTAAGCAGGGGTGAAACGTTACCGGTTCAGACTGATTTGGCCGAACCAGTAGCGATGGTGGGGGGTGGTTCAGAGAAGTTGTAGCGATGGCAGTGCGAGGCTCCGTCCATCTGCCTGGTCATCATTACTTCCTGGTTTTAACTAGGAAGTAAGCTGTTTTTTACCTTCTGTGCATGCGCAAAAGATCCATGCGTGCATGTGACATGCACACGCACACTTCCAAACTGGTAGGGAAGGTAAGTAGATGCTATTACCTGCTATTAAGACAATATCACAAATTGTAGAATCCCACTGGAGCCTAGCCTAGGGTAAGGGGCAAACCAAGACACTATGTCTTGTTATATGGTCAAAGCTATAACTTTCCCACTAGTAATGTTTGGCTCCAAGAGTTGGACCATAAGGAAGACTGAGCACCAAAGAATTGATGCTTTTGAATTGTGGTGTTGGAGTCCCTTGGACTTAGTATGGGACAACTCGCCATGGCCGACTCACCACAGCCAGCTCACCATAGCCAATTTGCCCCAGTCAACTCAACCAGTCAACTCAACCAGCCAATTCGATGTGTGTCAATTCAACCAACCCAACTCACTGTGGGACAGCTTGCCACAGGAAAATTCAACACTTAAGGTGAGATACCTGTACTGTTATCCCTCAGGTGTTTCTTCAACATTATTTAAATTTTTGTTATTCACATTTCATTTTGTCCCTCTGTTAGCATCCTTTCTTTAAAGATTCTATTCCAAAATTTCTTTGATATTAGCATAACTCTTGTATACATCATAGATGTCTGCTTATGCACCAGAGACAAATTCCTTGTGTGTCCAATCACACTTGGCCAATAAAGAATTCTATTCTAGAGGACTTATAGGGCCACCTATGTCATGCGAGGACTCTTGGTGGCTCATAAGAATGATTCTTAGATTCTAAGGCTGGACTATCACACCCGCAGAATTTCCTCCAAAGTGTATCATGACCCATGGGGCCATAGCAGGACTGTACCTCTTGAGATGGAGGGGCTGGGTGACTGGGCTAGGGCTATGGTAACACAGTCGGGAAGGGGGCGGAGGAGGAAAGGCCTCCAACAGGCTCCTGGTTTAAGGGCTCCCTCCCCCAAAACCTGATCCCTGCTATTTCTCAGCGGCTGGGAAGATAGAATAGAATAGAGATGGAAGGGACCTTGGAGGTCTTCTAGTCCAGCCCCCTACTCAAGAAGGAGAACCTATATCATCACACACAGGTGACTGTCCCGTCTCTTCTTAAAAACCTCCAGTGACGGAGTGTCCACAATTTCTGGTTGCATGTCCACAATTTCTGGTTGCAAGCTGTTCCACTGGTTAATTGTCCTTACTATTAGGAAGTTTCTCCTTAATTCCAGGTTGCTTCTGGAATTATTTCTTGTCTTGCCCTCTGGTGCTTTGGAGAATAATTTGACCCCCTCTTCTTTTTGCTATATTTTTTAATATTGCTATCATGTCACCCCTAATTCTTCTTATCTTTAGACTAGCCAGACGCAAAACCTGCAGCCGTTCTTCGTATGGTTTAGTCTCCAGGCCTTTGATCATCTTAGTTGCTCTTCTCTGAACTTTTTCCAAAATCTCGACATCTTTTTTGTACAATAACCAGCATAGATTATATAGGTTGCAGCATAGATCTTTTTATTCTCTTCCATTTTTCATATTTCATTCTTATAACTGGCTGCCTGGCAAATCCAGTCTGGAGTATGTGCTGCTTAGTACAATCTTTTTCTGTTTTCCAGTTTTATCACTGTTTAAGCTGGGTTTCAGAATTGCCTAGAATCGCTATCTGGATTTTTAAACTGTACCTTCATCCGGGCTGCCATCAGAGATGAACCCAACATATTAGTTTCTTCCCAGTTTAAACAATGGAGTAACTAACTGAGGAGCAGTTTTACCACTATCCTTCACCACCTTCATAATAAAATATGAGGGTTTGGAGCACATAGTCACAAGCTACATTCCTTGATTTTTGATTTGACTAGAACAACGCACAATTTCTCCAGCACTACACTGAACTTTACGGTTATGCTTGACATTCGTGTCTGATTTAAATTTCCTCCAAGTGGCATTTAGCCTTGAAACCCTCTTAGGATGCGGATGCAGGTGAGGCTGAGTAGGCCTCGGCCATGGCTGCACACCAGGAAGATCCTGGACCACAGCAAAGACTTGGGCTGCAGTTTCCCACATCTGAAAGCGCATTTGAGCTACTGCACATCACTTTCCATGCCAGAGAAGGAAAGACATTTCCAAAATTAATGGCTGATGGTCCCAGAGGGGCTTCTCAAAAAGGCAACTGGACTGCTTTTTCCTTGAGGAGGAAGAAGAAGAAGAAGCCATTCCACTTCTCCTCCAAGGAGCTTTAAGGGCTGGTGGTTTCTACTGCCCAGCCTGATGGGGCAGAAGCTCAAATGTCTGACAGGGAAGTTTTGGGTTTCGGCGGCTGCCTCCCAGGGGTTCCTCCTTTTTCTAAAAGTAGCCCAGCTCTTTAGATTCATACAAAATCATGACATGCTTTTTACAGGCTTTGTGTTGTGCATATTCTCTCTTCCCAATTCTTCCCCTTCAGAGGAAATTGAAAAAGTATAAGCCTGGCCCACAAATACAGTATGTGCCTATTATACATGCAAATACAGACAGAAATTAAAATGTGTGAACAGAAGAATCCCTCTCCCTGCCTGGGATCTTTTCCCACATTTTATGGAAAATCCTTTCTCGCCTCCATCTTAGTCAGCCCCAATCTATAGTGTATTCTGCCGCTTCTGGCACTGGTGGGCTAAGAAACTGTAGAATTTTAAGGTGCTTTTAATTCATTTTCCATGGGAACCTCTTTGCCTTTTGTTAGGTTTATTCCTCCCTTCTTGCCTCTGATGATTTTATTCAAATGCAACAGCAGGAGAAGGAGCTGAACAAAAGGCTCTTTTAGTTTTTTAATGTGTCTTGTAATCTTTTTACTCCAAGGCATGTTTAATGGACTAATTTTTCCAGCTGTTCCAATGTGTGCATGGGGGGGCGGAAGGGGGGGAAGGGAGGGAGGGAGATTGCATGATTGCAAGCATAACTACAGAAATACAACCAGGATAAACACACAATTGTGGAATATTCCGTCTCTGGAGCAGAAGCTGTGTTTATTTTCTGCAATAGCCTTAATAGAAGCCAATATACGGGAGACTGTGGTACAGTACCTTAAAGACTAGCATATTTATTATGGCATAAGTTGTCATGGACCACAGCCCTCCTCAGCGTATGCAGTTCAATTGCATTTCAATGGCTCTCACATCCTGGAGGGAGAACTCAGGATGCTACTGGAACAAATGGAGGCAATGCTGGGGAGAGGGGGGAGAGAAAGGAAGGGAGGAAGCCAGGATTTTGGCTCTGAGTTTATCTGAAGCTTGGGATAAGCAGTGAAGTTGGTTCAAATGGAATTGCAGCTGAACTGTATGGAAACATTGCATAGGAAGGGAACTTAGAGGACATCTAGTTCCACCTTTTGCTCATTGCTCTCCGGAGCCTCAGTTTTCACATGGGAACCCCAAAGAGGAGGAGGAGGAGGAGGAGGAGGAGGAGGAGAGGAGGAGGAGGTGGGAGGGGAATAACAAAATAACAAAGCTGGAAGGAGCCTTGGAGGTCTTCTTACTTTTCTCACCACTAAATTGCGTTTTGTTCAATAGGATCCAGTGTTCAAGTCTGTCAACATCCTTCTGTATCTTAATACTATCTTCTAAAGTGCTAGCTATTCTCCCCCAGCTTCAAGATGTTGAAGAGTACTGGGCCTAAGACGGAACCTTTGGGTGTCCCACTGTCTACTTCTCTCCATGTAGATATAATTCCATTTAGGACTTTTGAGTGTGGTTGGTCAGCCAATTATGAATCCATTTGGTGGCCACATTTTTCTGTTTTACAAAGAAGTAGATTGTGGTCTACTTTATCAAATGCCTTACTGTAATCCAATCATACTATATCCACAGCATTTCACTGGCCCACTAATTTAGTCACTTTGCCAAGTGCAACAAGGTTTCTCTGGCCTGATCCGTTTTTGACAAAGCTATGCTGGCTTCCAGCAATAGCTTTGCTTGTTTTTATTTTTTTGCATGTTTGTTGCTTAATTAACTTTTCTAAGATCTTCCCAGGTATTGATGTCAGGCTGATCCGTCTGTAGTTTCTGGATCCATTTTTTTTCCTTTTTTGAAGACGCCAGTCTTCAAAACACATCAGCTCTTTTCCAGTCCTCTGGTTGTTTGCTGGTGCTCCAGGATCTTTGAAAGATACAGTACAATGGTTCTGAGTTCACATCTGCCAATTCCTTCAGAACTCTCGGATGTAATCCATCCAGTCCTGGCGATTTGAAGTTGTCTAGAGTGGATAGGTGTTATCTTTCCATTTTCTTGCCATATGGAGATAGTTGCCAAGTATCTCCATTCACTACCATTTAAACAGGAAATTGAAATTAAAGCACTCTAGTCTAGCAGAATATCCTATTTTTCTTAAAAGCAGCACTTGAGAATATAATGCTATAAGAACTAGTTCTTATATAGTAAAAGAAAGAAAGAAAGAAAGAAAGAAACCATTTAAAACGTTTTGATCATTGAAAAGGATTTCCCCCTCATTTTCTATAACTATATCTCTTACCTTTCACAAATATCTTTGAATCGTATAGCAGTATGTGAGCTCTACTTAAACCTGCTTTTTTAAAAAAGGAAAGAAATTATCATCTGAAAAGTCTTTGAATATTTTGAATGTTAATAGCTCAGGTTGGTAGTTATGTTATTGGTTTGAGCTTGGCGATTTGGTTGCAAACGTTTCATCCCCATCTGAGGATCAACCCAAAGCGCACTAAAAATGTGTCCTCGAATGAGGATGAAACATTTGCAACCAAATTGCCAAGCTTGGAGCTCAAACCAACAACGTAAAAAATTTTTTTCCAGTGTTGGAGCATTTACAACTTCTGCAGGCAAGTTGTTCTACTTATTAATTGTTCTAACTGTCAGGAAATTTCTCCTTAGTTCTAAATTGCTTCTCTCCTTGATTAGTTTCCACCCATTGCTTCTTGTTCTACGCTCAGGTGCTTTGGAGAATAGTTTGACTCCCTCTTCTTTGTGGCAACCCCTGAGATATTGGAACACTGCTATCATGCCTAAATGATCATCTGTTTTGCACCATATTTTTTAGCTATGATAGGATGTTGTTTCCAACAAGATCAAGGCTTTTTTAAAAACAGACATCAGCAAAATAGATTATTAAGGTGGTTTATTAAATTTTCAGAACACATCAGGAGAAAGGCGGGGCTAGATGAATCAAAAATTGGAATTAAGATTGCCGGGAGAAATATCAATAAATTCAGATATGCAGATGATACCACTCTAATGGCAGAAAGTGAAGAGGAACTAAAGAGCCTCTTGATGCGGGTGAAGAAGGAGAGTGCAAAAGTTGGCTTGAAACTCAATATTAAGAAAACTAAGATCATGGCATCCATCCCTCTCAATTCCTGGCAAATAGATGGGGAAGAAATGGAGGTAGTGACAGATTTTATTTTCCTGGACTCCAAGATCACTGCAGATGGGGATTGCAGCCAAGAAATTAAAAGACGCTTGCTCCTGGGGAGGAAAGCTATGGCATATCTAGACAGCATACTAAAAAGCAGAGATATCACCCTGCCAACAAAAGTGCGTATAGTCATTGCTATGGTTTTTCCAACTGCAATGGATGGCTGTGAAAGTTGGACCATAAGAAAGGCTGAGCGCCAAAGAATTGAGGCCTTTGAACTCTGGTGCTGGAGAAGACTCCTGCGAGTTCCTTGGACTGCAAGCGATCAAACCAGTCAGTCCTAGAGGAGATCGACCTTGACTGCTCTTTAGAAGGCCAGATCCTGAAGATGAAATTCAAATGTTCTGGCCACCTAATGAGAAGGAAGAACTCACTGGAGAAGAGCCTAATGCTGGGAAAGATTGAGGGCAAAAGAAGAAGGGGACGACAGAGAACAAGGTAGCTGGATGGAGTCACTGAAGCAGTTGGCGTGAGCTTAAAGGGACTCCAGAGGATGGTAGAGGACAGGAAAGCCTGGAGGAATGTTGTCCATGGGGTCGCGATGGGTCGGACACAACTTCGCAACTAACAATAACAAATTAAATTTGTATTTCCTCCACTCATCTCACCTCATGGTAGCTTAGAACATAAACTACAACTCAGTGTCTACTGTAACAAGCAGGAAAAATTAAACCAAGAATCAGCACAATAAATCCAGATCCACTCCTCAAATTTTAATCTTCCCCTCCTTTTCAGGAGTTGATTTTCTCTAGCTGTGGTTCCTTGAGTTGTCCCCATGAGCCTTGATCACTTTATCCATGCGAGATTGTAAAAAACTTCAAAGAAGCATCCAAAGACCCGGCAGCTAATCTCAGCTTGTCTTCAAGAGGTTCTCCTTTCCTGCAGTTGATTTTTTTTTTTATTTGCATTTATATCCCGCCCTTCTCCGAAGACTCAGGGCGGCTTACACTATTTATTTATTTATTTATTTTATTTAATTTTTATACCGCCCTTCTCCCGAAGGACTCAGGGCGGTGTACAGGCAAAAGTAAAAACAGCACGATATACAGAATAAAATACCATTTAAAAAACTTATTAAATTAGCCTGAGATTAAAATTTTCCATACTAAAAACCCCAATTAAAATTAATAAAATTTCCCCTTAAAACTAATTTAAGCCAGCCCCGCGCGGATAAAAAGATGTGTTTTTAGTTCGCGACGAAATGTCCGGAGGTCAGGTATTTGACGTAAACGTAAACTATACGTTTATAGTCTTCATCCATTTGTATATTATATACAAAGTCAACATCTGGGTCCTCATTTTACCTATTTTATAAAGGATGGAAGGCTGAGTCAATCTTGGGCCTGGTGGGGCTTGAACCTGCAGTAATTGCAAGCAGCTGCTGTTAACAATAGACTGTCTTAGCAGTCTGAGCCACTCAAGGACCCTTGAGTGAATGGGCTGCTCCTCTTCTTCTTCTCAGGTCCAGGTCCAGCTGCCCACATCTGTCTTTAAAACTTCTTTGCCCTCTGCTTATCCTGGAAAAAAGTCTTTGCCTTTGAGCAGCCATTCTTCAGAGCAGTAGACGGAGCTGTCACTTCATTTCAGCACACCTTTAGGAGCAATTTCCACAACCTTCAGGGAAATCTCAAATATAAGACAATCAGCTAAATAGGAGCCAGTAGTGTGCAGCGGCAGCTAAAAAAGCCAACGCAATCCTAAATTGCATTAACAGAGGGATACAATCAAGATCAAGGGAGGTCCTATTACCACTCTGTAAAGCCTTAGTAGGACCACAGCTAGAGTACTGCATCCAGTTTTGGTCACCACACTATAAAAAAAGATGTTGAGACTCAAGAAAGAGTGCAGAGAAGAGCAACCAGGATGATTAGAAGGCTGGAGACTAAAACATATGAAGAATGGTTACATGAACTGGGCATGGCTAGTCTAGTGAAGAGAAGGACCAGGGGAGACAAGATAGCCATCTTTCAATACTTGAGGGGCTGCCCCAGAGAGGAGGAAGGGGGTCAAGCTATTTTCCAAAGCACCAGAAGGCCAGACAAGGAATAATGGATGGAAACTGACCAAGGAGAGATTTAGCCTAGAAATGAGGAGGAACTTTCTGACAGTGAGAACAATCAACCAATGGAACAGAAGTTGCCTTCAGAAGTTGTGGGAGCTTCATCACTTGAGACTTTCAAGAAAAGATTGGACTGCAATTTGTCAGAAATGGTGTAGGGTCTCCTGCTTGAGCTGGGGGTTGGATTAGATGATCTATAAGGTCCCTTCCAACTCTGTTAATCTGTTAATAACAAACTCCTCCCTATGTGATGAAGGGTTTCCTTTAGCTTTGTCAAAGATCCTTGACAACACTTAATGTAATACCTTTGTAGCTGTTCGTATGCATAAATGTCTTCTGAATCTTTATTGGTCAGGGAACCACAGATGCAATCTTAGAATCAGAAAGGACCCAGATAGTCCCCCACCACTAGTCCAAGTGGCCCTTCATGGAGATTCAGCCACTGGGACTCACAGTCCACTCCTGTGGCCTGTCTTTAGCCTCAGGTTGAGAGGTTGCAGGGTTGGAAATAGATTGGGCCAAGGCTCCTCTTGTCAGTGTGGGAAGGCCACTAACACTGATGGGTTTATCCAAACAAGTGTAGTCCAGTGGGATTCCTTTGCCGCAGAGAGGCCCAAGGGACTTCTAGTGTCTATGGCACCAGGGGGATAATATTTGGACCTTTGTGTTTGTTGGAAGAAATATCCAGGTCCAGTTCCAAGCCAGGAGAGTGAACCTGCTTCCTGCCTCCAAAAAAAACATGTGTCTCCATTTCTCATCGAGGGAAATATAATATTCTGCCTTTTTAATTTTTCTCAAAATATTTCATTCTTCTAGGAGAGATTTGGTGCTAACGTTCTACATGTTGACCCACAAATGAATACAAGCCATTGTTATTGTCCATACAGTGCTCATTTCTGACCCACATGGTTACAAGCCTCTTCTTCCCTTCTCAACTGCCTCCTCCCTATTTCCCTGGGTGGATTTCACTGGATGACACTCAACCAAGTTCTACTCCAGCTTTGCTGCTGCTGCTAATGATGATTATGATGGTTTTCCTAGTCACGGAAAACCATCAACCTCGTCATTGGCAGCAGCAGCAGAAGTGTTTGGCACACTTTATCCTTTCCCTCTGGACTCAGGGAGCAAATTCTATCTCCATTCTCTTGCCTATGGAATGACATCATTATCAATATTTGTAGATCAGCAAGAAGGCTCGGGGGTTGATCCAACTCCATTAAGAGGAGCAGCCTGACGTGTTCAGTGCAATTTAATCCATTTCTCTGGCTGCTCCTGGCATTTGTTTCTGAAGTATTCTTCCCTCAATTTTGTTTTGTCTAAGCTATGTACCACTTAGGTCAACTCTCTCCTCATTCCCCCCCTCCCCCCCGGTTGGAGGAAGCATTGAGAAGAATGCATAGTCCTCTATGGATCTCAAGAGAAAACAAGGCAGATTGGACAAGACAGACACAAGGAATCTGAGCGATACTGTGAACTGATTAGTTTCTTTATCGGTGCTTGCCTGTTTACAGGAATCTTGCCAGACTAACTGCTTTCTCTTGTGAACAGGCAGATAAAGGTTTCAAGGGTCTTAAGGGAAGGGTGGGGGGTGTCTGGCTTCCATTGCTTCCTCCCTGGAGAAATTCCAAATCTCTTTACTCCATTCCCTCCTCTAGCTGAGGATTTCACCATTTCCTGCTTTCTTGATCATCGGATGTTGATCCGTCTCCTCTGCTCCATCTACCAGGGCCAGACTTGACAGGCTGGGATAGAAAACTCCTCCCTCACCAAGAACTGAAGGCATTGAAGACCATCAGCTTCCATCAACTGGTTTGGCCCATCTGCCAAGACAGTTTACCAGTGTGTAACTGCTGCACATGTTTCAGCTACTTGGAGCCACAGATGAGAGCTGAGGTGAGAATGAACAGCCCTAAAAGGAGCACAGCAGGCCCCTCCACCAGCACAGCCCTCTCTACCCCTCCCTGCTGTTGGAAGAAATATCCATCTGGTTCAGCCGGGAGAAAAACACTGGAAACATGGACGCTGCTTGTAAAGATGGCTTAATGATGAAGCAGAACCACCAAGCAGATGATTGTGGTACAGCTGACCACATGGAGTTGAGAGTGAGGGAGTTTTATACCTTCTCATGGGCTTTGAACTTGAGCTTCCTGTTCCTGTGCAAGAACTGTGTTCTATTGGCTGTTGTCAGACTCCCATGGGGCCCTGTAGGGGTCATGTTTATCTGAACTAGATTTGGTTGAAGTTTGGACTGCTGATGCAATAAAGGGGCATTGGGCAATTCCTATTGTGGCTGGGGGCTAATCCTACCTTTGCTCAGACCTTGCTGAACAACAGGGAATTTTTGCCTATGAATAGAGCTACCTAGATACTTGGCTTCTTTCAATGCGCTCTTTATCTCTTAAGTGCTGACATCTGCTGAGGGCTATTAAGAAAGTTGGGGGCTGTTTTCTCCCTCTAAAAAAACATATTTCTCATCCAAGGAAATTCTGCCTTTTTTAATATTTCTCAAAATATTTTGTTCCTCTAGGAGCAGGCTGGGTGCTAACTTTCTGCACTATATCCCATAACCCCCCAAATGCTACAAAAATGACTTAAATGGCATTCAAAAAGGGGTTTCTAGTAAAACATTCCTCAAAATGCTATAAAGAATGCCTAAGCATGTCCAAAATTCAGGATGGGATTAAAAAAAAAAAGCAATGGAAAAATAAGCAATAGCATGACAAGATCAGAGTTGCAACAAAATTTGTGCAGGGATTTTGCTCGTCCCCAAAGGATCTGGCTGGGCTCTTCTCTTCCACATACAATGTCAGGGCTAAAAGCTGGATCCCAGCATCTGATCTCATTCCTTAGCCAAGATGCCAAAGGACTCTGTGGTTTCTGCAGGCAATTAGCTAACAGCAGCTCTGTAAATATTTCATACTTTATAGCAAAAGTCTGTTTAATTTTTTATTATGTTAAACTTCCTCATGAATGTTTTACTGAGGTGATCTCTTCTTTTGAATGGCGAATTGAACAGGAATGGGTGGGGGGAGGGAGGGCAGATTCTTACAATTGTTGCCTGATGTTGGGATGGAAATCATCTCCTCCCTTCGGTGCCAACCAACTTTGCTTCTTCTGAGAGACCCTGGCAAGAGAACAAGCATTTCCAGGGATGCTCTGAACAGAACTGGGGCTGCCTGCATTCCTGTGCTCCCCCTCCCCGCCTTTGTTACAGCACTTATTAATTGGCTCTTTTATAACAGCCTGGACTGGCAGGCAAAAAAAGCTCCCCCCTTCTGGTCCACTTCTGGCCTCAATCCTCACTGGAGTAAGGAAATGGCTCAGTTCCCAAACAGGAAACACAAGTTGATGAGTTAATTCTATCTACTACTCAGGCTACTTTGGCAAAATCTTGCAATTTGAAGTCACAAAGCTCCAGTCCTCACTTTTAACCATTTTACAGAAAAACAGAATAACAGAATTGGAAGGGATCATGGAGGTCTTCTAGTCCGACCCCATGGTCAGGCACGAAACGTTATACCATTTCAGACAAATGGTTGTCCCATCTCTTCTTAAAAACTTCCAGTGTTGGAGCATTCCCAACTTCTGAAGGCAATTTGTTCCACTGATTAATTGTTCTGTCAGGAAATTTCTTCTTAATTCCAGGTTGCTCTCTCTTTGATAGTCCAGAAAACCCCTCCTGCAGAAAAGACTCCAAAACCAACATCTTTCAAAGTTCTTTTACTAGCATAGGTAAACTGGCACAGTTGGATGAAAACCGAAACTGGGGATTCCGGCTCGTCCTTCAGTAATACAAACCCCAAAATCTCCACCCTCGTGACCCCTCTGCCGGTCCCATGCTCCAATCCTCAACCGTCCCATGTCGAAGCATCACTCCAGCCACTCCTTCTCCAGATGAGAACCCAGCCTGACCTTGACCGGCAGAAAATGTTGTTATGTCTAATCATCCCTTGCACATCCACCCTCCTCCCCTCCTTTCCCACAGAGGAGAATTGTGGCAGCGAATGGAAGCCTTCGGCCTAGTATGGCTTCCAAAGCTGACATTTGATTTGTTTCCATCCATTGCTTCTTGTCTTTCTTCTGGTGCTTTGGCAAATAGGTTGACCCCCCTCTTCTTTGTGGCAGCCCTTTGGATATTGCTGCTATCTGCTATTATGTCACCCATAGTTCTTCTTTTCATTAAACTAGACATACCCAATTTCTGCAACCATTCTGCCTATGGTTTAGCCTCCAGTCCCCTAATCAACTTTGTTGCTCTTCTCTGCACTCTTTCCAGAGTCTCGACTTCTTATCCATTAGGGTGGATCCAATTTAAGTTTCTTTCTTTGTTGGTTAATCATTTGAGGGATCCTCCTTCTCCTTTTATCTGGTCATTCCCTGGGCAGCTTCTCCTCTCTTCGTCCTCAAGGTCATTGCCACATACCACTGTATCATTACCTCTCCTTTCTGTGGAGAAAATGGCCCTACAGAAAAAGTGCACAAAGCAGACACTGTGGAACAAGTTGGCCACACCAACCCAATAGCTGACTTGGCAATTTGTCCCTCCCGGAGCTCAGTCTTTCTGTCTCCATTCCAGCCTTCAGTGGAGATTTGTTGAAGGTTTTCTGTAGAACTTTCCTCCTGGGCCAATTGGCACCTTAGTTACCCCAGCAGTTGCAAGGATGAGGGATGTGATTTTTGGGTCAACTAAGACTGGGCAGGGATGACGGGAAAGTCATGATGAGTCATTTCACAAGAGGATCCAGCCACAAGGTTCATGGGCTTCTCCAGCTCTGCTCTCCTAGAGCTCCTTTCTTGCCAGGCGTTTCTCTTTCAAGACTTTTTTTTTTTTTGTTTACTAAATATTACTATATTCTCACCAAGTATACTGAACTGACGATGGTAACAGCTGCTAGGATTCTCTATGCTTCTCATCAGAAATTGTAAACAATCCTGTGTATTAAAGAATGGCAAATTAAGTTATGGATTTATGCATCAACGTCAAAAGTAATTTTGTATTAAAAACAAATCTGACACAGATTTTACAGTAATTCAACGGGGAAGCCATTTTTAGATTATAAATGGATTTATACTACATCCAAAGTTAAGGTTTTTCTTAGTATAAAATGAAAATATTTAACCTTTTTATAATTTGTTAAATTTGCAAATTTGTTAGAAATTATTGCAATTTTATAAATGATGGTTTATAATTTATAATTTGAGCATACTGGTTACAGTTTTCAATCATTGAATAATAACCAGTGTTTGATATTGGCTTATTTTAATGCTGACATATTAATGTAAGATATTCTAATGTATAGAATTCATTTTAAGAAATGAACCCAATGCTTTGATTCAAGCACAAATCACCAGGATCAAATTATTCTACTTTGGACATTATGTGAGGACCCAGCTCTGTGGAGAAAGTTCTGATTAACCACATCGAGCCTGGAGCCTTCACAACACTGAAGGCTCCAGGTGCTCCAGGCATAGATTACAGAAACAGATTAACAGAGTTGGAAGGGACCTTGTAGGTCATCTAGTCCAACCCCCTGCCTAGGCAGGAGACCGTACACCATTTCTGGCAGATGGCAGTCCAGTCTCTTCTTGAAAGCCTCCAGTGATGGAGTAACCACAACTTCTGAAAGCAACTTCTGTTCCAATGGTTGATTGCTCTCACTGTCGGAAAATTTCTCCTTATTTCTAGGTTGAATCTCTCCTTGTTCAGTTTCCATTATTCCTTGTCTGGCCTTCAACTGCCTTGGAAAATAGCTTGACCCCCTCCTCTCTGTGGCAGCCCCTCAAATGTTGGAAGATGCTATCCTGTCTCCCCTGGTCCTTCTCTTCACTAGACTAGCCATGCTCAGTTCCTGCAATCATTCATTGTATGTTTGAGCCTCCAGTCCCCTCATTTTTTATTTTTTATTTTTTTGTTTACATTTATACCCCGCCCTTCTCCGAAGACTCAGGGCGGCTTACAGTGTATAAGGCAATAGTCTCATTCTATTTGTATATTTTTACAAAGTCAACTTATTGCCCCCCCAACAATCTGGGTCCTCATTTTACCTACGTTATAAAGGATGGAAGGCTGAGTCAACCTTGGGCCGGGCTCGAACCTGCAGTAATTGCAGGCTCTGTGTTTTTTAATAACAGGCTTCTCTATTGCCTGAGCTATCCCGGCCCCTCATCATCTTGGTTGCTCTTCTCTCAACTCTTTATAGATTATAGAATCCTAGTGCTGGAAGGAACCTCAGAGATCTTTTAATCCAACCCCCATGCTCAAGGTAAGAGCCTTATAACATCACAGTCAAATGGTTGTACAGTCTAATTTTATTTATTTTGATAAATAAAAAAATAAATAATTTTGAAAACTTCCGGTGATGGAGCACCCACATCTCCGTGAGGCAAGCTGTTCCATTGATCAATTGTTCTCACTGTCAGAAAATTTCTCCTTACTTCTAGATTGGATCTCTCTTCAGGAAGATTTCATCTGTTACTTCTTGTCCTGCCCTCAGGTGCTTTGGAGAATAAGTCTATCTCTTCTTCTCTGTGATAGACCCTCAGGTATTGGAACATGTCTCTCCTAATCCTTCTTTTTGATAGGCTAGACCAGGGGTCTGCAAACTTGGCTCTTTTAAGACTTGTGGACTTCAACTCCCAGAGTTCCTCAGCCAGCTCTGGGAGTTGAAGTCCACAAGTCTTAAAAAAGCCAAGTTTGCAGACCCCTGGGCTAGACATACCCAGCTCCCTCAACTATTTGTTGCATTTTGGAAGATAGAGAGAATCCCGTCAGAAGGTGAAGTAATAAAAAAGATTTTAGATTGTGCAGAAATGAATAGACTAAGAATAAAAGACAAAGAGGAATCGGTGTATTTCAAGACATGGGAAAGATTCTATGTATGGTTAGAAAAGAGATATGAATAAAAGACGATAGATAGAGAAACAATGTTAATAATGGAAAATTAAATGAGGGAAATGACAGATAAGAAATAGAAAAGAATTTGGTGGATTATTCAAAATGTACTGAAGAAGAAGATAAAGTTCCTGCCACAATTTTTCCTTTTGGGAATTATAACGGATTGTACAGGGATTGAGACTAAATTGATTCTGAATTTAATAACAGCAGCAAGACTGTTGATTGGACAATACTGGAAGAAGGAAGAGATACCTACAATAGAAGAATGGATACTGAAGTCTACTAATTTGGCTGAGATGGCTAAAATCTCAGCTTTTTTAAAAGACAATACGCAGGAAAGATATTTAATTGAATGGGAAAAATGGATTGATTATCTACAAAACAGATATCAGATTAAGAAATATCAGATTGCCTTTGAATAATTAGAAAGTTATTTTATGTAATGGGGAGGGGGTTGGGAGATGAAAAGCTGTGGATGTGGTTATTTGGATTGGAAGGGAAAATTTTATTCTATGTTTGGTTTATGTATAACAATACCTTGTGATTGACCCGGGAAGCCGGGGGAGGAGGGGAAGGGGTTTTTGGGAGGAGGGGGAAAAAAGGGGGAAAAATGTTTTTGTTTTTTAAAACTCTTTCAATAAAAAAAAAAGAAATAGAAATCCAGATATCGCCAGAATAAATGAAAAAGGGGGATGAGGGAATAAAAGAAGATTATAAATATAAATGTACAATATAAATGTACAATTTAAATTTACATAGGGCCTCTGTGGTTCAGACTGGTAAGACAGTCTGTTATTAACAGCAGCTGTTTGCAATTATTGCAGGTTCAAGTCCCACCAGGCCCAATGTTGACTCAGCCTTCTATCCTTTATAAGGTAGATAAAATGAGGACCCAGATTGTTGGGGGCAATAAGTTGACTTTGTATATAATATATACAAATGGATGAAGACTATTGCTTGACATAGTGTAAGCCGCCCTGAGTCTTCGGAGAAGGGCGGGATATAAATGCAAATTAAAAAAATTATAAAATGATAGATTGGGTAAAATAGAAAGGAAACTGAAAAGAAAGTATATAATATTAGAAAATTGGAGTTGCTCGGTTACCAAACAAGGGAAATATTATATAACAAAGAAGAAAGAAAGAAAGAAGAGAGGAATAGAGGGTAAGGAAGAGGAGGTGAAGGAGAGAGAGAGATGGAGGGAAGGGGAAGGAGAGGAAGATAGGATAGGGGATAAGAGTAGGGGAGAAAGTGAGAAAGAAGGAAAAGAGGGGAGGAGTGGGGGAGAGGAAGGGGAAAGAGGAAGGAGAGGAGGAAGAAAGTAGGAGAGGCGAGGAGGGAGGGAGGGGAAAGAGGAGAAGAAGGCTTGTTGTGAAAGGAAGGGAAAGAAAGCATAGAAGAGCAACCCCAAATTTAATTAAAACGTCTTATCTTTGTGCTTTCTGCAGAAAAAATATGTATGATTATTTACGGCCAATGTGTATTTCTTATACACATTTACAACATGTGTATAAGAAATAAAAAAAATAAAAAACTTGGGGGGAAAAACTATTTGTTGCATTTCCCTGCACAATTTCCAGAGTCTCAATTTTTTTTCTCTCTCTATCGTGGTGAGCTAGAATTGGATTCCAAGTGTGGTCTCATATTGATCAGAAAGTCATGTAATCTTGAGGCTCACCCTCTGTTGATGCAGCCTAGAACTGCATTGGCTTTTTTGGCAGTTGTAGCACACCCTGGCTCATATTTTATTTATTTATTTGTTTTATTTATTTTATTTTATTTATTTGCATTTATATCCTGCCCTTCTCCGAAGACTCAGGGCGGCTTACACTATGTCAAGCAATAGTCTTCATCCATTTGTATATTATATACAAAGTCAACTTATTGCCCCCCCAACAATCTGGGTCCTCATTTTACCAACCTTATAAAGGATGGAAAGCTGAGTCAACCTTGGGCCTGGTGGGACTAGAACCTGCAGTAATTGCAGGCAGCTGCTGTTAATAACAGACTGTCTTACCAGTCTGAGCCACAGAGACCATACTTAAGTGGTTTGCCAGTAGGACACCCAGATCTCTCTCACAGTTGCTGCTATTAAACCAGGTGTCACTTGTTCTGTATCTGTGCATTTGGTTTCTCCTGCCTAAATGCAGCAGTTGCTTACTTTTCTCACCCCTAAACTGCATAAAAGCAAACCAAGAAAAAAAAGAGGGGGGTGCAAAAGTATCCCTCCCCTTGGGGACCCCAGGCTTTCTCAGCATAATCTTGCAGAGAGGTTGCTTAGCAACCAGGTCTGACCTGCTGGCGAGTCCTCAGCCTTCTATCTCATCTGAGGCTTTGCTCCGCCAGAAGCAGTTCCCAGGCCTCGCTTCTCCTCCCCCATCTCCTTTCCACCTATCAACCCAACACCCGCCCTTTTCTTGAGTGGAACTTGCCTTTGGCAGAAGACCAAGGCTGGAGATGGCATTACCCACCTACTGTGGAGGGTGGCATGGAATCCAGCAGAGGAGAGAAGCCCTTTCCCTGCAGAAGCCAACAGAGCAGAGGTGGGTTTCAGCAGGTTCTGACCAGTTCTGGAGAACCAGCAGCGGAAATTTTGAGTAGTTCGGAGAACCGGTAATAAAAATTCTCTGCCTCCCAAGTCCCAGCTGATTGGGAGGGAATGGGGATTTTGCAGCAACCTTCCCCTGCCACACCCACCAAGCTGCGCCCACAGAACCTCTATTAAAAAAAATTTGAAACCCACCATTGCAACAGAGGCTGGTGGCTAAAATTTTAAAAGCCCAGAAAAAGTTTCTATATAATAACAGTAAAGAAAATGCAAACTCTAAGTACTGCAGCAATAAAGAAATAGGTTAACTTGTACACTTTCACAATTACTTGTATTTCATCTTTATTTCAGATTAGATTTATTTCACTTTTTATTATTATGTGTCACTAAGTCTGTGTTGACTCCTAGTGAGCACATAAATAGTTTTCCTCCATGACAAGCTGTCCCCAACTTGGTCTTTCTGGTCTTTCAACCATGTATCCATCATCCACACTAACTGATCTCATTCACCTCAAAGCTGGCAGGCCATCTCTTTTCTTCTCTTATTTATATATTTATTATTTATTTATTATTTATTTATTATTTAGATTTTTATACCGACCTTCTCCCAAAGGACTCAGGGCGGTGTACAGCCAAATTAAAACAATACAATATACAATTTTAAAACAACAAATTAAAATAACATATTCTATAATGCCCCAGTATTACCTCTGCCCCAGTATTAGAGCCTTCTCCAAAGAACCAGGTCTCCAGATACTGTCTCCAAAGGAGGCTACTTTAAGGCCGGTCATTCCCACCTCGAGTGAGAATTCTGGCTTGATCGGTTCAGTGATCCTTTGGATTTTTTTCCTTGGCTGTGCAAGACACTCATGTGGCCCTCCCGAGCTCTGTTTTCTCTGGCAGAGCGCTTGAGCCACCACAGGCGCCCCCCGACATTAGTGATGTTGAGCTGGCCACACCCACCCTTATTTATTTATTTATTTATTTATTTTGTCAAACACAACAGTATATATAAGTATAAGCATGAAATAACTACCGTTCCTGTCCTAATGTTCCCCTTGATTGTATCCAATTTGTATGGTTATTTCATGCTTATACTTATATATACTGTTGTGTTTGACAAAATAAATACAGACTTCTTAGGAATGGGGTGAGGTCAATAGTAGATAGTCTTTGGTTAAAGCTTTGGGGATTTTGGGAAGAGACCAGAGTCAGGTAGTTCATTCCAGGCATTGATCATCAATTGTGTTGTAAATGTTGTACCTTGATGAACGTATCTTTTCTTTTATGTACACTGAGAGCATATGCACCAAGACAAATTCCTTGTGTGTCCAATCACACTTGGCCAATAAAAAAATTCTATTCTATTCTATTCTATTCTATTCTATTCTATTCTATTCTATTCTATTCTATTCTATTCTATTCTATTCTAACAACTCTGTTACTGAAGTCATATTTTCTGCAATCAAGATTGGAACGGTTCACATTAAGTTTGAATCTATTGTGTGCTCGTGTATTGTTGCGATTGAAGTTGAAGTAGTCTTCGACAGGAAGGACATTGTAGCAGATGATTTTATGAGTTATACTCATGTCATGTCAAAGGCGGCGGAGTTCTAAATTTTCTAAACCCAGGATTTCAAGTCTGGTGGCATAAGGTATTTTGTTGTGATCAGAGGAGTGGAGAACTTTCCTTGTGAAATATTTCTGGATACGCTCAATTGTATTAATGTCCGAAATGAGGTGTGGGTTCCAGACAGGCGAGCTGTATTTGAGAATTGGTCTAGCAAATGTTTTATATGCTCTGGTTAATAGTGTAATCTTTTCTGGAGAAGAAGCTATGCAAGATTAAGTTTACAACTCTTAAAGCCTTTTTGGTGATGTAGTTGCAGTGGGCTTTGGCACTTAGATTGTTTGATATGAAAACTCCAAGATCTTTGATGGGGTGAGGCTCATCTACAAGGTCATCTCCATCAAGCTTGTATTTAGTGTTCTGATTTTTTTCCCCAATATGTAAGACAGAGCATTTGCCCACCCGGCCCCCAAGGTCAAACACAACCCTGATGCAGCCCTCAATGAAATCAAGTTTGACACCCCTGATCTAACTGGATTTTTTAAGTTGCTATAGACAGTGCATTTCCTTAGTAGAAATAATAGTCTGTTTCTGCTTCATTTTCATACAGTGAAGCCAAGTCTTTTTCCAACACGCTCATTTTCCTTCTGTGTATTGATTTCTCTTCCTCAACATTGCCTAACTGTCAAGCCTTTTGTGACCAGATTAGTTCTAACCTTGGGGTCTTTTACCAGGATATATCTTAGTTTTGAAAAGACTTAGAGTTCCATCTCTAACATTGTGTTCAATGATTGCACAGACCATGATTATGTTATTGAGATTGGCTGGATCTTGTCTGTCTGTCTGTCTCACTGGGATTTAGTCTTACAGCAGCCAGGATATCTGGGTTGTGATTGTTATGAAATTGTCATGGCGGCAAAAAGCATCACTCCAGAAGTGACCAGTGCGAGTGCCAAGCTGTAGAGTGGAGCCACAACTCACGTGCTGTGACTACTGATGTACAGCCCACCCAGTTGCTGGTGATGAAGCTTGCATGTTCCAGAATCTCAACTCAAGGCTGATCTTGGAGCTCCTGAAGCTTTTGCTCCTGGCTGTCTTTAATGTCTAAGCCCTGGGTTATTGATCTGCGGTAGCTCATGAGTTGATGACAACCGTAGGACTGTTGGGTAATCCGTTCCTGACTCAACTGAGTGGGCACAGTCTTCATCTACCAACCAGTCATTGAGCAACTGTTTGATAATTGTGAAAGTGCTGAAAAAAATAACTTTTCAGACAATTTATGACCATTTGCAACTGTGACAGTGTCCCTCAGTCACAAGATCACCATTATAGTCAGTACACACTGGTTTTTGTTTTGTTTTGTTGTCTTTTTCCCCCCTTGCAGAGCAGAGATGGTGAAAAAGAAGGGCTTGTAATCAAGTAAGCAAACAGTGGAAATACTTGCCTTCAGAAGTTATGGGAGCTTCATCACTGGAGGCTTTTAAGAAGAGACTGGGCAGGCATTTGTCTTAAATGGTGTAGAGTTTCCTGCTTGAGAAGGGAGTTGGACTAGAAGACCTCCAAGGTCCCTTCCAACTCTGTTTTTCTGTTATTCTGAGGGGGTCAACCTATTTTCTTGCACCAGAAGGCAAGACAAGAAACAATGGTTGGAAACTAATCAAGGGGAGAAGCAACCTAGAATTAAGGAGAAATTTCCTGATAGTGAGTACAATTAACCAGTGGAACAGCTTCCCTCCAGAAATTGTGGGTGCTCCATCATTGGAGGTTTTTAAGAAAGGACTGGACAGTCACCTGTCTGAAATATATTTCAGGGTCTCCTATTTGAGCAGGGGGTTGGACTAGAAGACCTCCAAGGTCCATTCCAATTCTGCTATTCTGTTAAGACAATAAGCAGCCATTTTAGCATTCAAGGGGAATGTTAGGAAGCAAACAAAGCTGAAAGTGTGAAATTGATTAGTCTCATCTTTTTTTAACCCAACAAGCCCAGTCACATGATTTCCGAATTAGTGCCTGCTTTGCTTAACATTGGAGTTGCCAGTTTCAGTTAGGGTCATTAAGTGAGGACTAGTTCTATTTTGCAGTTGATCAGGCATTGTTTGAAAATGGAGGACATTAACATACATCCTTTACAAATGGTCAAAATATATCATCAAATTGCAGGTCATGGCAGTTCTGGGCCGCTACATGGTAGGAGATTCTTTCACTTAGTCCAGTACAAGATTCCTTGAGGGCCTGCTGGATTTGTCTTGAAACTTTGTCTGACATTTGTCCTTGGTTTCATCTATCTATGGCAGTGGTGAAATGCTACCAGTTTGCACCAGTTCAGATGAACCGTAGTCATAAAAGCTACCAGTTTGGGCAAACCGGTAGTAAAAAAACCCTACCGGTTCATCCAAACCGATATTTTCAACGATCAGCTGTGCTGCACAATTCCTGCTTTCTAGCGAATCTAAATCGTGCGACACAGCTGTTCCCCCCCCCTCGCTGTTCTACTTGCCTTCCCAAGCCTCCTTTTTCCATGTGACGTGTACTGTGCATACATGCAAGCAGCGTGCATTTGGAGCACACTGCACATGTACACATGCAGCACATGTTTGGCGTGCACCGCGCATGCATGGGCAGCAAAACGGTGGCCAACCAGAAAGGATTTCACCACTGATCTATGGAATATTTGAGGCAGCCAAAGTGCTGGATGAGAATCTTCCTGCAAGAAAGTTGCAGATGCCCAAGGAGGTCCTTAATTTCATCCAGTCCTGGTCATCACAATATAAAAAAGAAGTTGAGATTCTGGAAAGAGAACAGTGGACAACCACAAAAATGATTAGACTTAGAATAAGTTTATTGTCATTTTAAATGACAATATTAATCAGCATATATTAAAATGAAATTCCGTTGCATACAGCTCTCGAAGAGTCACCACTTCCAATATACACTACATAAACATGACAAATGAGGGGGGTCAAACTATTTTCCAATGTAACAAAAGGCAGAACAAGAAAAATGGATGGAAACTAATCAAGGAGTGAAGCAACCTAGAAGTAAGGAGAAATTTCTTAGCAGTGAGAGCAATCAATCGACAGAGTAGCTTGGCTTCAGAAGTTGCGGGTGCTCCATCACAGGAGGCTTTCAAAAAGAGATGAGAACAACCATTTGTCTGAAATGATAGAGGGTCTCCTGCTCAAGCAGAGGATTGGACTAAGAGAAGACCTCCATGGTCCCCTCCAACTCCATTATGTTCTATGTTCTAATTTATGGAGGAGCTGAGGGAAATGAAGCAACCAAAGAGATACCTGAAGCAATGGTGCTGAAAAATTAAAAGTGCACACAAGTGTAAATCGCTGATGTGCAATCCTAGACTCATCTGAACAATCCAGTCTTCCAGAACCTTCATAAGAACATAAGCCATGGATCAGGGAGCAGGAATGGCCCACGTTTTGTAGAATTCTGCTGCCTTTTGAACCAGAGATGGGTCAACTTGGCTAGCAAACTAAAACAGATTTATTACAGTGTTCATCTAAATTTTTAAAAAGTACAACAAAGTCATATGACTAAATGCATACAGAACATGAATATAATGGGGATTTCAATGGATGAATAATATTAAATTAATTTCAAACAATATAAAGATATTGGTATAAAATGTTTTACTGTCACTCCAGTCTTGATTGCTAAACTGAATAATTATTTTCCTTAAAATTGTTGAAAATGTAATGAGTATGTTGAATATCTTCCTTGCATATGTGACAGCAATGCTGTAAAAGTCAATATTGAAGAATAATTCACCCTTGAAGGGAACAAATTTTGAAACTTCTAATCCCATTACAACCAGAGATAGTTGGGTTTTTTTAATTCACCAAACAAGACATATCTTCAAAATATACTGAATTGATATTGAATGGGTTAACAGCCCTTCTATGGGCCATTTTGGGGAGCATCTTCCCCCCCACAAAGCTATTGTAATCCTGGGCCACTAGAACCTCCCTGGGGCCTCCCACAGCTGTGCTTGCGATGGGGACGATTCAATTCCATTTCCTCTTTAAGCTCAACTGCAGGCATAGGCCTCAATCTTTAAAATAACCCTGGTTTTTAAAAAAACAAAATTAATGTGGATTGAATTGGAATCCATCTGTGGATTATAATCTTACACTTGGAATCATTCTGCATCCACAATTTGATTTAGATATTTTAGCACAGATATTTTAACTTGCTGCATAATTTATAGTACTAATGAAATGCATTATTTATTACTTACATTTTCTCTTAATGATCTGAAGAATGTCAAACAAGTTTTTTTTCAATTTAAAGCTTAATAGAGTCGTGGATTTTGACTAAAAATGGATGTGAAATATCTCATAATATTATACATTTCCAATGATGTATTGGAATGTATTCATTTTATGTCATTTCAGATTTGTTCTTCATCTTCTGTATTTCAGTATCTGTGCCCAATTTTCTTTATTGTGTTACTTACTTCTTATATACTGATAAATATATGAGGAGGGAGGGAGGGAGGGAGGGAGGGAGGGAAGGAAGGAAGGAAGGAAGGAAGGAAGGAAGGAAGGAAGGAAGGAAGGAAGGAAGGAAGGAAGGAAAAGGAAGGAAGGAGCCTTTCTTTTCTATTTTTTGTCCCCAATAGAAAATCTCATGCTATTTTGATGGGATGTGTCCCATCCAGTCTATTTCAGTTCACTGATCCCCAGGGGGTTTAATTTTGACATTTCTGCTGTAACTAAACTGAATTTACTTCTGTCCGTGGTTCTGATGTTCTATATATTAGTAGCATGCTTACTTTTGCAGCATCCAACTTTCCTTTTCCCCCTGGGCACATGCACAGCTGGATTCCTATTAGCTTTAATCCAGCCACATCATCATCACCAATGCCCCTGCAACTTCTCTGCTGATCCTGTCTGATAGCTTGTCAATCAATCAATCAGAATAGAGCTAGAAGGGACATTGGAGGTCTTCTAGTCCAACCCCCTGCTCAAGCAGGAGACCCTATAGCATTTCAGTGACTGTCCAGTCTCTTCTATTGTGGAATACCTTCCAACCTGTAGGACTCATCATCCAACATCTTGCTGACATTGTCCTGGCTTAAACATCCATTCAGTTTTCTTGGCAGGCAGCTCAAGAAGTTTGGTGTCTCTTTCTCCAGTCAAGCATATTTAGTCTGATTTCTTGCCCATCTTCTACTGGTCCTGAGTGCCTTTCCTGAGAATATACACCCCTAGCAATATAACTCCTAACATTGTTTAGATCTTTCACCACCACAAGGTCCAACAGGAGTGGGGAAATATGATAGCATTCTTCAAATACCTGAAAGGATGTTGCACAGAATAAGGTCAAGACCTCTTTCATTCCAGAAAGCAGGAGATGGAATAATGGATTGAAATACTAGGAAAACAGGTCACTTCTGAAACATTAGAACAAATATTTTGAAACCTTGCATTCTAATAGGAAGAGCACTTCCACAGGAGAACTAATGACCCTGAGAAGCTCTCCTTCAGTGGGTGAATTCAAGCAAGGATGCTTTAAGCCTCTTAAGAAGCAGCCATGACTGGACTGGGGAGGGGGGGAGAAGAGACAGAGAGAGAGATTCTGCAGGAAGGAGAGTTTTGTACCTGAGGGTCTTAAGGCCTCCTTTGCTTTCTATCTCCATGTTTACAATGTCAGAGACACTTTGATAATGTGTGGATGCTCCTAGAAAATTGAAAGGCCAGCATAACTAATCAAGCCAGGCTGTCTAGGATACAGGAGAGAAGGAAGAAACTCCTCCAGGAATGAGCAGACTCAATACGCAGCCCTTTTAGAATAAAGCTTTTGGCTAAAAGTCGGCTGAAGTTTTCAAGGGCAATGCCAGATGGCTTTCCATGGAGAGCAAGGTCACCCCCATTCAAGTATTTAACGGAATCACCTGCTTCAGTTGAGTAGCTACAGAAAATGAATGAATGAATGAATGAATGAATGAATGAATGAATGAATGAATGAATGAATGGGGCCTCTGGTGGCTCAACAGACTAATGCAGTCTGTTATTAACAGCAGCTGCTTGCAATTACTGCAGGTACAAATCCCACCAGGCCCAAGGCTGACTCAGCCTTCCATCCTTTATAAGGTAGGTAAAATGAGGACCCAGATTGTTGGGGGCAATAAATTGACTTTGTATATAATATACAAATGGATGAAGACTATTGCTTGACATAGTGTAAGCCGCCCTGAGTCTTCGAAGAAGGGTGGGATATAAATGCAAATTTAAAAAAATGAATGAATGAATGAATGAATGAATGAATGAAATGATTTAACAGATTAACAGAGTTGGAAGGGACCTTGTAGGTCTTATAGTCCAACCCCCTACCCAAGCAGGAGACCCTACCTACACCATTTCTGACAAATGGCTGTCCAGTCTCTTCTTGAAAACTTCCAGTGATGAAGCTCCCACAACTTCTTAAGGCAAGCTGTTCCATTGGTTGAATGAATGAATGAATGAATGAGATGGATCGACCTGTGAGAACTGTGCACATTTACAAATTAATCTAGGAAAAGCTGCATGACTCACAAGTCCTTTCAGTTTTAGGGTCCCACAAAGGTGATATTGGCTCAGAGTCCATCTGTTTTTTTTCCAGGGATACTTACATCCTGTACTTGGAGAGGTGCTCCATTACTCAGGAAGAAACCTATGTTGTTAAGCTGAGAAAGGCCAACACTTAATGATGAGATGAATCTGCCCAGCAGCATAACAGAATGTCTTCCAGGTGTGTGCTTAGTATAAGATTTCTTGGCAATTGATTGAGTTAATGGGTCCTTTTAATCCTTCAGCTATCAGGATCTGCTTCTTTCACACTGAATTCATGTGGACAAACTCAAGCTTGTGTAAACACACAGAAGTATCCCTTGTGCAGTGGCAGCACAACAGGATTTGTGAGTAATAAATTCCAGCCGTGGTGAACTTGCAGGCCAAAGAAATCTGAAATTTAGAGAGGAGCAAAGAGAGGTCCTTTGAGAATCCATCAATCAATTAATTAATCCGAATAGAGGCAGAAGGAGCCTTGGAGGTCTTCCAGTCCAACCCCCTGCTCAAGCAGGACACTCTACACGATTCCAGACAAGTCACTGTCCAGTCTCTTCTTAAAAGCCTCCAGTGATGGAGCACCTACAACTTCTGAAGGCCAGCTGTTCCACTGGTTAATTGTTCTCACTGTCAGGAAATTTCTTCTTATTCTAGTCTGTCCTTGATTAAGGACAGACTTCCATCCGTTGCTTCTTGTCTTGTCTTCTGGTGTTTTGGAAAATAAGTTGACTCTCTTATCTTTATGGCAGTCCCTCAGATACTGGAAAACTGTTCTCATGACACCCCTAGTCCTTCTTTTCCCTAGACTAGCCATACCCAATTCCTGCAATTGTTCTTCAAATGTTTTTCTCTCCAGGTTTTTCTCTCCAGGCCTTTAATTGTTTTAGTTGATTTTCTCTACATTTTTTCAATCCAGTGCTGGGAAGGCAGGGACTGGGGGCTGAGGACTCCTCCCCTCCAGAAAGAGGGCAGATGCTGAGAAGAGCACTCACTATCTAAAATTCAGACAGGCTCACCAAAACTAAAGCCTCCCCAATGTCTCACCAGAACTCAGTGACTTAAATAGCTTGGCACAGTGAGTAACTAGCCTGGATAATGACCTAGGTGTGTGAGCCCCCAATCCCAAGGGCAGTTTTGCACATAAATGTGCATTGCTTGATGACAGAACCTGTGTTGTTTCCTTACGTGCATCTCCAGCTTCATCCAGTAGCTTTCTGGGTACTCCATGTCACCATGAGCTTCTCTGGAACAGGGAAGTGGGACATATTAGATGTGTCCAGTGACAAATGGACCCTGGTGGGCTTCAGAGAGATGGGTGGTGGTTCCTGATGCTCTGCTGCCTGGTCTGATTAGGTCTTGGTCATTGCTTGGAAAGAGAAGGCAGCTGTGGCCATAGCTTGGATTGAGGCCATGTGATCTTTCCCCTCAGTAGATCCCAGTGTCCGCAGAGGTTTATGGAACAGTTGCGGGGAATGAAATGGAAAAGAGACATCTAGAACAGGGGTTTGCAACCTTGGCAACTTTAAGCCAGGAGGACTTCAACTCCCAGAATCCTCCAGCCGGCTGGGGGATTCTGGGAGTTGAAGTCCTTCAGGCTTAAAGTTGCCAAGGTTGCAGACCCCTGATCTAGAACATTGCATCAACAAGGGATGGACTTGATTGAGCATGACTTCCAAGTAACCTGAGTACTTTTGGATAAGAGGGTCTTAGAGATTCATGCAATGAATCTGTCAGACAAAATGGCTCAGATTCACTCCCAGCCTTGCTGCAGGACCAGGGGAGATGCCTGGAACACAGGACAGCCTTGTTATCCGGGAACGGTTTGATCCTGTTGGGCCTGAAGAAGTGGACAGAATCCTTAGGACTATAAGCCGGACCACCTGCTCCTTGGATCCATGTCTCTTCTGGCTATCTAAAGCTGCCTGGGGAGTGGGATCTGGGTGGGTTCTAGCAGTGGTGAATTCTTTTGAGAGAGGGGGCGATTCTTCTGCCTCTTAAGGAAGCCTTTGCACCCCCTCCTCAAGAAGCCATCCACCTCTTATTTTTAAGGAAGGTTGTGGAGAAGGAGGGGTGTCTGCGTTCTTCATTGCTGCAGGGAAAGGACAAGTAGGTTGCTCCCTTTCAGCAGCAGAACCAGAACTCCTGTTTTGCCTTCAAAGGAAACGATGACCCAAATGCCACTGACTGGCAAGGACCACAGAGGGGCAGATCCCGCCACTTAACGAGGATCAGTCAAGGGCTCTTCTGGATGATTTGAGGTCCCCAACCCCCCCAATATTAAAGGATCCTTCCTGTTGGGACTTCTGTCAGTTATCTTAGAGGAGCCGGAAGAGGAGGAGCCAAGCAACCTTAGGCAAGTAAATGTGGTCCCTCTCTTCAGGAAAGGAAATGAAGAGGACCCCACTAATCATTTCCCAATGATCAAACACCAATCTCTGGTAGAGACAGTAGAGCAGGTAGAATAACATTTGTAAGTACAAGTAGTCCTTGACTTACAACAGTTTGTTTAGTGACAGTTCAAAGTTAGAACAGCATTGAAAAAAAGTGACCCAGCCATTTTTTTACACTTATGACCGTTGCAACATCCTTGTGGTCACATGATCAAAATTCAGACCTGTGGCAACTGACTCATATTTATGACAGTTGCAGTGTCCCAGAGTCACGTGATCCCCTTTTGGGACCTTCTGACAAGGAAAATCAATGGGGAAGCCAGATTCACTTAGCAACCGTCTCACTAACTTAACAACTAGAGTGGTTCACCAAACAAATGTAGCAAGAAAAGTTTTAAAAATGGGGCAAAGCTCACTTAACAAATTTCTCACTTAGCAACATAAATTTTGGGCTCAATTGTGGTTGTTGTCAAGGTTCCGACTAACGAACCAAAGCAAATCAGCACCCCAAGACGATCAGATCTCTTTCAGAACTGTTTTCTTGAGTACTTCATTTCAGCATGCATGAAAGCAGTTCTAAAAGAGATCTGATCGTCTTGGGGTGCTGACTTGGTTGGGTTCATCAGTCAGAACCTCGACATTTGTAAGTTGAGGACTAGCTGTGTTGTGATGACGGTGCCATGATTGCTAAGAGCCAACAAGATTTTGTCAGTCATAACCCCTGTGAGACTATCCACATCTTTTTCCTTGACAGACGAACTGATGGACAAGAGAAACGGCAGGCATGTGATCCACCTTGGATCGCCTCTGAAGGTTCCATTAAATCTCGCTCTTTTTCATTTACTCTTCAGTGTGTGATCCTAACCAGATTTGACTGACCTGGCATAGCATAATTCTTCCTAGCTATGAGATGGGAGGTAATTTAACCAACCTGCCCCCATGCACCAATTTTTAGAAATAGAAAGGCAGGAGAAGCATGGAGAGCAGCGGGCGGAATTCCGATCAGCAGCGGCCGTATCAGGCATCTGTATTTCCTGCAAGGGTTTGAGTTGCTTTCTACTGGAAATCGTTCTTGTTTCTTGCAAAAATGGCGAGATAAATTGAGGGCTCAAGCTTTGATGTCAAGAATAACGCCCAACATCAAAAATAAATCTCAGAGGGGTCCTGGAGTGGTCAGCCAGGATAGTGGACAAAAACGTGAAACTGAAGCCCTGCCCACTTTGTAGGACAAGGGATGTGTGTAAAAAAAGGCAGTTGTGTACACAGTTGTGGCTGCCAATTTGTCTTTCTTGTTCTCTACCGTCACCCAAACATCCCAGATCAATTTGATGCCGAATCTAATCCTGATTGGAAACCGTTCTTGGATTATATGTGTTTGTGTCACAGTCTGAATTTTGTGTCACAGCCTTTCATCTAGAATTATAATTTAACTTTGATCTAGAATGTTCAGTATTGCTCTAATGCATTGCGTCCTGCTTATAGTTTTGCTAGGGATTTGTACCATGTTAACTAAGTATGTTCAATTAAACATTCGTTGGGGAAAATTGTACCTTTGTTTCATTAATTCATAGTTTAAAAAGTAATTGCCAGTAAAACAGCCACAGAAGAGAATCAAAATCAAAGCCCCTCCCCCAGTATAATCAAAAATAAAAATAGAAAACAGCAATGTACTCATGAATTGCAATAATTACATAATATAATTACAATAATATTTCCAATAATAATAAAATAGAAGCAAAGGAAAAGGAAAGTAAAGATAGTGACAATGAAGTTTCTTCAAAGCACTCTTTGGAAAAGTTCCCTTTTAAGTAACTTCCAGAAAGTTTAATTGCTTGTTTGCAAGATTAAAAGTACCCTTTTGTCTTAATCCATGGAAATTCCTTTGGAAAAAAGATACCACAAGGAATTTAGGCAAAGCCAGCAGCATCCGAGATGCTGAACCTCAGACCTGCACCTGTAAAGATGGTACTTTCTGGGGAGATGCCCCTCCCCCCCAGGACCTCTGCCCCAAGGAAATAAAAGCTTTCAATAAAAGAAAAGAAACAAAGCTTTGGATAATGTGTGCTTGGTTATTAATTGCTGCTATTCTGCTTATCATGTAAATCTGCTCTTTTTTGTGTGTGCACAGAAAGAAAGAAAACTAATATAAAAAAACAGAAACAAAGCTGGAAGTTTCCCTTCAAACCCAGTTTACAAAAAGAGGAAAATGAAGCCCTTTCAATCACTGGGCTACCTTCACTTGACCTGAAAGGACTCTGGTACCACCACAAGGTACTGACAGATTTTATTTTCCTGGGCTCCAAGATCACCGCAGATGGGGACTGCAGCCAAGAAATTAAAAGACGCTTGCTCCTAGAGAGGAAAGCTACGGCAAATCTAGACAGCGTACTAAAAAGCAGAGACATCACCCTGCCAACAAAAGTGCGTATAGTCAAGGTTCTGGTTTTCCCAGTTGCAATGTATAGCTGTGAAGGCTGGAACATAAGAAAGTCTGAACACCAAAGAATTGAGACCTTTGAACTCTGGTGCTGGAGAAGACTCCTGAGAGTCCCTTGGACTGCAAGGCGAACAAACTAGTCAGTCCTAGAGGAGATCAACCCTGACTGCTCTTTAGAAGGCCAGATCCTGAAGATGAAACTCAAATACTTTGGCCACCTAATGAGAAGGAAGGACTCACTGGAGAAGAGCCTAATGCTGGGAAAGATTGAGGGCAAAAGAAGAAAGGGATTGCAGAGAACGAGGTAGCTGGATGGAGTCACTGAAGCAGTAGGTGTGAGCTTAAATGGACTCCAGAGGATGGAAGAGGACAGGAAGGCCTGGAAGAACGTCGGACACAACTTTGCAACTAACAACAACAACCACAAGAAGTTGGTGGGCTTCCTCCTGGCTGGAGGGACCCCTCAATATGCAGGGGGAGGGAGCTGAAGACATGGGTTGTTTTGGTCTTGCCCTCTCCCATCTTTAAATCTAATGAGCTCAATGGGATATTTTCTTTTTAAAAAAAGAAAAAAAAGAACAATTATGCTAATCCACACATGCCGCTTCCCCAAAGCCATCAAGACATTCAGAAGTCCTGCCAACTGACTTAGGTAGAATGTCATCTTTATTTGGGGGCAAAATAAATCTCATCTAAATCATGTGAAGTATTAGTACCACTTTATAAAACCTTAGTAAGACCACATATGGAATACCACATCCAGTTTTGGTCACCACGTTACAAAAAAGAGGTTGAGACTTTGAAAAAAAAGTGCAGAGAAGAGCAACAAAGATGATTAAAAGCCTGGAGACTAAAACATATGAAGAACCATTGCAGGATTTGGGTTTGGCCAATCTAGAGAAAAGAAGGCCTAGGAGGGACATGAGAGCAGTCTTCCACTATTTGAAAGGCTTCCACAAAGAGGAAGGGGGTCAATTTATTTTCCAAAGCACCAGAAGACAAGACAAGAAACAGCGGATGGAAACTAACCAAAGTGAAAAGCAACATGGAATTGAGGAGAAACTTCCTGACAGTGAGGACAATTAACGAATAGAATAGAATAGAATAGAATAGAATAGAATAGAATAGAATAGAATAGAATAGAATAGAATAGAATAGAATAGAATAGAATTTTTATTGGCCAAGTGTGATTGGACACACAAGGAATTTGTCTTGGTGCATATGCTCTCAGTGTACATAAAAAGAGAAGATACATTCATCAAGAATCATAAGGTCCAACACTTAATGATAGTCATAGAACAGTTTACCTTCAGAAATTGTGGGCACTCCAACACTGGAGATTTTTAAGGAGATTGGACAGCCACTTGCCTGAAATGGAGTAGGGTCTCCTGCCACCAATGACAATCACATGACCCTAAGACACTGCCCCCATTGCCAATACAGGCTGGTTGCCAAGCTCCCAAATTTTGATCATGTTGACTTTGGGCTACTGCAATAGTTGTAAGAAGGAGGATTGATCGTAAGTCACATTTTTCAGTGCTGTTGCAACTTTGAATCCTGACTAAATAAACGGCCATCGGTCAAGGATTACCTGTAGCCTAATCAGGAAACCACCCAGTTGTTGGACCAGGTTAAGAGGCTCTCCACAGGATTTCCTCTGTTCAGCTCACCACAAATCCTTGCCCAGCTTGTAGTTAAGAATCAAAGATCACAACGAAAACTGTAATTGGATTCCAGAAATTCAGGACAGAAATAGGAGGAACAACGGGAGAAAGAGAGAGTTGTAGATGTAGATGAAATTCTACTAAAAAGACAACTTGAGTGTCTCAAGTGTCTTATGAATTATTCTATGAAGGTTTCTTACTTGGGTGCAGACTCTAAACCTGAGGTCATCGGTCTTGTCCACACTCAGACTTGGGCCATCCCTTCAGGGAATTCAGGAGGGCAGCCTTTACCATTTTCATCTTATGGAGCAAGCCCCCTTCCCAGAAAAGAGCAAGCAGGGAGGGGCAGGTTTCTAGGCAGGGATGTCTGTTGCAAGGACCTGTGTGCCTCCAGCCTTCCTCTCCTCTCCTCTCCTCTCCTCTCCTCTCCTCTCCTCTCCTCTCCTCTCCTCTCCTCTCCAGACTAGACCAGTCAGTCTAGTCATCCGAATGGCTCTGAGCTTCGACTTGGGTCCAAGTGACATTTTGCCCTCCCCCGTCCTCAGGCTCCTTCCCTCTCTATTGCTCTCGTTGCTATTTTGAAGAAGCTTTTTTTCTAAGCAAACGCTGGGATAGTTGATACACATCTTATAATTAGAGAGCTCCCCTCTGCAATTATTACATTTTCTAAGCTACAGCTGCTTCCTACTCATTATCAGGTTAAGGAACTTCTCCTGATAGTAACACTGTACCAACCCCACAATTAAGCAGCAGACCACCCAGCACTCGCTGCAGCACATGCTCCCAGGCCTGCAAGGGGCTCCACTGACCTGGCCCCACATTTGCTCTTCATGATTACTTTCAATAGGGAGGACAGAGAGACACCTCTAGACCCAGAGTCAGAGATGACCTGGAGGCGAGTGTCTGGGCCCCTGGAGTCCTGCTGACCTGGCTATGGCAGAGCTTCCACTTGGAGGGAGACTTCTCTGCCCTCTTGCTCCAGGTCTATTTGAATCACAAGTGGGCACCAGCTATGGGACCCCCCTACGAGAATGGGCTCCTCTCATCTCCCAGCTGTGCCCACGGAGAAATGCCTTCCGGTGAGGTCTAAGTCCTAAGAGGTCCAAGCTTGCCAGCTCCAGAGAGTTGGTAGAAAACCAAATGATGGTCAAAATAGGGGCCGGTGGATGTTAGTTTTTTCCCCATGAGCTGTTCCTGAGTCCTGTTTAGAGGCATTCAGAGGCATTCAGTCTCAAGTCTTTGGTGGCCCCAGATAGTCCAGGAGGACATAATCAATCCAAAAGGGTTGGAAGAAGCATTAATATTACTATCATGACTATCACTGACATTATATAACATGACTATTACTGAGGGTTGCATCTTATGATTTATGATGATGGCATTTTATGATCATGATTATCACTTGTTGCTTGTATGTACACTGAGAGCTTATATAGCAGAGACAAATTCCTTGTTGTCCAATCATACTTGGCCAATAAAGAATTCTGTTCCATTCCATTCCATTATTCTGTGTTCTGTTCTGTTCTGTTCTGTTCTATTTCTTTCTTTTTTTTAATTTACATTTATATCCCACCCTTCTCCGAAGACTCAGGGCGGCTTACAGTGTGTAAGGCAATAGTCTCATTCTATTTGTATATTTACAAAGTCAACTTATTGCCCCCCCCAACAATCTGGGTCCTCATTTTACCTACCTTATAAAGGATGGAAGGCTGAGTCAACCTTGGGCCTGGTGGGATTCGAGCCTGCAGTAATTGCAGGCTGCTGTGTTTTAATAACAGACTATCTTACAGCCTGAGCCACCACGGCCCATTTCCAGAGTCTGGAACCGAGGGAGGTCACTGTCCCGCAGATAGCCGGTTGTGAATCCCTCCTTGTGAAGTAGGGCCATGGGGTGCAGGTGAGCGTGCTGATTGTGTACCTGGCTCCTTGCTACGTAACAGCAGCCCTGCCTGAGCTATTGCAGATGATAAAATGCTTCTTCTGCGCATGCGCGTTATGGCGGCGTTCTGAGCTTCGTGGAGACGGCGGCTGTGAGTCCTTCGGGCCGCAATGCTGCTCTGCCGGCCGCCTGGCCGCTTGGTCCCCGGCTCGGTTGTGTGATTCTCCGGCAGCCGAGAGCGAGGTCTTTGGTCCTTATTGAGCTCTCGGCTGCTGAGTTTGGAGCCGGAGTCCCTGGGCAGCGGCGGATGGCGGCGGCCATGTTGGGGGGGGCGCGAGGAGACGCCCGGCCCGAATCAGCTGTTTGGCGGCCGCAATGCAGTTCCGCCGGCCGCCTGGCTGCTTGGGCCCCGGCTCGGTTGTGTGATTCTCCCGGCAGCCGAGAGCGAGGTCTTTGGACCTCATTGAGCTCCCGGCTGCTGAGTGCGGAGCCGAAGTCCTCGAACAGCGGCGGATGGCGGCGGCCATGCTGGGGGGGGCGTGATGAGACACCCGGCCTGACCCAGCTGTTTGGCGGCCGGTTTTCGGCCGCGGATGTCATCAAAGGCTGTGGGAGCGTACCAAACATCGATGAAGGATGGAGGACATCGACATCGACGGCGGTATGCTGGGTTCTGGGTGTTGGACCGCAGGTAACACCGGTGGTTGGAGTGGGGCCTGTACGGGCATGATTATTGCCCCTCCCCTTTCCTTCCTTCCTCCCTTCATGGCCCGGAACATCGTTCTTCCCCCCACTGCTGACTTTTTGCCAAGGTCTGCCAAAAATGCCGTTATTTCACCAACGGCTTACATCTTTCCGGGTTGCTTTTCCATCGGCGACAGAGGTGGCGGGGCCTGGTCACTTACAACAGCGGCACAGCGGCGTGCTGGGGCCGTGTTGGGCCCAGCGGGAAAATCTGGCGGCTGGTTGGCGGTGGTACGGACAGCGGTATGGACAGCACTGACGGCACTGGCGGCATGATCTCGTCCCGATTATCGTACCACACGGGTTTCTGTCCCGTGATGGCACGTTGCCGGGAACCCAAGGGAGATTTTTATCCCGGCTATTGACTTTTTCCATCTTTGTAGCCGAGGAAACAACCAAGGGAAGGCTATTATGCCAACCTCCGAGGTGGAGGTCATTAGATCGGGATCGGACTTTCGGCCCCTTGGTTGTTTCTGGACCCTTTGGATTTTCTACGGACTATAACCAATATCATCGCCCGAGTGGCCAGTAATATGACTAACTATCGGTACGACCGGAACATCTCCGCCGGTTAGGGACGGACATCCTTTCGCTGTATATTGACTATTCCCCATGAGATACTCGTTTGCCGAACTACTACGACTGCGAGGTTCCCCCGCCTCGCAGGAATGGCCCTCCAAATTATCGAGGGCTTACCTTAACGAAGGGTCTTGGGACCCAGAGAGGTGGTATGCGGCCAAGAAGAAGTTGTGGGGTTTTTTAAATAGTTTTTTAAACAAGGGTTTTTTAAGGGGGGGGCGGGATTTGACGGGTGGGGGTGAGAACCCGTCGGGGGGGGATCCAGCCCCTGTGCTAGTTCGCGACACTATTCCATCTTGTCTGAAGGCAGGGGGGGAGGACGTTCCAGGTTTAGAGGGTTGCTCGATCTATACGGTAAGTGGGAGAGGCAGATATGGCGGGGGGGAGGGGCCGTACCGAGTTGAGGGAGCACGCGTTCGATGTTTGAGAGCGATCGCGTGCTCCGGCCCCTCAGTCCCTACCCGTTCCTCGGGTGGCCATGATCCTCAGAGCTTGGATCTTCGGCTGATGTTATGTAATGCCCGGTCCGTGGTTAATAAGGCTCCCCTGATCTGCGATCTTATTCAGGGGGAGTCCGCGGACCTTATGGGCATTACGGAAACCTGGTTGGGCCCAGAGGGGGGGGTCCCCCTTGTTGAGATGTGCCCTCCAGGTTTCCGAGCATTTCATCAGCCGAGGGCCCAAGGTAGGGGTGGGGGGGTGGCGGTTGTTATCAGGGAGGATCTAGAGCCGAGGGAGACCACTGTTCCTCAGATTGCCGGCTGTGAATCCGTCTATGTGCGGTGGGGCTATAGGAATCAGTTGGGCTTGGTGATCGCGTACCTGGCTCCTTGCTGCGTGACCACAGCCCTGCCCGAGCTGTTGGAGGTACTCGCTGCTGTGGCGGTTGAGACCCCCAGACTTATAGTCATGGGGGACTTTAACCTGCCATCAGTTGGCTTGTCATCGACGGCAGCTCGGGAGTTCTTGGCTTCCATGACGGCCTTGGACCTGATTCGAGTAAATGATGGCCCTACGCACACGGGGGGAGGCACACTGGATCTGATTTATATCTCTGGACAGTGGTTAAATGATCTGGTGTTAGATGATTTAGTAACGGAACCAATGTCATGGTCGGATCATTTCTCCTTCGCCTAGACCTTCGAACCGCCATTCACCACCGCAGGGAGACGGAACCTATACGGTGGTTCCGTCCCAGGCGCCTGATGGACCCTGAGAGGTTCCTGACGGAGCTTGGGCCATTCCCTGAGGAACTGGCCCACGGCACGGCTGAGGAACTGGTCGTGGCCTGGGAACAGGCCGCGGCCGGGGCCTTGGACCGTGTCGCGCCTTTGCGGCCTCTGACCCGGCGTAGGTCTCGTCCGGCCCCTTGGTTCTCCGAGGGGCTGAGGGAGATGAAACGCCGGAGAAGACGCCTGGAGAGCACCTGGAGGTCCAGTCGCTCCGAAGCTGATCGGACACTAGTTAGATCCTACTCTAGGACCTACCTAGTGGCAATGAGGGAAGCGAGGCGTTCCTATGCCTCCACCCTCATTGCGTCGGCAGATAACCGCCCGGCCGCCCTGTTTCGGGTGACCCACTCTCTCCTACATCAGGAGGTGCGGGATGACCCTCTGCAGGGACGAGCCGAGGAGTTTAGTGGTTATCTATACGATAAAATCGCTCAGCTGAGGGACGGTCTGGACCGAATTTGGGATGATCCAAGCGAGGGAGAGGAGGCACGCCTTGTTGAGCCCATTTGGGATGAGTTTGACCCTGTGGCTCCCGAGGACGTCGACAGGTTGTTGGGGAGGCTGCACGGCACGACATGTTTACTGGACCCGTGTCCTTCCTGGCTGGTACTGGCCACTCAGGCGGTGACACGAGGCTGGCTCCAGAGGATTATCAACGCTTCTTTGTTGGAAGGGGTTTTCCCTGCCGCCTTGAAAGAGGCGGTGGTGAGACCCCTCCTTAAGAAGCCCTCCCTGGACCCAGCTATTTTAGGTAATTATCGTCAGTCTCCAACCTTCGCTTTGTTGCGAAGGTTGTAGAAAATGCCGTGGCGCGACAGCTACCCCAATACCTGGATGAAGACGTCTATCTAGACCCGTTCCAGTCCGGCTTCCGACCCGGATACAGCACGGAGACAGCTTTGGTCGCATTGGTTGATGATCTCTGGAGGGCTAGGGACAGGGGTTATTCCTCTGCCCTGGTCCTATTAGACCTCTCAGCGTTCGATACCATCGACCATGGTATCCTGCTGCACCGGTTGGGGGGATTGGGAGTGGGAGGCACCGTATATCGGTGGTTCTCCTCCTATCTCTCCGACCGGTCGCAGACGGTGTTGACAGGGGGGCAGAGGTCGACCGCGAGGGGCCTCACTTGTGGGGTCCCTCAGGGTCGATTCTCTCGCCCTGCTGTTCAACATCTACATGAAGCCGCTGGGTGAGATCATCAGTGGTTTCGGGTGAGATACCAGCAGTACGCTGATGATACCCAGCTGTTTTTTCCACCCCGGCCACCCCAATGAAGTTGTTGAAGTGCTGTCCCGGTGTTTGGAAGCCGTCGGGTCTGGATGGGGAGAAACAGGCTCAAGCTTAATCCTCCAAGGCGGAGTGGCTGTGGATGCCGGCATCCCGATTCAGTCAGCTGCAGCCGCAGCTGGCTGTTGGAAGCAGTTATTGGCCCCAAAGGATAGGGTGCGCAACTTAGGTGTCCTCCTGGATGATCGGCTGTCGTTTGAAGATCATCTGACGGCCGTCTCAGGAGGGCCTTCCACCAGGTTCGCCTGGTTCGGCAGTTGCGCCTTCCTTGATCGAGATGCCTTATGCACAGTCACTCATGCGCTCGTTACCTCTCGCTTGGATTACTGTAATGCTCTCTACATGGGGCTCCCTTGAAGTGCACTCGAGGCTCAGTTAGTCAGAATGCAGCTGCGCGGGTGATAGAGGAGCTACCGTAGCTCCCATGTAACACCGCTCCTGCGCAGACTGCACTGGCTGCCTGTGGCCTTCGAGTGCACTTTAAGGTGTTGGTTACGACCTTTAAAGCGCTCCATGGCTTAGGACCTGGGTACTTACGGGACCGCCTGCTGTTACCACGTGCCTCCCACCGACCCGTCGCTCCCATAGAGGGACTTCTCAGGGTGCCGTCCGCCAAACAATGTCGGCTGGCGGCCCCAGGAAGGGCCTTCTCTGTGGGGCTCCACACTCTGGAACGAGCTTCCCCCAGGTCTACGTCAAATACCTGACCTTTGGACATTCCGTCGCGAACTAAAGACACATCTCTTTATTCGCGCGGGGCTGGCCTAAATTGGATTTTTAATGGGAAATTTTATTAATTTTTAAACGGGGTTTTTAGTTTATGGTAATTTAATTTCAGGCTAATTTTAAATAAGTTTTTTAAATGATATTTTAACTTGTATATTTGTATTGCTGGTTTTATCTTGCCTGTACACCGCCCTGAGTCCTTCGGGAGAAGGGCGGTATAAAAATCAAATAAAATAAATAAATAAATAGCCGGGATGGCGGTTGAGACCCTCAGACTTATGGTTATGGGGGATTTCAACCTGCCGTCGGCGGGCAAATCATCAACGACAGCTCAGGAGTTCATGGCTTCCATGACGGCCTTGAACCTGACCCAGATAGTTAATGGTCCCACTCACATCGGGGGTAACACTCTGGACTTGATTTTTGTCTCAGGACAGTGGCTTAATGATCTGGAGTTAGAGGATCTAATTTTTAAACCCCTGTCATGGTCAGATCATCTACTCCTTTAACTAGACTTTTGAACCGCTGCACCACACCGCAAGGAGACGGAGTCAATTTGATGGTTCTGTCCCAGATGCCTGATGGACCCAGAGAGGTTTCTGACAGAGCTTGGGCTGTTTCCCGGGGAATTAGCCCACGGCTTGGCCGAAGAACTGGTGGCTGCCTGGGAAGAGGTGGCGGCCGGGGCTATGGAGGTGGCGGCCTCTGACCCGGCGCCGAACTCGACCAGCTCCTTGGTATAACAAGGAGCTGAGAGAGATGAAGCACCGGAAAAGACGCCTAGAGAGTGTTTGGAGGTCCAGCCGATCCAAATCCAACCGAACACTAGTAAGGTCTTATATTCAGACCTACCTAGTGGCGATAAGACCGGCAAAACATAAATATTTTTCCGCTCTTATCACATCGGCAGATAATCGCCCAGCCACCCTGTTTAGGGTGACCTGCTCCCTGCTTATGCAGGGGGCTCGGGAGGACCCCTTGCAGGGGCGTGCTGAGGATTTTGTACAGTATCTATCCGATAAAATTGCTCGGATCCGAGATGGACTGGACGCTGATTGGATAGATTCAGGCAGGATGACGGGGACGGGTCTTGTGGATATTACCTGGGCTGAGTTTGATCCTGTGACTCTCGATGACATGGAGAGGTTGTTGGATAGGCTGAATCCCACCACATGTTTATTGGACCCGTGTCCCTCCTGGTTGGTACTGGCCACATGGGAGGTTACACAAGGCTGGCTCCTGGGAGTTACCAACGCTTCTTTGTTGGGGGCATTTTCCCCACCGCCTTAAATGAGGCGGTGGTGAGGCCCCTCCTCAAGAAGCCTTCCCTGGACCCAGCTGTATTGGCCAACTATCGTCCAGTCTCCAACCTTCCACCGCGAGCTTAAAACATATTTATTCATCTGCGCAGGACTGGACTAGATTTTAAATTTATATTGGTTTTAATGGGTTTTATTATTTATATTGCTTTTTTAATTATTTGGCTGTGTAGAATAAGTTTTTTAATTGTTATTTTATTCTGTATTTTTTTGTACTTTTTTATCTGCCTGTGAACCGCCCTGAGTCCCTAGGGAGATAGGGCGGTATATAAATACGATAAATAAATAAATAAATAAGTGTGGTGGCATATCAGCTTCCCCAATACCTGGAGGAAACTGTCTATCTAGACCTGTTCCAGTACGGCTTCAGACCTGGATACAGCACGGAGACGGCTTTGGTCGCGTTGGTGGATGATCTCTGGAGGGCTCAGGACAGGGGATGTTCCTCTGTCCTGATCCTTTTAGATCTCTCAGTGGCTTTTGATACCATCAACCATAGTATCCTGCTGCGGTGGTTGGAGGGATTGGGGGTGGGGGGCACCATTTATCAGTGGTTCTCCTCCTGTCTCTCGGACCATTCGCAGACGGTGTTGGCAGGGGGGCAGAGATCGACCTCGAGGTGCCTCACTTGTGGGGTGCCACAGGGGTCGGTTCTCTAGTCTCTCCTGTTCAACATCTACATGAAGCCGCTGGGCGAGGTTATCCGTGATTTCGGGGTGGAATACCATCTGTACGCTGGTGATACTCAGCTGTACATTTCCACCCCGAACCACCCCAACGAAGCCGTCGAGGTGATGGCCCGGTGTCTTGAAGCCATGCGGGTCTGGATGGGGAGGAACAGGCTCCAACTCAACCCCTCCAAGACAGAGTGGCTGTGGGTTCCGGCGTCCCGGTACAGTCAGCTTATGCCATCGCTGACTGTTGGGGGTGAAGTACTGGCCCCCAGGGGGAGGGTGCGTAACTTGGGCATTCTCCTGGATGATCAGCTGTCCTTAGAGGAACATCTGATGGCCGTCGCCAGGGGAGCATTCTATCAGGTTCGCCTGATTCGCCAGTTGCGCCCCTTCCTAGACCGGGACTCCTTGCGCACAGTCACTCACACCCTCGTTACTTCCCGCCTGGACTATTGCAATGCTCTCTACATGGGGCTCCCCTTGAAGAGCACCAGGAGGCTCCAGCTAGTCCAGAATGCGGCTTCGCGGGTGATAGAGGGGGCACCTCATTGTTCCCACATAACACCTATCCTGCGCGGCCTGCACTGGCTGCCGGTAGCCTTTTGGGTGCAATTCAAGGTGCTGGTCATCACCTTTAAAGCGCTCCATGGCTTAGGACCGGGTTATTTATGAGACTGCCTTCTGCCACCGATAGCCTCCCAACGACCCGTGCTCTCCCACAGGGTGGGCCTTCTCAGGGTGCCGTCAACCAAACAATGTCGGTTGGCGGCCCCCAGGGGGAGATCCTTCTCTGTGGCGGCACCGGCCCTTTGGAATGAGCTGCCTCCAGGGTCGTGCCAACTCCCTGACCTCCGGACCTTCAAACGTGAACTTAAGACTTTATTATTCCATTGTGCGGGACTGGCCTAAGGGTAATTTTAAATCGAAATTTTTAAATGGGTTTTACGTTGGTCTATGACCGTTTTAGTTTGATTCGGCCTATTAAATATTTGGTTTTAATTCTGTTTTAAATTTGCTGTTTGTATTTTGTGTTTTTAAATATGGCTGTAAACCGCTCTGAGTCCTTCGGGAGAAGGGCGGTATAGAAATTAAATTATAAATAAATAAAAATAAATTTCATTCCATTCCATTCCATTCCATTTTGTTTTTCTGTTTTTGCAGCCTGAGACTCAGTTCAGAGATTTCCGAACACCGACAATTCTGGCCGCTGCAAGATCACCCTCTCAGAGGCAGCCTTATTTAACTAGCCAGCTAGATTACATCGTGATTCCTAATCAATTCCCAAATTGACTGCCTGGCAGAAGATGCTTTTGGGGAAAGGAGCACAATTGCAATCAACTACAATGAAGGGAAACACGGGGCAGAACTAAAGAAGCTGATGTGGCCTCCCAAAACCTTAGTCAATAAACCTTATTTCACCACAATTTTAGTGGACTTAGAGCCAATTTGGTGTAGGGGTGATGGTCCTGGCCTAGAAATAGGAGACTGTGCATTCAGGTCCTGTTTTAGGCATGAAAGCTGGCTGTAGATTCACCCCACCAAACAGGCACCAGCCTATTGTTGGGGAACATGGGCTATAACCAAGCACTGCGTGCAGTTCTCCCTATGCTGTGTGTGTCCTGTCATCACACCAAAGAAGCTTCACCTGAAACCTGAACTTCCTAAGTCCCCAAGCTAAGAGTTTGTGGGAACTCCCCTCTGGCCTGCCCAGAGCAAAACTGGGAGCGGAAGACATCCCCAGCGCCCATCAGCCCAGGCAGGAGGAGAAAGATCACTGGGAGAGATGCAAAATAAGGGAGGGGACCAAAGCTCCAAGTCCCTCAGTTGAGCTCAGTTGTCCCTCAGAACAGGGGTCTCCAATCTTGGCAATTTTAAGCCTGGCAGACTTCAACTCCCAGAATTCTGGGAGTTGAAGTCCGCCAGGCTTAAAGTTGCCAAGGTTGGAGACCCCTGCCTCAGAAGACAGGCTCAGGATCCAAAAAGTTCTTGACAAACTTGAACAATGGGCTCTATCCAACAAAATGAAATTTAATGTGGAGAAAAGCTAAGTTTTACACCTGGGCCGAAACAACCAAAGATACAAGTACAGATGAGGTGAGATCTGGCTCACTGAGATCAGTAACTGAGATCAGTAACTGTGAGACGGATCTTGGAGTCTTAGTGGATAATCACTTAAACATGAGTCAGCAGTGTGCAGCACCAACCAAAAAAGCTAATACAATCCTTGTTTGTATAAACAGAGGTGTAGAATCAAAATCACGTGAAGTATTAGTACCACTTTATAAAGCCTTGGTAAGACCACATCTGGAATACTGCATCCAGTTTTGGTCCCCCCATTACAAACAAATTTGTTGAGACTTTGGAAAAAGTGCAAAAAAGAGCAACTAAGATGATTAAAGGCCTAGAGCAGTGGTAGTCAACCTGGTCCCTACTGCCCACTAGTGGGCTGGAACGCTTTCATGGTGGGCGGGAGGGGTTTTGTCCGATACTGAAGCACTTTCCTTTTTTTAAATTTAATTGACTTTTAAACAATTTTTCATAACATTATTTAAAAACATTTTCATTAAGTTTCCATAAAATTCCCCATGACAATTTAAATTTCTGAAAATATACTATTTGTCTTGCCCGTGCATAAGTTTAGTTCACGTTATGTAAGTAAAACTAAATGGCACTATAGTGCGACCGCAAACAAAATAGCCTCATCCCAGAATAGCTCGTGCATCTCCCCACACACCACCCAGCTGTAAAAGACAAGCAGAGCTGGTAGCTGGCGCCTCCCCCAAAACCCAATCCACGATGCGCGAGAGGCATGCACTGACGACGATACACGGTGCATTACTGTGGAACCAGTGGGCGGTTAGAAAATTTTACTACTGCTACTACTAACTACTAACAGAGATACAAAAGTGGGCAGTAGGTATAAAAAGGTTGACTACCCCTGGCCTTCAAACATATGAAGAATGGTTGCAGGAACTAGGTATGCCTAGTCTAGAGAAAAGAAGGACTAGGGATGACACGATAGCAGTATTCCAGGATTTGAGGGCTGCCACAAAGAAGAGGGGGTCAAATTCTTCAAAGCACCAGCAGGCAGGACAAGAAACAATGGATGGAAACTAATCAAGGAGAGAAGCAACCTGGAATTGAGGAGAAACTTCCTAACAGTGAGGAGCATATTAGTATTTAGTATTTAGTATTTATTGGATTTTTATACCGCCCTTCTCCCGAAGGACTCAGGGCAGTTCACAGCCACAATAAAAAACAATGACAATGTACAGATAAAAACAAAGATTAAAAAACTTATTATATGTTTGGCAAAAATTTAAAAACCCCATAAAATTTGTATCAAATATAAATATTAAAATTAAAACTCCTTAAAATTTAAAATTTAAAATTCCTAAGCCAGCGTAATTAACCCATGGAACAGCTTGCCTTCAAATGTTGTGGGTGCTTCATCACTGGAGGTTTTTAAGAAGAAACTGGACAGTCATTTGTCTGAAATGGTATAGGATCTCTTGCTTGAGCAGGGGGCTGGACTAGAAGATCTCCAAGGTCCCTTCCAGCTCTATTCTGATTCTGAACTGATCTGGAACTCTTGCACCTCCTGAGGCAGGCAGAGTTGCTTCCCACCGAGGGAGACAAATGGAGGCTTTGGATTTGTGGAAGGGAAAACTCAGAGTTTTCAAACTTGTGACACAGAATACAAGGGGGAGGGGGGAGGGGATGGCCTAGTGAGCAAAATTGGTCTTCCAGCTGGTTTTAGCTATGCTGGACCATTTGCCCTTGGGGACAACCAAAAGAGAAATGAGCTGCCACACGTCACCTCAAATAGCCAGGGAGGGCTAGGGATAATCCAGAATACAGGGAAAGTGAGGCACCTATTGAAGACATATTGCCAGAGACAGAAAAGGTCAAGGGCCATGCAGAGCTAAAATGCTCTGGAGGCAAAATCAACATCTGATAATTAGGGCTAATTTATCTGTCCAAATCTTGAGGTGACTATGATTTGTCATTGTTTTTAGTAGGTGATAAAATACCTGAAAATGGAGCTGTCATTTCAGCACAGGAAATGTCCCATTATCAGTGTAGGTCTGTGCAAGAGAAGCTGCCACAATCTACCTGGCCCTGAAAGGGGGAGGAGGGCATCAGTCAGGCGGTGTCTGGAAAACATTCAGAGACTGAGGCAAAATTGGGAAAGAGGCTTTGATTTCAATGCTTATGAAAGACAACCAAGAGGGACAAAGACAGATGTGGGCTCTTGGCAGTTCTAGATAGTTGTTAAAGAAGCCAAGTTCTAATCAGAGCAAGTCTTGAAAGAAGTGTCTGACCTGCTGGTTGGAAAAGATAAAGTTGGATCAGAGAGAAGAGGAGGAGGAGGAGGAGGAGGAGGAGTTGTTTTGGTCACCATGATAAAAAAAAAAGATGTTGAAACTCTAGAAAGTGCAAAGAACAACACCAAAGATAATTAAGGGACTAGTGGCTAAAATATGATGGACCATTGCAGGAACTGGGAATGTCTAGTCTAATGAAGGCAAAGTCTAGGATGATACAATAGCAGTCTTCCAATTCTTGTGGGGCTGTCACAAGGAAGAGGGGGTCAACTTATTCTCCAAAATACTTGAGGGCAAGACAAGAAGGAATGTATGGAAAACGTAGCAGGGACAGATCCAGTCTAGAACTAAGGAGAAATTTCCTGACAGAAGAATTAATCAGAAGTTGTAGATGCTCCATCACTGGATATTTTCAAGAGGAGACGGGACAGCCATTTCTCTGGAATGGTATAGAATCTCTTGCAGGGTGTTGGACTAGAACAGGGGTCTCCAACCTTGGTCCCTTTAAGACTTGTGGACAGCTGGCTGAGGAACTTTGGGAGTTGAAGTCCACAAGTCTTAAAGGGACCAAGGTTGGAGACCCCTGGACTAGAAGACCTCCAAGGTCCCTTCCCACTCTATTTTCTACGTTCATTCAGCAGCCAGCAGACGCCTCGTGCTGATTTGCACCAGAACAAAGCTTTTTGTCACCCTTTTAAAGGACCAGAGGTCCTTTTTCCGTTGTCTTAGAAGTGCACATTTTATTTGGATTCTGCAAGTTTAGTCCAACAGTTATCTGGAAAAGGTTCTCCAAGACCAAAGACAGAATCTGCACTAAGCACTCAGGACACAAAATCGTTTTACATGCTGCACTGGGGAGCAGGTTTGGCTTTGACCCATAGCTCTTGGCTTCAAACTTTTGGACATGGCTCAGCTCATCCTCCTTCCACATTCCTCACTTGCCTTTTGTACATGAAAGCTCAGCTGTACCTGGAAAAGCCAAGACTTCTTCTGTCTCCACAGAACTGAATAAACGGCTAGAGGTTCTTTTCCAAACTGAGATGAAATTCTCAGGAATTTCTGAATGGACCAAGCCTGCCAAAATTCCAAGCAACCAGATGCTGGATCTCTGCCCTTTTGCTTCTTCTGAGGGAATTGAGCCTGCCAAATCCCAGTCAAGCGGATGTAAATTTTTAAAATTTATTTTAAACAGGTTAGCGTCTACCTCTAAGATTAAGCAGATATTTAACCTTGCAAAACTCTCAAAAGAGCACTAATGCATAATTAAAATCTAATCAACTCCATAATAATTTAATGACTATTGACTTCCATAAAAATATTTGTGCAACGGGATTCTTAAATGTTTTTTGGAGAAAGGAGTTGCTGGATCCTCATCCAGTGGTTGGGGGAAAGATATTATATTAACATCTTCTGGATAAATAAATGTATGTATTTCCATAAAGGCAGTGTAGGTACAGTGGTTAGAGATGACCAATACAGGTAGTCTTCAACTTATGACCACAAGTGAGTCCAAAATTTCTGTTGCTAAGTGAGACAGTTGTTAAGTCAATTTTGCCTCATTTTATGACCTTTATTACCATGTTTGTTAAGTGAATCACTCCCATTTTTAAGGTTACTAAGTGAATCCAGCTTTCCCCATTGAATTGGCATATCAGAAGGTTGCAAAAGGGGTTCACATGACCCCTGGACACTGCAACCGTCATAAATATGAGTCAGTTGAATTTGAATTTTGATGGGTGGGTTGCCACAATGGTCCTAAGTGTGAAAACTGGCCATAAATCACTTTTTTCAATGCTGTTTTAACTTCAAACAGTCACTAAACGAACAGACATAAGTTAGGACGATCTGTAATGAAATCTTTATTGTCATGTTTCCTGCCCAGCTGATCCAGCAGGTCCTTCCAGTTCTTCTGCATTCCCTTCAGAAATGATGCTTGGAACGAAAAAGGAAGCCACCTTGTGAGCTGGTGTATATATATATTACCAAACATCTGGATGCCTCTTCGTTTAGTCTTTTCTCTGGAGGCTTCACAGAGACGCCATTTCTGGGAGGGTCGCTGTGAGAAAAGATAAGAAAGGGTCAACTGACTCGGTTTATGCCTCCCTCCACTTGAATGTAGAATAGTTGGATTAGAAGGGAGCGAGGAACTCGAAGTTTATTTACCATCCAAAGCCTTAATATGAAGAGAGTATCAGACAGCTTCTGCCATAGTACCATAGTTTTTCCTTTTGGCTTCCTTCCATTTTTCCCGCCTTCTTTTTTCAGGTCAGTCGAGTATTGATTCATTAATTAGGACAGGAATTGACCAACCAGCTTGTAGCTGAAGTTTGACCTTGTGGGCTTAGAGAGAGTGACTGGAGACTTTAATTCTACTCCCACCTGAGCCATGACAGCTAGCTGGGTGACTTTCTCTCTCTCTCTCTCTCAGCCCAACCGACCTCACAGGGTTGTTGTGGGGAAAATAGGAAGAGGAAGGAGTATTAGGCATGTTCATTGCCCTAAGCAATTTATAAAAAATAAAAAGGCAGGATATAAGCCATCACTCTCGATGGAAAGATGGGTGGAGTATAAATGTAATAAATACAAATAAATAAATAAAAACAAATAAATAAATGATAGGAAATTCAGCTTTACCGCTTTCTTTGTCACGAAATGCCTCCTTATTTTAACTTTGTCTGTCCGGCTGCAAAGCTTCCATGTTTGGTCCAAGTTTTGACCTCCGAAGCTATGGAGGCTCAATCCCAGTAACATCCCTTCGAGATGGTCATCCCGTCTCCCCTCGGTCTCTTCTTCTTGAGAAGTTGGTGGAACACAGAAAGCTGCAGTGAGGCTCCTGCGAGACCCAGACGGCCCCATCAAGTCCTGGCTCCTCATCAGGCCTCTTTGGCAAGGAGGAGGGCGGCCCTCATTTCATTCCATCCCCTCTGTCAGTCTAGCCATCTTTTATTGATTGTATTGTAGTATTTAATTGATCGTATTGTATTTCATTGTTGCGAGCCACCGAGAGTCCTTGGGAGTCAGCATGCAAGTTTAATAAACTATTTAATTCCTTTCACTGTTTGCTCCTTTAAGTGGGGCCACTTGAGCTGCGCTAGGACTCTGGAGACCTCCAGGCCTTCCCTCCAAGGGACGCTGAGGCCGTCTTCACGAACTGGTTTCAACTGTACCGACACAAATAGGCTGGCAGGAGCGTCTGGCAGGGGCCGTTTTTGCCAAGGGAAAGGGCGGCAGCTGTTGGGCCTTGCTTTGCTCTCTCAGTGCCTGGGTTTTAAAACAGCTTCTTCCTGGAAATCCAGTCAACTCCTGCTTTGTCGGCTTTCCAGAAGTCATTAGAAGAGCTTTTCCTGAGAGCCTCTGAGTGATGAACTCCACCGTTGATTTATTGGCTTTGTTTTATTTCTGTTGACATGAAGATGGTTGGGATTCTGTTTATAGTCTTGCTGAGTTGCTACCATGGATGATTTAGTGCACTGGGTTGCATTTATCTTTTCTTATTTTACTGCCGGTGTTTCTTGCACACACCCGGGATGGGTACCTGGTCAATCGCCAGGAGTCTCTCCATCGCAGCAAGTAGCAATCCAGCAACAAATGCTTCCATGTCTGGCCAGCCTCCCACTCTCCCTTCTGGGCAAGAGGGCCCTTTGGAAGAGGGAAGAGCAGCCACTAACATGAAATGGGGGCAGGGTCCCATCCTGCTTGGAAAGCCCTCTCCCCTTCTTTCAGGACTGGGATGGCCCCATCCACCTGCTCCAAGGTGAGAAATCCCTGCATTTATCCCTTCAGGCCATTGTTGCTTCAGCCTGTATTGCTCTGTAGAGTGTCTCCCACAGCCCACTCTACTGGAGAGTCTCTGCTTTCATGGGCCTCTGAAGCTTGGTCCTCCTCCTCCTCCACCACCACCACCTCCTCCTTCTCTGCCTCCACCTCTGCCTCTTCCTCCACCACCACCATTCCACCTCCTCCTCCTCCACCACCACCACCACCTTCTCCACCTCCGCCTCAGACAAAAGCCACCTGTGACCAGTTTCCTCTCTTTCTCTCTCTGGCCAAAGTCCAGAGGACTGACCCAGAAGGACCCAGAGGCTCAACTGCATAGCTCCCTCCTTCCATGCCAAACCCATCCACCCACACCCACCCCTGAGCCCATGGGGAAAGAGCCATCAGGCTCTCTTTAATGGCAGTCTAAACCCCAGAACTCACTGTAACAGCATTGCCAAAAAGCTATTAAGAATTGTTAACCTAATCTTGCGAAGCTTCTTCTCCAGTAACATTGTACTGCTAACTAGGGCATACAAAACCTTTGCCAGACCAATTCTTGAATACAGCTTGTCCACCTGGAATCCACACTGTATATCGGACATTAACATGATTGAGTGGATTCAGAGGTATTTTACGCGAAGAGTCCTCCACTCCTCTACTCACAATAGAATCCCTTATGCCACCAGGCTCAAAATTCTGGGCTTGGACAATCTGGAACTGCGCCAGTGCGGTCCGATCTAAGCATAGTACGCAAAATTATCTGCTACAATGTCTTGCCTGTCAACAACTTCTTCAGCTTCAACCACAATAATACACGAGCAAACAATCAATACAAACTCAAGGTAAACTGCTCCAAACTTGATTGCAGAAAATACAACTTCAGCAGCAGAGCAGTCAACACCCGGAATGCTCTACCTGACTCCATTGTTACAACCTCAAACCCTCACATCTTCGACCTCAAACTAGTGTCTACCGTGAACCTCACCCCATTCCTAAGAGGTCCGTAAAGGAGGCGTGCATAAGCACATCAGCGTGCTTACCGTCCCTGTCCTACTGTCCCCATTTATCTGTACTTACTTCCTTTGTTCATATTTATGTTCATATCTATATTTGTTATCCTGTACATGTTTGACAAACAATAAATAAAATTTAAAAAAAATAAAAGGTTGGCAACTGATGCAGAAACCCAGTCCATGCTGCCATGCCTTTCTTGAAGGGTTGATTCCCCTCAGACTGAGCACAGAGGTGCCCGCAGGTGGTGTTTTTATTTCCCATCCTCACCTCACAAGGTGGCCTGTCTCTCACCCACCCCCATACCTATGACGATTCAAAGATCAAGCAGCTCCAGTCTCCAACAATGCTTTTCCCCTTTCCCCAAATGTTTATGGCCAGAGACACAATCCAGGGCTCCTCCTGCCCAAAACGATCCTGGATGCATCCAGGGATTGGGAACCACCAGCATCTATTAGGCCCTGAAGTTGCTGTAGGGGAGACTTTGGAAAAGATGCTGTTTTTATTAACCAAGTTCATTTCCACCCAAAGTAGGTCCAACAAAGCTAGATGGCTTCAAGAGAAACGGGAGGCCTCTGGCAAAAACTGAGTAGAGATACCGTCCCACTCCCTCTCCCTCCCTCCCCCTCTCTCTCCTTTCAAGAGATCCCCCACAAAGGGCCTGCCACTATCAGTTGTGCCATGGAAGGAAGGGGGAGAGGCTGGAACTCAGAAACATTTAGATGGGATGGGCTGCAAAGGAGCCACATCAGACACTGCCCCAACCTCCTCCCACTGGTCTCAGAGCTGCAGGTACAGGTGCTTATGGATGAATACTGCATCCAGTTTTGGTCACCGCTCTACAAAAAAGATGTTGAGACTTTGGAAAAAGAGACGAGCAACTTTAAGGTGATTAAAGGCTTCGAAACTAAAGCATATGAAGAACAGTGGCAGGAATTGGGTTTGACTAGTCTAGAGAAAAGAAGGACTAGGAGTAACATGGCAGCAATGTTCCAGTAGTTGAAGGGCTATCACAAAGAAGAGAAGGTCAATTTATTCTCCAAAGCTCCAGAAAGCAAGACAAGAAACAATGGATGGAAATTAATCAAGAAGAGAAGCAACCTGGAATTAAGAAGAAATTTCCTGACAGTGGGAACAATTAGTCAATGGAACAGAAATTGCCACCAGAAGTTGTGGGTGCTCCATCATTGAAGGCTTTTAAGAAAAGACTTGACAACCACTTCTCTGAAATGGTCTAGGGGCCCCTGCTTGAGCAGGTCTCTTCCAGCTCTATTTTGACTGATTGCTGCAGAGGAAAATCCCAGAGATTCCCTCAAGCAAGTCTCACCGCTATGCAGGAGTTGAAAAGATTCAGAGAATGGCCCTGACAGAGCAGCTGGCCAGAGAATGGGATGCGGAGTTGTGGTTCGAAGAGGGACGCCAAGCAAGGATGAAAAGGCATGACGGGAAGAGCAGCTGCCACTGTACGCTTCAGATTTAGAGAGAAAAAGATGCTTCTGAGCATGAAGAGGGGATCCTTGACCTAAAGCGTTATGTCTCTCCCCAGGACTGCACCAAGTCTCCGTTAGTTTAAGAAGTTGCCAAGATGTGCCACATCCACAGCTGTCTTTTCCCTCAAAATCTGAAAGTTGCCCAGCCCCAATATTAGTGCCTCTGTTCTCGTGTCCTCGGCCCTTGAGAGTCAGACCTCAGCAACCCATTTCTTGAAGACTACAATGGTTGCCCTGGCTTGCCACCATTTCTACCTCAAGAAAGGCTGAAGACAGGATGCTGCTAGGACTGGCATTGCATTGTCTGCAGCCCCTGGAATCCAAGGGGCCTCTGAGAAGACAGATGTCTAGTGTCATGTCTAATGAGGGACACGTCATCCACCTTCTCACGTTCTATCAGAAAATACCCTTTCTGGGGGCACCTTCAGTTAATTCTGGGCATAGCAGAGCATAGCTAGCCTTTCCTGAGAAGGTGGGCACCACTACTGGCTTCACAGTCAGGCCTTTGGCAAGGGGTGATATTGGGGGAGCCGAGGGCAAGGGCCCTTCCCGCTTTCAAGTGAAGCAGGTTGGATCATCTGCCCATCTGCCAGCCATGGAGCCAGAGGAGGTTCACCCCAGGATGAAAGGCATATGTAGGTTTGCTTGGGGCTGGGGGTGTGAATTGCATGCGTATACCTTAGACACCCCCTTGGATCTTCTCTACTCCCAGACAAGAGAGTCTGAGGAGAACCTCCACCAACCTCCCTCCTGGTCAAAGGGACTTTTTGCTCTTGCTTTAGTGTCTCAGGACGGAGATGCAAGTGTTTGACTGCAGGTTTATGTTGGAACCAGAACTGGGAGACAAAACATAAATTGTAGGCAACCGATGTGAAAAAAATGGGGTGGACAGGTTAATAACAGAATAACAGAGTTGGAAGGGACCTTGTAGGTCATCTAGTCCAACCCCCCACCCAAGCAGGAGACCCTACACCATTTCTGACAGATGTTAGTCCAGTCTATTCTTGGAAGCCTCCAGTGATGAAGCTCCCACAACTTCTGAAGGCAACTTCTGTTCCATCAGTTGATTGGTCTCACTGTCAGAAAATTTCTTCTTATTTTCTAGGTTGAATCTCTCCTTGTTCAGTTTCCATCCATTGTTCCTTATCTGACCTTCAGGTGTTTTGGAATTATTTGAAGTCTTTATGCTGTTTGGGATAGAAAATCATTACAGATTATTTCTAAACATGCAGCTGTCAATCAGTGTCTTTCTTTATGGAGGTTTAGACAAGACAATTCTGGGAAAGAAACACTTCACAGAGAACTGATAAATAGATTTTTTTGCATGTTTCTCCAGAGGTTGGTCCCCATACAGGGTCTCATACTCAGGGTCCATTTCAGGTGCTCTCCTCCACCCATGAGCTGGCACACAGCCTGGCAGCCTCCTTGCTCTGTCCACACCAGTGGTGGTATTCAGCTGGTTCAATCCGGTTCGGGCAAACCCATAGCAGCGGTTCCAGGAGGCTCCGCCCACCCACCCGGACATCATCACGTCCCGTTTTTGACACTCTGCCCATGCGCAGAAGGTCCTGTGCATTCACAGAGGTGTTGCGCACGAGCGAAGCGAGTGCTCACATTTATGAACCAGTAGCAAAGGTAAGTGAATACGACCACTGGTCCACACAGCCGGTCCCAAGTCAGCCTTTACTCACAAGGCTTCTCCCTGCTGCATCCTAACGATTTCCCACGTGCCAGGGAAAGGAGGGCAAACCCTCTGCTGGTCACTCCCGTAAATGGTGGGAGGGGGTGCCGGGTAAAGTGGGGGCAGGCAGATCTGCAGTGATGGGCTTGGCCATAGCCTGGAAACCTGGCAAGGTGTGTTCTGCTGTCTGAAAACATGATCCTCTGTGGACAGAAAGATCTAGGGCAATGGCAGGACCCATCAAGGGGGCATGAAACTGCTTGCATGCTGCAGTGGGCATCAGCGAGGGCGTGTGCCAAGGAGCCGTTTGGCACCTTCTTGGATGGGGAACGGAGAAGCACGGCTCTTCCAGAAACTTCTGGGGAAGAGCAAAAAATTGTAGGTAGGCAGAAATTAGGTCACATCCCTGAATTGTTTGAATAAGTGGGACAGTGTGTACATTTTATTTATTTACTTTCCTACAGGGCATCTGTTGTGAGTGTATAATAAATCATTTCTGCAGCTGCCAGGCAAACTTCCTGATGATGCCGACCCAAAGAAATGCAGGCAGGCTGAACTTGCCCCAATTACTCTCTCCCTGGGTATCTCTCCTCCCCTCCCCCCCACAGCCTGCCCTTCCCCCTCGCCTCATTTTCCAAAATTGCATTTGTGCTTTCCTGTTTCTCGCTGCCTCCTCCTTCTCCTGCTAGATTTGTGGCGTACATGGTCTTGGGGTCAGGGGGAAAGCCTTCATACGCTTGGAGCAAGCTGAGGAAGGGAGTGGGTGGCTCTGCCAGTCCCCCACCACAGCCCCCACCCAACACCAAGAATGGTCAGGGTCAGTTGGCCTCTGCAGAGCACAGAGCAACAGGCACACTCCTGCGGACTAGGAGACAGACAGAAACGCCTGCCAAGATCAGATGCCTTGTCCCAAAGGCTGGTCAAGAAATTCCCTTGGTTAAATTGTGGTTATGTTGTCACCCAGGTCCAGATCAGAGCAAGCACACAGGATCCCAGTTAGGCTGGCAAAAACTGAGACTGAGGGTTGATTATTCATTCAGCATCAGCAAACAGGAAATATATTTAGCTGGCAAAATCAGAATAAGGAGAATGCAAAAGCAGGGAGAGAGATACCACAATCAAAAGTTAGTAACAATTATATATCTTCAAAATATATCTTCTTCAGACCTAACGACCAATCAGCTGAACATTGATAGCTGGGAAGATCCTGGAAAAGATAATCAAGCAACGGAACTGCCAACCTTGATGTCTAATATGTCTAGTCTAATGAAGAGAAGGACTAGCGGTGACATGATAGCAGTCTTCCAATATTGGAGGGGCTGTCATGAGGGGGGGGGTCAACCTATTCTCCAAAGCACCAGAAGGCAGGACAAAGAAACAACGGATGGAAACTTAACAAGGAGAGAAGCAACATGGAAATAAGGAGAAATTTTCTGACAGTGAGAGAAATCACCCAGTGAAACAGAAGTTGCCTCCAGACATTGTGGTTGCTCCATCAGACTGGGCAGCCACTTAATAATAAATAATAATAATAATAACAACAGAGTTGAAGGACCTTGGAGGCCTTCTAGTCCAACCCCCTGCCCAGGCAGGAAACCCTACACCATTTCAGACAAATGGTTATCCAACATTTTCTTAAATATTTCCAGAGTTGGAGCATTAACAACTTCTGCAGGCAAGTTGTTCCACTGATTAATTGTTCTAACTGTCAGGAAATTTCTCCTTAGTTCTAAGTTGCTTCTTTCCTTGATCAGTTTCCACCCATTGCTTCTTGTTCTACCCTCAGGTGCTTTGGAGAATAGTTTGACTCCCTCTTCTTTGTGGCAACCCCTGAGATATTGGAACACTGCTATCATGTCTCCCCTAGTCCTTCTTTTCATTAAACTAGACATACCCAGTTCCTGCAACCGTTCTTCATATGTTTTAGCCTACAGTCCCCTAATCATCTTTGTTGCTCTTCTCTGCACTCTTTCTAGACTCTCAGCATCTTTTTTACATCACAGCGACCAAAACTGAATGCAATATTCCAAGTGTGGCCTTACCAAGGCATTATAAAGTGGTACTAACACTTCACGTGATCTTGATTCTATCCCTCTGTTTATGCAGCCCAGAACTGTGTTGGCTTTTTTAGCAGCTGCTGCACACAGCTGGCTCATATCTAAATGGTTGTCCACTAGGACTCCAAGATCCCTCTCACAGGTACTACTATTGAGCAAGGTACCACATATACGGTATCTGTGCATTTGGTTTTTTTTTGCCTAAATGTAGAACTTTTGCCTAAATGTAGAACTTGTCTGAAATGGTGTAGGCTCTCCTGCTTGAGCAGGGGGTTGGACTAGAAGACCTCCAAGGTCCCTTCCAGCCTCTTATTCTATGTTTTATGTTCTATATCTATCACTACCTTTACATCAAAAGGTACCAAAATAACCAACAACCTCTAAAATGCAACTAAAACCATCAGAGGTTCTCACTTGGACCTCGAAGCCCGAGAGAACAGCCAGGCTTTAGCTATGTTCCTAATGGTCTGCAGGGCTGCTGAACCATCGATTGCAGCCATGAGAAAAGGTTCCTCGTGAATTTTTTTCCCCATGATTTCCAGAAGGCGCTTCCTGAAATGTTTTAGATTGTTCCTTTTTGTATAGTTTGTGCCTTAAGGTGGATTTCTGCAGATCAAACTCTGGCTTTTCTTTCTTCCGCCAAAATATTCCTCCTTGAAGCAGTCTTTCCTTTCTTGTTTTGGGTAGAAATTGGCTCTCTCTAGAATTCAGACCCTCCTGGAACAAACTCAAAGATCACAAATTAGGCAGCCTGGGGGGTGAACTGGTAATTCCAGCAAAATATAGGTCCAATTCGATCTTTTTGAACTTGCAGAGCCATTTCAGCATAGACAAAACAGAAGGGACAAGCGAGGGCAAGCGAAGCCTCCGATTGCCCAGTAATTTATTTTGTGGCAGGAAATGTTTTATTAGAGGAAAACCACTAAATAGGTACCTTGGTTTCAATGGAAACATCTGATCATAAAAGGAAGCCCTGGGAAGTCTTCCTAGCCGGAAGAGCATCGCTCTCTGTCCTGGCCGGAGCCCAGATGTTCCCACAGCAGCCGAGGGTGTTTCTCCAGCTTGTTGCTAATCCATCTTCTTCCTGTTTGAAAACAAGACAGCCGTTTTCTAAGCCTTGTTCAACAAACATCAACCTTGTTCCTCCCTTCCTTTATAATGAAGGGAAAGAGGCCCTTGAGATTTTTTCCAGGGAGCATTTCTGCTTTTTCTGCAAACAAGGATGTTATTCCTTCCAAACAGCTGTTTTGCATGATGGAGAAGGAGGGCTGGGGTGGGCCTTGTGAGGCATAGGGGTGACACACAGAGGAGAATGGCATAAATCGCTTCCAGCATCCCCCCCTCCCCCCAAAAAAGTGGGGGCTCCAGTTTGCAGAACCTCATCCTGCTGCGGCCACCCGTGTGAACCCAAATAATCTTGCCACCAGTTTGGTCACAACAGTGAGGTTTCAAAGCATCAAGCAAATGGCAAATCCCCAAATAGCAAATGGCAGTATTCCAATATTTGAGGGGCTGCCACAAAGTAGACTTATTCTCCAAAGCACCAGAAGGCAAGAGGAGAAACAATGGATGGAATCTGATCAAGGAGAGAAGCAACCTAAAACTAAGGAGAAACTTCCTAACGATGACTATAATTAACCAGTGGAACAGCTTGTCTCCAGAAATTGTGGGCGCTCCTTCACTGGAGGTTTTTAAGAAGAGACAAGACAGCTGTCTGAAATGGTATAGGCCCTCCTGCTTGACCAGAGGGCTGGACTAGAAGACCTCCAAGGTTCCTTCCAGCTCTATTCTGGTTGATTGAACATTATGCACAAAATAATGAAGAAGAGGGAATCCCACCCACCCTTTTTACTGTTCTGTTGAGCATGGAAACATTTCTTGGCACAAGCCAGGGACTAAAGTTTCAGAACGCATCACAAATTGGCTTGCCTGTTCTGAAAAAGGCTTTGACATTTCTACTGGCAGGAAATGTAGATGAATTTTGTCAGATGTTCGCAAGATGTGTTGATTTGTTCCTGTCCCATTAACAATCCAACACTGTAGAGTGATTTATGTGCAGTCAGTAAGAGACACATTTCAGACACCCTTCTCCAGAGGTGGGCTTCACATAATTTAACAACCGGTTCACCCAGAATCGAATATGTGAGCCTGTGTGTGGCTTGCATGCATGTGCATGGCTTAAAAAATGTAGCTAAATAGAACGGCATAGCGTGCCCACCCACAGGTCCCAACTATCGGTTCACCCGAACTGGCTGAATCCCACCCCTGCCCTTGTCCCTGAATTCAGTACAGTTGCATCCTGCCTTTGATTACAGATTGTCAGGAGACCCTTAAACAACCTTCGGTCAATGTCAGCCACTAACACCAGCCACCTAGTTGCATCAAACCCTCCCATTTCGGGCTCTTGAAAGGCCCATTGGCTACAGAGCATTGGGATGCCAAGGGAAGCATTTCTCTGTTAGGCCCAAAGAGCAAATCTCCTGCGAAAGAATTCCAGGTCTTGAGGGGTGCCGGCATCAGCTACTCAGCTCTGTTCTGCCATGAAGCCAGGGGAAGGAGCTGCCTGCAGAGTTTTAAGGTAGAACAAGCAGTGCAGAGTCTCCTGCTCAAGCAGTAGGTTGGACTGGATGACTTCCAAGGTCCCTTCCAACTCTGTATGTATAGGTGGTCCTCAACTTACAACCACAATTCAGCCCGAGATTTATGCTGTTAAGAAATTTGTTAAGTGAGTTTTGCCCCATTTTACGGCTTTTCGTGCCACATTTGTTAACTGAATCACTGCACTGTTTTTAAGTTAGCAACACGGTTGTTAAGTGAATCTGACTTTGCCTGTCAGAAGGTTGCAAAAGGGGATCACGTGACCCCGGGACACTGCAACCGTCATAAATATGAGTCAGTTGCCAAGCATCAGAATTTTATTCGTATTTATTGCAGTGGGGATGCCGCAATGGTCATAATTGTAAAAAATGATCATAAGTTATTTTTTTCAGTGCTGCAGTAACTTCCAACAGTCACTAAATGAACTGGTATAAGTCAAAGACTACCTGCACTCTGTACAAGTGAAGGACAGAGAGCGGAGCTGTCCCTGGCTTCCTTTCACCGCCCATCAACTGTCACCAGCCAGACCAGATAAGTACCCAGCAGTTCTCTTCTTCAGTGTCAGCTGAGAGGAGATGAGCTTTGACAGATGGCTCAGCCACCTGACAAACGTTGTTCTACTTTGGCTAAGCATTTTGCAGTGGTGCGTTCAAGAGGAACCAGTTATCACCTGATATCAAGCACTCTTCTGGAATAAAAGTCGAATAGAGTTATTTCAGAATAACGTTGCCAAATGTCCCTGATTTAAAGGTATCTTCTGTGGTGGAATGGGACAACTTTCCCTCTCCCTGGGGCCACTTGTCTTCTGGGTTCTAATTTTTATACAATTCCTTTCATTCCGATTGTTTTTATATTGATCTTTTTGTTGTTTGTGAGCTGCCTTATGAGTGAGATGGGTGCCGTGTAAATGTAATAAACAAGCAAGCAAACAAACAAATCCAAAAGGATATCAAGGTAGTATTTTGGAGTGAAGGAGGCGAATGGTGTCAGTGGGGAATAACTGTATTCAAGCATTTTTGAAACTGCATTCAGAGCCCCGGGAAAAATTGTCAGCAGCAGCAGAAATATGTTGACACAGAAGTTATAGTGTCCAGCTTTCACCTTTTTTTCTGTGATCTTTGAGACATTGGGGGGAGGGGGGCTGCAATGCCAGAAGTCTGGAGAAGTGCAAATGTTGTTTTTGTCTTCAAAGAGAGGGAAAGTGTCAACCTGGAGAATTACAGACCAGTCAACTGCCCAGACTGGAGGAGTTTATTAAGCAGTTAAGTTCCAAGCATGTAGAAACAGTGACTGTTTGGTAGGTGCCAGGTGGGAGTTAGCAGGAGCAAGTCAACCAAATCAATCTGAGATGGAGGGGGGGATGGGAGGGAGGGAGAGAGAGACTGGTGTATGAGAGAGATGAGATGGAGAAGGCGGGAGAGGGGGGAAGGGAGGGAGAGAGGGAGAAGATGAGAGGGAGAAAGAGAGAGATGACAGGGAGAAGGAGAAAGAGGGTGGAAGAGAGGGAAGGAGAGAGGGAGAGACAAGGAGAGAAAGGGGAGGGAGGGAGAGAGGGACAAGGAGAGATGAGAGGAGAAGGAGAAGGAGAGAGGAAGAGGGGCAAGGAGAAGGAGAAGGAGAGGAGAGGTGAGAGGAGAAGGAGAAAAGAAAGGGAGGGAGGGACAAGGAGAGAGATGAGAGGGAGAAGGAGAAAGAGAGGGAGGGACAAGGAGAAGGAGAGGGAGAAGGAGAAGAAGGAGGAAAGAGAAGAGAGGGAGAAGGAGAAAGAGGGAGGGAGGGAGAAGGAGAGAGATGAGAGGGAGAAGGAGAGAGAGGGAGAAGGAGAGGGAGAGAGGTGTAGGAGATCAGTTACTGACCATGGATATGCAACAGCCATAGTGAGTCTTTTCAGCAAAGCATTCAATTAAGTCTCCCATGAATTTATGGCAAAGTATGGAGGTCTGTGAATCCGTTCAATATTTATAAATGATCTGCAAAGGCGGTTAGAAAACATAGTTGTCAACTTTGCAAACAACACAAAACAGAGGAAGAGCAAACCTTTCAAGAGACTATCATGATTTAGGATTGTCTCCAGGATCGAAGGGCTGTTACTGTGTTCCATGCACAAGAGATGAAGAGCTTTGCCAGGCCCCATGCAATCTGCCCATGGGTGATCCGTGGCCTTTTCACATGTAGGAGACACTGTGGCCTAGCTCCATCCTAGTGGCATGACCTGGTGCAGAACTAAAGTCATGTTGCTCAGTCTCCTTCTTGAACTGTGAAAAAAGCTTGAAGTATAAAAATTAGTTTTATTAAAAGTAAGAAAAAAAGTAAACTTCCTTTCAATTTTAGGTTGTTGTAGAAAACTTACGTCTTAAAGTGAGGAGACAAGACCACGAAGGATTTGAGAAACAAGAATTAATTTATTATTTGCGCAAATAGGACATAGACCCCCACTCGGGTGGAAAACAAAGGTCTGAGCATCGAGCATGGCTTAAACATAATCTTTTATACTTTTTGGTTACAGACATTGCCATAAGAAAAAAGAAGAAGTTATTCTAATTGGTTGAAATAAACAAAAGCCCATATATGGTCTACTCTTATCATACACTTTCTGGATACACGTGTTACTCTCGATGCCCCCTCCTCTTTGCCTCATAGTTACAAAAACAGTTTGTAGAAATATTTCTGCACTTTCCCGAAAGCTTGCAACACCATATACTTGCCCAATGGTATACTTCTGCTTTCTAAGTGACACGTTGACTTTTATACAAGTTGGTAATATCTGATCTTGTTATAATCCTAACAAATAAACATACAGCACTTGTATTATAAAGCATTGGGGTCTTGCTTCAAGGTAACATGCCCAAGCAATTACAACTGGATGAAATAAGGCATTGATGATAAGGTCAGAATTAGCATTTCAAACATCAGTCTTGTTTCATTCATTTATTAAATAAATTGATACGGTCACCCAATTACCAAAAGAAAGAAGAAAAAGACAACACAATTATAAAAAATATATTTTATAATTTTTTAAAAAGATGTACCAGGCCAGCCCATCAACATCCTGGCCAGGTCTAGGACCTACTAGAGAAAGATGGACACAGATCCAAGAGCCAAATGGACCAGATCCAATAATCCAGCTCACGACACAAGATCAGAGGCAAAGTTTTAAAACAATTAGCAGATGTCTTCCATATATTCAAGGGCCATGCAGCAAATGAATGTGCTTTATATCAAAGGAACCAGGTTAGCAAGCTTTGACTGCAGCTCTTTATTTTCCCCAGACAAAAGGGGATTTCCCCACTAGCTTGCCTTGATTAAACTCATAGTCTGCAAGCCTCAATCATAGTTTTAAAAGTGCTCCTCATCACTCCTGCTGGCTCTCGAAGGATGCCTGAGGCCCAGGCGGCTGAACTCGCCACAGCCAACTCACCATGGCCAGCTCACCGGAGGACAAGTTGCCATGCCAACTCACTATGGGACAAGAGTTAAACTAACATCAAAGAAATGGATTAAATATTATCATTAAAGAAAGGATGCAAAAGGAGGGATAGAATGAAATGCAAATGACAAAAATTAAAATAATTTTTAAATTGAATTGTTGAGTTGTCCCAAGGTGAGTTGACCACAATGAGTTGTCCTCAGGGGTGAAATGCTCTGAAGTCTGCTACCAGTTCGCTTTGCATGCGCATGCACGCTTTCCATGCATGGGTGCCAAACTCACTTAGCAGGCACTAAGAAACCTTTTCTGAGTCTGCAAAGGTAAGTAGAAGAGTGGGGAGGGACAGCTGTGCTGCACGATTTAGATTTGCTAGAAAGCAGGATTTTCTTCTTTCTAGCGAGTATAATTCACACTGCACAGCTGATTGTCGCACAGCTGATCTTCTGAACTTTTTTCTTTTTTTTTAACTTTTTAAGCATTTTTTTACTACCGGTTTCCGGCCCAAACCAGTAGCATTTCACCCCTGGTTGTTCCACCGTGAGTTGGCCATGGAGAATTGGCCACGACAAGTTGGCAGTGGTGAGTGGGATGGTCGTGCATGAGTGGCTAGCAAGTGCACACACGCATCTACCGTCCCATTTATGCGAGCGGTGTGCACAGATGCCTGCCACTCCTGCAAATAGAGCACACATGTACATGCTCTCCCATTGCTCACATATGGGGATGTGCATGCACGCTTGCATGCTTGACCACTATTTCCGTGACCTAGTTGAAAATAGAGGTTGGGATCCTCATCTAGAGTATCTATATTGTGCCCCCCCCCCGAGCATAAATTGGGTGTCCAGCTCAGGGGTTCTGTTCTCTTGAACTACCCAGCTATCAGCCCCTTCTACCACAAAGACCCTGCAGGAGAAAGGCAGTATGGACAACTGTGAGATCTGTCAGGGTGAGAGCTGTGAATAATAAATACAAAGTGTTATGTTTGGGCAATAACGAGGCAGGAGACCACTCGAGTGGCAACAGCTCTTTAGTTTATTGTGACCCAGCAAAAGACCAACAGCAAAAACCCCTCTTTAAATACTATTTTGGCTGAGGCATCAGCCAATCAGCAACGTGCTTGTTCCCGCCCAAACTTCCCTCCTAAAGTTTAAATACATAATACTCTTCCCCTCCCAGAACGCATTGAGCCATTTCTTTGCATGGAATTTGCATATTATTTTTCCACGTAGTCACGCAGGTAGACAGGGCGTCTCCTAACTCTTTTGACCTGCGCAATTCATTTCCTGGGAGTGAGTCGAGCTGGTCGGAGGGACTGTTTGTTCCTCCCAGCTCCTCCTCTAGGCCCTCCGGCCCTGGATTACTTGCAGAGTCGTCCCTGCAGTCTTCAGGAGGAGCCGGTTGGCGTTGCTGGACTTCTCCAAGTTCAAATAAGTCCTCCGATCGCCGCGGGTTTAAGTCAGCTGTTGGTTCAAATATTGGGTAGTCAGGGTCTGGTTGTGCGGTTTCTGGTTTGTTTTGTACCCTTCTACGTAGTTGATCTATGTGGCGCCTCCATACTCTGCCATCCCCCAGGTCCACTATATATGATTTTGAGCCAGTTACCCCAGTGATTGTTCCCTTAAGCCATGCTGGGCCTTCACTATAGTTATGTGCCCACACCAAGTCACCCGTTGTCATTTCCCTGGTTTTTTCGTGGATGCCTTGGTACTTGTCAGGGGAATATGTAGGGTTCAATCGATCTAAGGGACACCTTAGTTTCCGACCCATTAATAGTTCGGATGGGCTGCGCCCTGTGGCTACACAGGGGGTCCTGTGTTATACCGCTAGAAAGGTGTCGATTTTGGCTTGCCAATCACCGGGGGTGATTCTAGATAGCGCTTCCTTGGCACTCCGAACAAATCTTTCTGCAAGTCCGTTCGTCGCTGGGTGGAAAGGCGCCGAGAGGACATGTCGGATGCCCTCTTCTGCTAAGTACCCTTCGAATTGGGTAGCCGTGAATTGTGGGCCATTGTCGGACACCAGAGTGTCCGGCAACCCGTGTGTTACAAAAAGGTGCCGCAAGGTTGTAATTACAGCTTCGGCTGTTGTGGATTTCATGAGCAGAATTTCTAACCACTTTGAAAATGCGTCTACCACGATTAAAAAGGTTTGTCCATGGAATGGCCCGGCAAAATCTATATGGATCCTGGACCAAGGACCCTGGGGTTTCTCCCACTCTCTTATGGGGGCTGTTGGGGGTAGTGGCCTTGACTCTTGGCAGGCCTGGCATTTTCCTACCCTATCGTTAATATCTTTATCCATTTGTGGCCACCACACATAACTCCTTGCCAGGCTTTTCATCCTGACAATTCCCGGGTGCCCCTCATGTAACAGTTCCAACACATTTTCTCGCAGTTTCTCTGGAATAACCACTCTATCCCCCCATAACAGACAACCCCCTTGCACCAACAGTTCCGATCGTTTTTTTGTAAAGTCCTTGAAGCGATCTCCCGGTGTATTTGGCCATCCCCTCTGTACCCATCCGATTACAGTCCTTATAATAACGTCTCTGTATGATGCTCTAGTCACTGCCTTAGAAGTGACCGGGCCGGAGTCTAGAGAGTCAATTAGCAGGATGGGTGTCCCCGGGGTCGGGTCTTCGATCGTCTCTGGCAAGGGGCATCTACTCAAAGCGTCTGCGTGTCCTAAGTCCTTTCCTGGACGATGGGACAATTTATGCAATCGCTGCCAGGAAAATAGTCCAACGGGTCATTCTGGGTGATAATGCAACCGGAGTTGGACGGTCCCCTGCCAGAAGTCCCAATAGTGGTCTGTGGTCTGTCACTATTTCTTTTTTTTTTATTATTCAAAAAGTTTTACAAAAAATTTTCCCCCTTCCCCCCCCCTCCCCCTCCCTTCACAACCCCCCTCCCCCCCTCCCGACTTCCCAGAATGAACACAAGGTATAGTTAAAAATAAAACAAACATATGCTAAAAAAATTTCATCCCAACTTAATTATACCCCTCCAATCATCAATTCCTAACTTCCCCCGAAAACAATCAAAAATAATACATCATAATCATTCAAAAACAGTCTGATAACTCTTAGTCTGATATCTACGTTGAATATAGTCAATCCATTTTTTCCATTCCTTTAAGTATCTTTCTTGCGTATTGTCTTTCAAAAAGGCTGATATCTTCGCCATCTCAGCCAAATTGGCAACATTCAACATCCATTCTTCTATTGTAGGTACTTCTTTTTTCTTCCAGTATTGTCCTATTAGTAATCTTGCTGCTGTTATTAGATTTAAAATCAATTTAGTCTCAATTACTGTACAATCCGTAATAATTCCCAACAAAAAAAATTGCGGCAGGAACTTTATCTTCTTTTTCAAAACATTTTGTAAAATCCACCAAATTTTTATCCAAAAGGCCTTTATATCCTTACAAGTCCACCAAATGTGAAAATATGTAGCGTCATCACAATTACATCTCCAACATTTTGCTTGCATATCTGGATACATACACGATAATTTTTTAGGATCTAAATGCCATCTATAAAACATTTTATAAAAATTTTCCCTCAAATTCTGTGCCTGCGTGAATTTAACATTTCTAACCCAAATTTTTCCCAAGTTTCCAATAATATTGGCTCCTGAAAATTTTGTGCCCACTTTATCATACAGTCCTTTACCAAGTCCCTTTCAGAATCTATTTCAAGTAACACATTATACAATCTCTTTATATGCTCCTGAGACTGATTTCTAATTTGCTTTACCAAATTTCCCTCGTTCTGCTCTATACCAATTTTCTGATCTTCCTTCCATCTAGCACGTAGTTGCTCATATTGAAACCAAGTATAATTTTTCCCTTCCTCTTTTAATACGTGCAGAGATTTTAATTGCAAATTACCTCTTTCAGTATACAAAAGATCTTTATATGTAATCATTTCCTGATTCTGTTCTATATTTATATTCTCTATTGTATGTCTAGGACTTGCCCATATAGGAACCTTATAATTTAGTTTATAAGAGTATTTTTTCCAAACAAGCAAAAGAGCAGTTCTTAGCACATGATTTTTAAAGGCCTTATCCACTTTTTTGTCATAAATTAAATATGCATGCCATCCATATAGCAAGTCATAACCTTCTATATTCAAAATTCTTTCCTCCATTAAATTAAACCAATCACTTATTGCAGAGAGAGCAGCTGCTTCATAGTATAATTTAAAATTGGGCATTTTTAAACCTCCCCTTTCCCGAGAATCTTGAATTATTTTCATTTTAACCCTAGCTTTTTTACCTTCCCATATAAATTTGTTAATTCCCTTCTGCCATTCCTCAAGATTCTTATCTTTCTTAATTATTGGTATCATCTGAAAGAGGAATAAAAATCTAGGTAAAACATTCATTTTAATAGCAGCAATTCTCCCCAGCAAAGATAATTGCAATTTTTTCCAAACAATCAACTCCTTCTGAACTTTTTGTCATAAAACCTCATAGTTATTCTTATACAATTTCACATTTGACGATGTAATATAAACCCCTAAGTATTTAACCTTCTTTACAATTTCAAATCCTGTTATTTCCTCTAGTTTTTCTTTCTGTTGTGTGGCCATATTTTTTATTATCACTTTTGTCTTTTTCTGATTTACCTTAAACCCTGAAACCTTCCCATATTGATCAATTATTTCCAACAAAGATTTACTAGAATTTATAGGGTTTGTTAAAGTAATCACCAGGTCATCTGCAAAAGCTCTTAGCTTATATTCATGTTGCCTAACTCTAATTCCCTCTATCTCCTTTACTTCTCGTATTTTATCCAATAATGGTTCTAGAGTTAAAATAAACAATAATGGTGATAAAGGACATCCCTGTCTTGTTCCTTTCGCAATCTTAAAAGGTTCTGTTAAGCTACCATTGATTATAATCTGTGCTGTTTGCTCTCCATAAATTGCCCTAATTATTCTTGTAAAACCATCTCCAAATTGCATCTTTTCTATTAATTTAAATAAAAAATCCCAATGCAGTTGATCAAAAGCTTTCTCTGCATCGAGAAAGATGCTGCTGGAATAAAAATTTTCTTTTCTAAATACTCCAGTAAATTAACAATCTGTCTAACATTATTCCTCATCTGTCTCCCTTTTATAAATCCAGATTGATCATTATGAATTCTTCGCTGCAAAATCAACATTAATCTATTAGCTATTATTTTAACAAAAATCTTATAATCATTATTTAAAAGTGAGATTGGCCTATAGTTCCCAGGTTTAGAACAATCCTGTTCCTCTTTTGGTATCAATGAAATAAAAGAGGTTCTCCATGAGGGGGGAATCCTAATTGTATCTGATTAAATAATTCCTTAAGTGGACCTAACATCTCATCCTGTAAATTCCTATAATAACTAACTGTGAGCCCATCCGTACCAGGAGTTTTCCCCATTTTTAATTGTTTAATTACCAAAATAATTTCTTCAGAGGTTATAGGCCGATTCAGTTCATCCGTTTGTTCTAAAGTTAAATTTTTAACCTTATATTCCTTCAAATAGTTATCAATATCCCTGTTCAATATATTATCTTTAAGATATAAATTTGTATAATATTCTAAAAAAGCTTTTTTAATTTTATCCTGTTGATATCTCTCTTTGCCTTTATATTCTATTTTTTCTATAGTAAGTTGTTTTTGTCTTTTCCTTAAGGTGTATGCTAACCACCTACCAGGTCTATTTGCATTACAAAAAGTATTATGTTTGCCATATTGTATATTTGTTGCCACCTGATCAGCCATTATCATATTAAATTGATTCTGTAATAACTTTATTGCATCTTTAAGTTTTTGATCATGCGGGTTATGTATTAATAATTGTTGTTTCTTGTAAATTTCCTCTTCTAGATACCTACGCTGTCTTTGTTGCTTATTTCTCTGTCTATTATTAATATATATTAATACACCTCTCATAAAAGCTTTACTAGCGTCCGAAATCATTTCTATCGATGTTTCGTTATTCAAATTATAATCAAAAAATTCTTTCATCTGCTTTTTACATTGAATTACATTATCCTGATATCTAAACAAATTTTCATTTAATCTCCAAGTTCTTCTACCTTCTTTTGCATATTGCAATTCCATCCAAACAGGACTATGATCAGACAAACATCTTGGAAATATCTTAGTTTTCTTCACCCTAAAAAGCAAATCATTAGAAATTAAAATAAAATCAATACGTGAGAAGGATTGATGCCTATCAGAGAAAAAAGTATAATCTCTTTCCTCCAAATTCCGCAGTCTCCATACATCTCTCAACTCGAAATCTTCTATCATGTCAAAAAAGGATTTAGGCAGCTTTGCATGTGCAGGTATCTTCTTAGAAAAAATTCTAAGTCTTGTCTTTTCACTTACCCGGTGAAAGTCTGTCACTATTTCGAATTGTCGCCCAAATAAGTATTCGTGGAATTTTTTAACTCCCGAAACTATGGCTTGGGCCTCTCTATCTAGCTGACTGTAGTTTCTTTCTGCTGCTGACATTGTACGGGAAAAATATGCGACGGGGGCTTCCGAACCGTTCGGTAACCTATGGCTGAGGACAGCCCCTAACCCATAGGGTGACGCATCACAGACTAGCACTAGTGGCAATGTCCCATTGTATTGGATTAGCAGGCTATCACTGGACAATAGGTTCTTAACACTCTCGAATGCCCTAGCCTCAGCCTTGCCCCATGACCAAACAGTCTTTTTTGCCAATAGCTTGTGCAGCGGCTCTGCTACTGTTGCCTTATTCCGCAAGAAGACCGCGTAGAAATTCACAAGCCCCAAAAATGTCTGTAACTCAGCCTTATTTTTGGGAGCTGGAGCCTTCCTGATGGCTCGCACTTTGCTCTCCGTGGGGTGGATTCCTTCTCTGTCTATTTGGTAACCCAAGAATTCTACTGACTCAACTCCTATCTGGCATTTGTTGAGCTTGACCTTAAGTCCAGCAGACCTGAAAATGCCCAAAACTTTCCGTAGTTTGGTCCCTAACTCATCTAGGTTCTCTGCTGAAACTAGTATGTCGTCAAAATATGGTACAACCCCCGGTATTTCTTGTAATAGACGTTCCATTAGATTTTGGAACAACCCTGGGGCTACGCTGACTCCAAACTGGAGTCGAGTGCACTTGAATGCGCCTCGATGCGTTACGATCGTCTGCGCCTCGGCTGTGTCATCGTCTATGGGCAGTTGTTGGTAGGCTTGGGCCAAATCGAGTTTGGCGAAGACCTGCCCTTGTCCCAATGAGTGCAACAGATGTTGCACTACGGGAACGGGGTATGCGCTCTTTTGCAATGCTTTGTTAAGCGTTGCCTTGTAGTCAGCGCAAATCCGGACTGACCCATCCGGCTTGACTGGAGTTACGATTGGTGTCTCCCATTTGGCGTGGTCGACGGGGACTAGTATGTCCTGGTTTACTAGTTTGTCTAACTCCCGGTCAATCTTGGGCTTAAGGGCGAAGGGGACCCTCCTAGCCTTTAAATTAAACAAAATAGGGGTCTCCACGTACTTGCCCAGGCAGTCCTGGAAGACGTCCTCGAACTCTTTCAGCAGTTCATCCTTTAGGGTGACTCCGTTTCTGTGAACCCCAGTCACTTCCATCCCCAGGGCTCTGAACCAGTCCAGGCCTAGCAAGCTTGGAAGGTCTCCATCTACGATGGTGATCGGTAGAGTTTTCTTAAAATTTCCGTATCTCACTTTGATGGACGTGACTCCTCGAACAGGGATCCGGTTTCCCTGGTAATCTTGCACTCTCAGCTTTTGGGTTTGCAGTTGGCGTCTCGCGACCGCTGGCAGGTTCCTCATGACGGTGTCCCAGGACATGATCGTGATCGACGATCCGGTGTCCACCTCCATTTTACACGGCACTCCTTTGATGTGCGTTTGTGTGAATATCTTCTTTTCAATTCGCGTTGATGCGTGACCCACTCGTACAGTTGTTTGGTTCAATTTCGTGCCTCTTTTGGAAGAGCCAATCCCTGGTCCAGCGCTCTGCTGATTGGCCGGTTTGAATTTTAGGCAGGACAGTTGAGGGGCTCGACAGGCCTGTGCGATGTGCCCTTTCTTTTCGCACCACCGGCAAATTGCATCCTTGAATCTGCAATTTTGTCGTTGGTGTTGGCCTCCGCAGCTCACGCACTCATCCCGGTCGCCTCTCTCTGCCCGCCCAGTATGGAAGACCTCTTCTTCTTCCTCTTCTTTGGATTCGGCTTCGACGACTTCGCTGTGGACTGGCGTTGCTTTCGTGCCGGTGTTCGGTGTGTTCGGTTTCTGCAGGGTTTCCGCCGCCTTGGTGGACATCTCGTGTGCCCTTGCCTCATCCAGGGCCAGGGTCAGGGTTAGGTTGCTTTTGGACAGCAACCTCCTCTGTAAACGAATGTCCCGGACCCCACAAATGAGTTGTTCCAGTAGGGAGTCATCCAAATCCCGGTACTCACAGTGGTTTGCGGCTTTCCTTAATGCGGCCATGTACACGCTTATCGATTCGCCCTCTCGCTGAACTCGCTGTCTTAGCTCGAAACGCTGAACAAACTTCGACGGCACCGGAGCGTAGTGCGCCTTCAGTGTTGTCTGCAGCGTTTGCCATGGCACCGACTGTACCGGCGTTGGTTCCGACAGCGATTCGGCGGTATCGAAAACCTCCGGTCCGCAGTGACTTAGGAAGTAAGCCCGCTTCCGATTGTCCGAGACTCCCTGTAGTTCGTTTGCTTCGAGGAAACACTCGAAACGAGCCATGTACGACCCCCATTTCTCTTTGGCCGGGTCAAATGGCGCTGGCGATGTATAGCTGGACATGGCTATGTGACCGCTTCCGATACCGGCTGGGTTTTTCCGAATCTGTGCTCCTTCAGCTCTTTTCCTGGTCTCGCTGCCTCAGTATCCCACCTTCGTCGCCAATGTTATGTTTGGGCAATAACGAGGCAGGAGACCACACGAGTGACAACAGCTCTTTAGTTTATTGTGACACAGCAAAAGACCAACAGCAAAAACCCCTCTTTAAATACTATTTTGGCTGAGGCATCAGCCAATCAGCAACGTGATTGTTCCCGCCCAAACTTCCCTCCTAAAGTTTAAATACATAACACAAAGGTTTCTCTGTGTCCCTGCCTGGCGGATACAGGATCCTTGTTGACCTTCATAGAGATACTAAGGTGGCAGGTCAAGCTGTTTGTGATGATGGTGATAACTAAAAAGAGCATCGTCTCCGAGATGAAGAAGTTCTTTTGGATAGGGGAAGATGTGAATCAGTTATTACACATGCAAGTAACTAAAAAGAGAAGCCACCTTCTGCTTGGTGATTCAATTGTAAGAGATGTCAAATTAGGAAAGGATGTGGAGGTTTTGAAAGAGGTGAGCTGTCTGCCTGGTGCTACTGCCAACAGAGAAAAGAAGTGCATTGTTAAGATACTCAAGAAAGCTAGCAGGGACTGTGATGTTGAAGGTGTTGTCCATCTTGGCACCAATGGCCAGTCTGAAAAAGATGTTCTCTCTGTGCATAATGATTTCCAGAGTTTGGGGCAGGAACTTAGCAAGATAGGTTGTAGCCTTACTTTTTCTGAGGTTTTACCTGCATACAAGGAGCAATAAGGAAAAGATCAGTGTATAGCGGAATTCAATGTGAGGCTAAAGGAGTGGGATAAAGTGGAAGGTTTTGGTTCTATTAGTCACGATGTCTGCAGGTGGTCTGATGAACCTTGTAAGGAGGAAGGGCTGCAACAGGCCCTCACCTGATGCTTAGACTAGATGGGCAGTGACAGTTCAGGTAAGGGCACAAAAACCTGCCCTCAGCTCCAGCCTCCCATGACCCTTCTTCCTACATCATGCTGTAAGAGTGATGTCCTAATGAACCACCACTTAAGTATGAGCCAACAAAAAAGAGACTCCAACAACTTGCTTCCTGGATGTCCCAAAGGTACCGTTTTCAAAAGGCAACCGGACTACTTTGATTTTCCTTGAAGACATTTCACCTCTCATCCAAGAAGCTTTTGTTCTGACTGAATGGAGGAGAAGGATTTCTATTCTTTGCAGTCATCTGGTCATTAGCACTCTTTCTGAGAGTTGTTGAAGTCTCTTGGAGTTGTAGCTGCTCCATCCCTGGAGATTTTCAAGAAAAGATTGGACAAGCATTTGAATGGTATAAGGACTGCTGCCTTGAGCAGCGGGTTGGACTAGAACAGGGGTCTCCAACCTTGGCAACTTTAAGACTTGTGGACTTCAACTCCCAGAGTTCCTTCTAGCCCTAGGTTTCTATGACCTCCTGGCATTTAAGACTTTCCCCTTTGCTAACTCCAGATTTGCCACCTTCCTTGTGATCTACGAAGATCTAAATAGTCCCCTGCTCTCAGCTGTTTCCAAGCCTGGCATGAGTTAGCTGAGAGGGTTTATTTGGATTTTTGTATAAAATCATACTGCTGGAATTGGAGTCTCAACTAGGGAAAACATAAAAACAGCTGAAAATATTGAATCACGCAGGCAGCCCACAAGACCCAAAGGACAGCAAAAGCAAGCATCGCCTGCATGCCTTCAAGGGAGAAGCCCAGTGGTGGGATTCAGCCAGTTCGCACCACTTCGGGAAAACCGGTTGTTAACTTTCTGAGCAGTTTGGCAAACTGGTTGTTGGAAGAAATCATTAGGGCAGAGAACCGGTTGTTAAATTACTTGAATCCCACCACTGGAGAAGCCCTACAGGTTGGACCCCCGGAGCTTCTCGGAGATCTGGTCTGGAAAGCTTTGCAAGTTGAAACAAAGATTTCGTGCATTTAGGCAGGGTGAATGCTGGCCTTGGCAGGACTTCGTTGGTCTTCAGCAAGAGAGGCGAGTCAGAATAACAGAAGCCCTTTCTAAAGGGAGTCCTTAGGATGGGCTCTGCTGGTAACAAGTTAATAGCTTATTCATTGACATCTGTGTGGCCACAGTTTACACACTAAGGGAAACCTTTGGGCCCCTCCGTCATTTGCAGAAAGGCAGCTTCAGTGGGGTGCAGAGGGCAAAGCCAGCAAGGAGATAAGGTTCCCAAGACACCGTTTGCCCAGCTGGAGGGCAGTGTGATTACCTGGAGAAAAGCGATAAGAATTCCTGGTCACAAGATGCGGCTGGGAGTTTCTGTTGAGGATTAGACAGCTAGTTAATCACAATCCTTGGCTTCAGTCATTTTTATTCCCACCCCCCACATTTTTGCTTTCTCCATGATAAGAAGTCACATCTCAACACCTCCCTCATCATGTCTGAATCCGTGTGCCTTGATCTGCTCTGAATGCCTCTCTTTTCATGTATCTCCACTCAACCCCAAAGTGTCCCACACATGCATGAGGTAATTTATGGGCTGGTGGGGTCCTGAGAACTCCAAATTAGTTTTCATACTGCAGACGTGTTTGTTTGATTGAAACCCCCCCTCACTTCTTTTTGCTCAGCAAAAAAGTTCCTCAGGTGCCTCAGTTTCCTTCCAGCTCTGCCACAGGATTGACTCTGGGCAGACAACCAGAACCTCCTTGGCGGACTGTCATCTCCACTCATTGCTTGCTTGGGCAGAAGAATAAAAGCCAACACTCCATGATTAGCCTTTTCCCCCCTCTCCTCAAATTAAACAGCTCTTCATACTGATTTGGCAGGAACCAGAATTAGCCAAATAAATATACAGTACATGTATACTCACCAATAAATAAGCCATCTTGACAAATCCGGAAGTTTAGAATGTAGCTGGAGAATTTTGCTTTCCAAGAGCTCTCAACCTGAAGGGATTATTTCACTTCAGCAAAGATGAGGCATAGCAGAGCAAGAATTTTAGTCTTGAAATCCTTTCTGCTTATAGAGTGAAGGAGAAACTTCAGACAGCAAAGAGCCATACATGTGAAATGCATAGTTATACAAATCAACTTGAATCCAATAAATAATCAAAACTGGGCCTTGCCAGAAGTGGGACATTTCACCAGGAGCATACTTGAAAGCTGCTGAGAAAAAGAACCAGGAAAATACTTGTTAATACACAAATCAGACATACCTCTGCCTATAATATAATGTTGATCATTAAATGTTTATATAATGTTTATTATTAAACATAATATATAAAATTTAATATATGTAATTAAAAAGCTGTATTTGTTGGAAGTCTTAGTTTCTTTTGAGCCTTAGCTTTTCTGACTTCATCTTTGCAGGTTCATACACTAATATTCTGCCTTAGTTACGTGTCCCCCCTTCCAGTTTTTATGCTTCTTTTTGTTTTTCAATTTATCAGAGTTCTTTATGCAACCATGCTGGTTTCTTCTTGGATCAATTGTTTTTCTTTTTCCATGGTACTGTGCTGGACTGGGCTTTACAATCTGATTTTTCAGTATTCCCTAAGCTTCCTGAGTTGTTTTCCCCTTCAAGATTTTCTTCCATGGAATCTTTCCCAAGCTCTAAGTTGGTTGAAATCAGCTCCCTTAAATCCCAAGACCCTCGTTTGACTTTAGTTTGTGCCTTCATTAGGTTGAATCCCTATATCCGGGGTCTCCAACCTTGGTCCCTTTAAGACTTGTGGACTTCAACTCCCAGAATTCCTCAGCCAGTTTTGCTGGCTGAGGGACTCTGGGAGTTGAAGTCCACAAGTCTTAAAGGGACCAAGGTTGGAGACTCTCATTACATTTCTGTAAGTTTAGTATGGCTGACCTTCTAGTGCTCTACCTTTTGGGAAACAAAAGCGTCCGTTAGGTTTTTCTTGGGCTGAATTCTTCCCAACTCTCCCCTTGCTAAAAATGGGGGTACAAATCCTTCCCCATTAAACCAGGTGAGCTGAGAAAACAAACTAGACCAAATGAAAAGGCAACTGGAAGGCTAATAGTTGGGGGGGGGAACTCTCAATGAACTCCAGCTCAGCCCTTTTGTAGCGAAATCCAGGTTTGTTCAAGAAAAGCCATGATGGCACAGTGGTTAGAATGCAGGAGTAACTCCCTGCTCACTCCAGGAGTTCGATCCTAACCTGCTCAAGGTTGACTCAGCCTTCCATCCTTCCAAGGTGGGTAAAATAAGGGCCCAGATTGTTGAGGGCAAGAGGCTGGCTCTGTAAACTGCTTAGGGAGGGCTGTAAAGCACTGAGAAGCAGTATATAAGTCTAAGTGCTATTGCTATTTTTATACTGACTGTTCCTTCACCACACAAAGTTCTTTAAAAGTTGCCATTTTCCACAACCTCTGATTAGTGTCCATTTATAATACACAAAGCCAGGGGTTGCTCAAAGCCTCTGGGCCTGCCCCATCTTTGCTCTGGGGCTGAAACTAGCCCTTGTGGGTTTCTTACCCCTGTTTCCTCCTTTCTGAAGAGCCAAAGAGAGAGGCTGCTTGTCTGACTCTCTTTGGAAAACAAATGTCTGTTGAGCCTTAGGCCTGGGGCTGTGTTACTCTGTGGTTTTTACTTGGATTTCAGTTGTATTATTTATTGAGTGACACAAATCTACCAAGATAGGCCCTGTATGAAGCAACGCGGCTTCTCTTCGTGCCCAATGCTAGAAGACCTGCAGAGAGAGAGAACTGAGCACCCCCCCACACACCTTTCCCTGTTGACAGAAGTGTTTGTTTTTAAAAAATGTACCATCGTGCTTCGACGTAATGCAAAAATATGCTTTTTATGTCCCTATTTCCTCTTGTTTCTCTTGTGAGTGTCTTCTCTTTTCCAACAGAGATCAGAATAAACTTTCTGTCCCATTGCACTCATCATCAAATGGACTGTTTTTGTAAGATGTTGCTTTTGTACCTGATGCCTGACAGGGTATATCCTCTAGGGAAAAGAGGGAGATCAAAGGGAATCTCTTCTCCAACAGAGATCAGAATAAACTTTCTGTCCCATTGCACTCATCATCAAATTGAGGAGAAATAGCTGTAGGTTGGTGAATCACACCAGACCAGACAAGCAACCCCATTTCACTGACTGGCATCGTTTCGGGGGTTTTGATCCCCTGAAAATATAATTAGCATTTCCTCCACCTTCTCATCCCAGTGATTAGAAAAATATAACTTTGCTTTTGCAGATGAATTTTGAAAGGGACTAATGTTCTAATTATGAACATTACTAAGTTATATACAATTGCTATCAAAAATTAAATCAGGAGGACAAATATATTAAGGATTGTATGATTAAATGCACAGATCAAATATTATGCTTGATCAATGAGAAAACATGTAGACTAAAAGATTGATGTTTACACTGAGTTATAATTTGAGATTATTTTTTATAAAATGACATATCATTGGTATTTAACACCTGATAAATTGTCAAAGATATAAGAGGGAACATCATATCAGTGTTGGAAATTTAACCAATGTGAAAGAATCTCTTATCACCTTTGGTGGACATGTAAGAGCACTAAGAAATATTGAGACCAAATATGTACTTTGATTCAGAAGGTATCAAAAATCGATGTGCAATTAAAACCAAAGGTTTTCCTTTTAGATACGATGGGGTGAGAGATGGAGAGGAACCAGGGGACTTTGTTCTCATACATGAAAACAGCAGCAAGACTTCCACTTGCCCGGGGTGGAAATGTTTGCAAACCTCAATAACGGATGAATGGATTGGGGAATTAATGGATCTGGCTGAGATGGCAAAATTGACCACTGACAAAAAAACAAAAATTTGTCTATTTTGTTTTTCTCTGGAAACCACTTTTGGACTTCTTGCTTGGGAAAAATAGAAATGGAAGTCTGATTTGGGGATTTAATGACTAGCTCTGTTTGAATTATAGAAATGTATTGTGTATGGTTATTGCTTTTATTTTCCATGCATGCTTTATATGTAAGTCTTTATTTTGGTTTAATAATTTTTTTTCCCATAATAATTCCCACAATTTGACCAGTGTACAATACAATCACTTATACAACAATCAATCCTAAAATTTAAATAATAAATAAATAAATAAATACTCAAATTATGCTCAATCCGGGCTACTCGACTGCCACTCCCTCCCTTAATCTTTCTACCCTTCTCATCCTTCTTCGACTTTCCCCACCATCCTTCTCCTCGCTTTCCTACTTCCCCTCCTCTTTCCCACTTCTCACTACCATCCTTTCTAACCCTCTATCTTCTCCTCCTTCTTCTCCTTCTATCCTTTCTTCTCCCTCCTTTCCTACCTACCTACCTACCTACCTACTTTCTTCCTTCTTTACTCCTCTTTCCTTACCCTTTCCCTTCGGGAGTGGTTACCGAGCAGCCCCGACTTTACACCATTCCAACTTGTTTAATTCTACCCTTATTTCTGTACAATGGCAATCAATCAACTTATAATCTTCCCCTTCCCCCCCCCCCATTTCCCCCCTCTCCCCCCCCCCCAAGACTTCCCAGAACAGAATACAGGGTATTGTAACTAACAAACATAATCTAAAATATAACATAAAACATATTCCATTTCACACCATCAAACCATCACACTATCAATTCCCTTCTTTCTTAAACTCTAATACATGTCAATTCCTAACTTCACTCAAAAACTAATTGATATTTTTTAATCTGATACCTATTTTGAATATAATCAATCCACTTTCTCCATTCCAAAATATATTTTTCTTGTGTACAGTCTTTCAAGTAGGCAGAAATTTTGCCTTTTCTGCTAAATTTGATACTTTACTAATCCATTCTCCAATTGTAGGTAAGTCTTCTTTCTTCCAATATTGTGCAATCAATAGTCTTGCAGCAGTTATTAAATTCAAAATCAGTTTTGTCTCTATAACAGTGCAATCTGGAATTATTCCTAATAAAAAGAACTGTGGAACAAACTTGATCTTCTTTTTCAAAATGTTCTGCATAATCCACCATATTTTTAATCCAAAAAGCTTTAACTTTTTTGCAAGTCCACCATATATGATAATAGGTAGCATCCTCACAATCACATCTCCAACATTTTGCTTTCACATTTGGATACATACATGACAGTTTTTTAGGATCTAAATGCCATCTATAAAACATTTTATAAAAATTTTCTCTTAAATTTTGTGCTTATGAATTTAACATTCCTCACCCAAATTTTTTCCCATGTTTCTAACATTATAGGTTGTTGAAAATTTTGTGCCCATTTTACCATACAATCTTTAACCAACTCCATTTCTGAATCAATTTCAACCAATACATTATATAATCTCTTTATATGCTGTTGACCTTGATCTTTTATTTGTTTTACCAAATTATCATCACTTTGCCTTATACCAATTTTCTGATCTATTTTCCATCTAGATTGCAATTGTCCATACTGGAACCATGTATAATCTCTCCCTTCATCCCTCAATTTCTCCCTAGATTTTAACTGTAATTCCCCTTTTTCCATAGACAAAAGCTCTTTGTAAGTGATAACCTCCATTTTTTGTAATATATTTATATTCTCTATCATATGTCTGGGGATAGTCCATATTGGTACCAACACTTGTAAAAGGTCTTCTTCCTTTACTATCACTTCTTTTTCTTTAATTTCGCCTTCCTTTCTCCTACCATTTGGAGATGGTGGACTTCCAGCTTTAAGCACATAAGCATAAAACTCTCGTGCTTTACTGACTGTATTAAGACGATGTGCTTTCCCTTCATAATAAACTATTATACCAGTTGGGATGTCCCATCTATACTCAATCTGACGTTTTTTAAGTTCGTTCACCAAAAAAGCAAACTCCTTCCTACCTCTCAACATTTTTGGGGGAATTTCCTTTAATATTAAAATATCTTGGCCAGCCGCTTGAATCTTGTCTCCTTTAAAAGAAGCTTGTAAAATCTCATTTCTCACTGTTCTAGTAGTAAAATAAATAACAATGTCTCTCGGAAGATTTCTTTGTCTTGCTATCCAGGAATTCACACGATAAATTTTGTCAATATGAAAAGCCACATCTACTGGCCGAACTGCCAAAATCTCCGCAAAGGCCTCAGAAAAAATTTGCTTCAAATTCTCTTGTTTATGCTCTTTCAAACCACGTATTCGTAAAGCATGTTCCATAGCTCTATATTGTACCAAAACAATTTCATCATCAACTTTATCCATTTTGCTTTGAACTACCTCAATCTTATTTTCCAATTTTAAATTATCTTTCTTTATTTCTTCTACTTCCTGCTCCAGTAAAATCACATTTGATGCCAGACCCTGTACTGCTGACACCAAACCTTCTTTGACTTCTTTATTTCCAATTTGGATTTCTAACATCTGTTTTTTCATCTCTGACATTTCTTCTGTAATTAATTTAAACTTTTCTTCTATCTGAGAAGTTTGCAAGTTCGTAGCATCATTAAGAGATTCTTTCATAAAATCTTTCAGATTATCCTGAAGTGCTTCCAAATTTAGTGATTTTTTATCTGCAGTATGTGCTGGAGAAGCTCCCGGTGTTGATGTTCCTGGGGTTTTTGTAACAGTTGTCTTTAATTGTTTTGCTGCCATCTCTTAAAATTTCTCTTTAACTTAATATTACGTATAGATCTTCTAAGTCTTTAAAAAAAAAAAACAGTCTCAATATCTCTTCTCCCTTCTCATTACAATGTTTTAAAAAAATCTCCAGCTGGTCTTCAGCAATAATGGTTTAATAATTTTGTTTAATATGAATCTTCTTTATTTGCATCTATCCTGAAGAATGTTAGAATTTACACTTTTTCAATCTCTTTGATCATGTTTTTTTCTTTTCTTGTTATACTTTTAATGCCTTTTTCTTGCTTTCTTTCCTTGCTTTTTTATTATCCTGCATTATCCTGCATTAAATTTTGAAATTTAATAAAGTTTTATTTTAAAAAAGAGTGGCAGGCCCAGATCCATGATTGAACCTTGTGATATCCACTTGCGATTTCTGTCTCCGTAGATAGGTGCTAACTGAGGATAAATTTTGAGCCAATAATTGAGCCATAATTGTCATATCATCTAAACCACACTTAAGAAACTTGCTACTTAAAATGTGAAAAGATTATTCTTCCTGCCTGACTGCATCTTACCTGTTACCCACAAGACTTCTGAGTTCTGCTCCCCAGGACTTGCATTGTTTTCAAGCCAAACTCAGGTTCTCTCCCAGCTACAGCAAACTTGGCCTGTCTTCCAGTAAATAGTCCTGGGAAGCCCAACTCCCTGGGTATCTTGGAGAATCCACAGTCTTGGGTGGATGGAAGACAAGGGCTAGGAACAACCGGCCTTCAGCCAACCACAGTGCCTGGGAGACACATGGCCAACTCAGCTTTTTAGCAGACTTAATTAACTCAATTTTAGGTGGGGGAAACTTAGATCTGTTTCCTCTGATGATATATAGAAGTCTAGTCTAGTGAAAAAAAGGGGTAACATGATAGCATTGTTCCAATATTTGAGGGGCTGCCACAAAGAAGAGGGGGGTCAATGTATTTTCCAAAGCACTAGAAGGCAAGGCAAGAAACAACGGATGGAATGTAACCAAGGAGAGAAGCAACCTAGAACTAAGGAGAAATGTCCTGATAATTGGAACAATTAATCAGTGCAACAACTTACTCCAGAAGTTGTGGCTGCTCCAACACTAGATGTTTTTAGGAAGAGATTGGACAAACATTTGTCTGAAATGGTGTAAAGTTTCCCGCTTGGGGATTGGACTAGAAGGCCGCCAAGGTCCCTTCCAACTCTGTTATTCTGCTGTGTCCTCACGTCACCCCATCTTCTCCTTTTAAAATCCAGGTTTCTAAACTCTGTGCACCTTCCCTGCTGAAAATGGCCTGATCCCTGTCCTGCATTATCCTCCCAAGAGGGAAAGAAACCTACAACCTACCTGGAGAAACTCTCTTGGAGAGAAGCAGAAGCTCCCCATGGCACACATGGAGCTGGCTTTGCTTCCTCTCTTCCCCTGTCTGTCACTTTGTTCTGTGCCTTTGTCCCAAGTTGCTATGGCAACTGCAGGTGAATGCGCCAGGTGAGCATACCTCAGCTTTACTTGAGGCTTTTCTTTGCATGGAAGAGAAGCAACCTCTAACCGCATCTCACACACCTGGGCCCATTGCTACCTTTCCCTTTCCTTTTCTAGCCTGGTTCAAAGGTGGTGTAATAACAACTTTGTTTTCAAATTACTCTTGCAAAGTAAGAATGTTTTAGACAATGACTCAGGGGCTGAATCATCCCATTTCCTGGGTTTGTATGGAAGACTTTGCTGGATTTTGCTAGCGCTAATTCAGGAGAATTTAGGAAAGAGGTTAAAGTGGAAAATGGAGTTGTTTGTCTCCCAGAGATTCTTCCCTGCCTACCTGCTTTTGGTAAATTGAAAGAATATTGACTAAACATCACCTGGTCCTCATTCTTTATATGGCCTGATGTGAAAACCACTGACAAGCCTCCCCCAAGAGGAGAGTCCATTTCTCAACTGTCCCACTACCCTGCCCCCTGTCCTATTTCTTCCCAAATATCCTTTACAGGAGAAAAACTCATGTTTGAGAGCACTTCAGGAATGGAAGAAATGGTGGTGAGTTGGCTTTCCACCTCAGTAACCACCCTGGCTTCCAAAAAGGAAATAATTTTTTGGGAAATTATTCTTCTGAAAGGTCTTATTATTATCGTAAAAAAACCTGCAAATAGAGACGTATGCAGATGCACCCAGTTCCACTGAACAGGAAGACATCATGTTTATGGCGAGGGGGTGAAGAAGGCTGCATGGCGAGAGGACACTTCCTAGGAAGCACTAGTGTACTTCCAATTTCAAAAAATGGGGGGAGTGGATCGAGGAAATTATAGGCCAATCAGCTCACATAAATGCCTAGGAAAATCCTGGAAAAGATAAGCCACTGATTTGTGAGCATTTACAAACGAACAAGGTGATTACTGAAAGTCGGCATGGGTTTGTTAAAAACAGATCACGTCAGACAAACCTTATATCCTTCTTTGATAAAGTGACAAAATTAATGGATCCAGGAAATGCTTTGGACCTTGTATACTTGGACTTCATTAAGACATTTGACAAAGTAGATCACAACCTACTCCTTGGTAAATTAGAACAATAAGGGATAGGCAGCATCTGCACCAGATGGGTTTGCAGTTGGCTGACCAACCACACTCAGCAGGTAGTCCTCAATGGAACTGCATCTACAAGGAAGGAAACATGCTGTGGGGCATCCCAAGGTCAGTTTTGGGCCTGGCGCTGTTCAACGTTTTCATTAAGGATTAGATGAGAGGATAGAAGGGGAACTCATCAAATTTGCAGATGAAACCTGTTGTGTCCGGCAAGCCGCATTGTAATTACTGAAGCGGCATGTGATTGGCTGTGGCGCACGGCAACTATTTGCGCGGGAGTTTCATTGTTTCTGATTGGTTATTCGTCTGACAGCGAGCTATATAAGAGCTGACAGACGAAAGGGGTTGAGCCAGTGTTTTAGTCCGTGTGTGTTGTTGCTGAATATAGAGCCTTACAGAGTTCCTCATTGTCGTCTCAGTCTCTTCCCGACCCAATACACATTACTGGCGACGAGGATGGGATGGTTACTGAGGCGATAAAGGGCTGTACGTCACGGAAGCTGCCAGCGCTAAGGTATCAGATTGCTGCATTGACAATCCTCAGTGCACTGTGTTTTTTGGCCCGGCTCGATGGCTCCTCCGGAGTTTAATCCATTCCAAGCCAATGCGGAGACATGGGAAGCATTCGAGGAGCATTTTCAATGCTTCCTGGAAGCTCATGACTATACCGGGCTGTCCAGCAATCGCAAGCGGGTGCATTTTCTAAACGCCTGTGGTCCAGACGTTTTTGCCACTGTGCAAGCCTTAGTAGCTCCCCAGCCGCTACACTCCGTGCCCTGGGACGTCCTGAGGGAGAAGTTGAAAGCTCATTACGCGCCAAGCCCGTCTCGGATCGCCCACCGTTTTAAGTTCAGGCAGCGTTTGCAAGAGGAGGGGGAGTCGCTGAACCATTATATCGCTTCCCTCCGAACTGCCGCCCTGGACTGTGATTTTGGAGACCTTGACGATGCTTTATTGGAACAATTGGTCAGCAGTGTGAAAGATCTTCGGCTGCAGCAGCGGCTGCTCGCCAAGAAGGACTTAACTCTTCAGTTGGCCATTGAGGAGGCACAAGCCGCAGAGTTGTCCGAGAGATCTACTGCTGACATCCGAAGATTTCACACCCCTGCCAGTCAGACCGCGGGGGTGCACCATGAAGATGTGGCTTGTGAAGGCGCATCAGAGGACGAAGCTGAGGTGGACCAACTCAAGATTGTACCACCTGGGAGGATACGGCGGCCAAAAGGAAAATCCACGGGTTGTCTCAGCTGTGGGGAATCCCATCCCCGTTCGTCCTGCCGTTTCTGATCTGCGGTTTGCTGACGCTGTGGCAAGGCTGGGCATATTGCCAGAGTATGCCGGTCCCCATGCCTGACAGGGGTAGAGTCAAGGTGCCGTGTGCCCAATAAACCTCATCAGGGTGAGAATGGTGTTGTGTCCCCGGGGCATCAGGTCACCGAGGTCGTTTCCCATCACCGTGGCTCGGCTGACTCTAAGAAACTGGCGCTCACTGTTATGCTGGAGGGGGTGGCCTGCCAAATGGAAATCGACATGGGGTCGGCTCGATCCATTATCTCTTGGGCCACTATAAAGAACATTATTCCCTCCTTTCAGGCCAGACAGCTGCGGCCATGCCATGTCCACCTCCGGGACTATCAGGGCAGGGCCATCCCAGTCATTGGTCAGGGCCGTTTTCATGTGAAGACGGACAAATTTTCCAGCCCCCCTCCCTTTAATTGTGGTCAAGGGCTCCCTGCCAACTCTATTGGGGTTAGACTGGTTTGGTCCTTTAGGCCTGGGCATCACTGGCATCCATACCGTGTCTGGGGATAGTTATGGCTTCCTTTTCTCCGAATTTAGCTCTGTTTTTGATGGGTCATTGGGGCGGTATAAGGGGACCCCCATTTCATTGAATTTGGACCCACAAATTGCCCCAATACGTTTGAAACCGCGTAGAGTTCCTTTGGCGCTCCGCCCTAAAGTGGAGGCGGAACTTGATAAATTAATTCAGCAAGGGGTATTAGAGCCCACTGATCATTCTAGTTGGGAGACACCCATCGTCATCCCAATTAAACCGGATGGATCCATTCGGATCTGTGCCGATTTTAAGAGCACTTTGAATAAGGCATTGCAAGCTAATCCATATCCGGTTCCAGTGGTGCAACATTTACTACATTCCTTAGGTCCGGGCTCCTTTTTGCGAAGCTGGATTTAGCTCAAGCGTACCAGCAGCTCCCGGTGGATGATGCCTCGGCTGAGGCACAGACTATTGTCACCCACCGGGGAGCTTTTAAATGTCGACGCCTACAGTTTGGCATCAGTATTGCCCCGGGGATCTTCCAAAATTTGATGGAGCGGCTGCTGCACGGTTTACCAGGAGTCGTGCCCTATTTTGATGATGTGCTTATCTTTGCGAGCTGTCCGGCTGACTTGGTGAATAGGGTCCGGGGGGTATTGTCTCGATTCCAGCAGGCTGGCCTCAAGTTAAAGCGCTCTATAGGTGTTCATCAGGTGGAGTTTCTGGGGAAACTTGCTCCACCACTTCCTGTTCCTGAGCTACGACGCTCCACCCGGGTGCGCCGGCGCCCGGCTTATTTACAAGACTACGCTTGTGCCATCCAAGGGGGGAGGGGTGTTGTGTCCGGCAAGCCGCATTGGAATTACTGAAGCGGCATGTGATTGGCTGTGGCGCACGGCAACTATTTGCACGGGAGTTTCATTGTTTCTGATTGGTTATTCATCTGACAGCGAGCTATATAAGAGCTGTCAGACGAAAGGGGTTGAGCCAGCGTTTTAGTCCGTGGTGTGTTGTTGCTGAATAAAGAGCCTTACAGAGTTCCTCATTGTCGTCTCAGTCTCTTCCCGACCCAATACACATTAAAACCAAGCTAAGGGAAACTGCCAATACTTTGTAAGATAGACTCAAGATTCAGAAGGAGTTTGACAGACTTGAGAATTGGACCCCATCCAACAAAATGCAGTTCAGTGGTGAAAAATATAAAGTCCTGCACAAAATGCATAGGTATAGAATAGGTGGTACCTGGATCAACAGTAGTAACTGTGGGAAGGATTTATGAATCCTGGTGGACAACCACTTAAGTATGAGCCAATAGTCAATCAATCAATCAATCATTCAGAATAGAGCTGTAGGGACCTTGGAGGTCTTCTAGTCCAATCCCCTGCTCAAGCAGGAGACCCTATAATATTTCAGATAGGTGGCTCTCCAGTCTCTTCTTAAAAATCTCCAGTGATGAAGCACCCACAACTTCTGAAGGAAAATTGTTCCATTGGTTAATTGTCCTCACTATTAGGATGTTTCTCCTTAATTCCAGGTTGCTTCTCTCCTTGATTAGTTTCCATCCATTGTTTCTTGTTCTGCCTCCAGGTGCTTTTGAAAATAGGTTGACTCTCCTCTTCTTTGTGGCAGCCTCTCAAATACTGGAATACTGCTGTCATGTCACCACTATCAGTCCTTCTTTTCTCTAGACTAGCCAGACCCAATTCCAGCAACCATTTTTCATATATTTTTCATATATTTTCATATATACCCTAAGACGATTAAGGGTCTCTGGACCGTTAATCATCTTAGTTGCTCTTCTTTGTATTTTTTCCAAAGTCTCAACATCTTTTTTGTAAGGTGGATGACTAAAACTGGATGCACTGCAGTTGCGAAAAAAGTCAGTGCAGTCCTAGGCTACATCAACAGGGTCCCGGGATGACTGTAGAGAAGATGATTGGAGGCTAAATCATAGTGTGAACAGTTAAAAGGGGACTAGATATGTTTAGCCTAATAAAGAGAAGGCTCAGGAAAGACATTAAGCAGTCTTCCAATACTTAAGGGCCTGTCACAAAGAAGAGGGAGTCAACCTATTCTCCAAATCACCTGAGGACAAGACAAGGCGCAAAGGGTTCAACCTTGAGGAATTTCCTGACTGCCTCTTTTCATGCAGTAGCCATGTTGACATCTCCTGCTGACCTCCATGTTTTTCCCCATGGAAGTCATTTCCAGTTGTGCTCCTTAATCTCTATTTAGGATTGGCCTGTTATCCTGGGTTCCTGCCTTCCTTGCCCCCACCCCCCAAGGTCTACTGAAGGCTGTGCTTGCCTGCCTGTTATTCACCATTGGGACAGTGTTACACTGATCCCAAAAACTATCCCTGGAGGTTCCCCTCCCCATCCTTAGGGGGGTACTCAAGTTTCCTAAAATGTGCTGCAGATTCAGGAATGAGTTGGAACAAGCACAGCTAAGCTGGGCCAAGGCCATTCAAGCAGTTTCCAACACCGAGGACCCAGCCTGGAAGGCTAAAACATATGAAGAATGGTTGCAGGGATTTGGTATGTCTAGTCTAGAGAAAAGAAAGACTAGGGGTGACAGGATAGAGTTCCAATATCTAAGCAGCTGCCTTTAGAAGGTGGGGGGGGGCTTGACAGCTATTTTCCAAAGCACCTGAAGGCAGGACAAGAAGTAATGGATGGAAACTAATCAAGGAGAGAAGCAACCCAGAACTAAGGAGAAATTTCCTGACAGTGAGGACAATTAATCAGTGGAATGACTTGCCTCCAAAAGTTGTGGGTACTCCACCATTAGAGGTTTTTAAGAAGAGTTTTTGGCAACCAATCTGAAATGGTATAGTGTTTGGTGCTTGAACAGGGGGTGAGACCAGAAGACCTCCAAGATCCCTTCCAAACCTGTGATTCTATTATTCTGTTATTTAGTCTGGCACCTCTGCACAAGTCTACCAAGAGCCCAGGCTATCTTGAGTCCTGAAACCTCAAAATTATGGGGGCTGACTTACAGCTGAGATCATCTGGAAACATCACAAACCTTGCCATGAAATGCAATCATCATTATCATTTCTGTGAAAGGTGACAATTGAGTTTAATAATGAGAAAATTGCCTTTATTTAACCCTATTTATTTAGTCATAAATCAAAGTTAAACACCTTAGATCACTTTAGCTGTTTTTTTAAAAAAAACTGTCAAAGAAATCTCATATTTCTAATGAGCCTTCCATCCTCCCCCCCTGGTAATTTGCCCATTTCAAGGATTTCCCCCCGCCCACCGTAAATTACATGACTGCCTATTTGGGTATGACATATAATTCTACCTTACTCCCACCCAGTAACAGTTGCTTATGGAGATTCTTACCCACGTTGGCAGAGAGATTGCAATCTGTAGACGTTTCTTTCTGTTCCTTCTTGTGGAGGTTACTGGGAGGAAGAGGTGGAGGAGGAGGCCCCAAAGAGAAAGAAAAGAGGCCCAGATCAACAGAGCCACAGCCAGAAAAAGCAAGAATCCATTTCTCTTGTTGGTCTGAGAGATGTTACAACAGAGACTGGCTGATCAGAGAATCCAGTGTAGCCTTTAGCTTCTAGCCAACTCTCCTCCTCCACAATCCTTCGCCCAGGACACCAGGGCAGAAGGAAAGGTTGTTTCCAGGATGTTTCTTACGACTATTGAGGAGTACTAGGGGTTGCTAGTGTTAAAAAGTGTAAAATCAATTTTTAAAAAGGAATCAAAACAATTGTAGTATCGGAGAAGACCTCACAACAGCAGTAGTACTTAGACTTATATACTGCTTTATAGTGCTTTAAAGCATTCTCTGAGCAATTTCCAGAATCAGCGTATTGATCCCAACAAACTGGGTCCTAATTTTACTGCCCTTGGAAGGATGGAAGGCTGAGTCAACCTTGAGATGGTGAGGACTCAACTCCTGGCAGTGAGCTGAATTAGCCTGCAATACTGCATTCTAACCACTTCACCACTATGGCTCATTAGGAGTGGAGATCCAGGTTTAAAGCCTGCCCTAAAACTCTAGGAGTAGAAGGGAAGTTCTGCGGCAACTCTGGTGGAATATCTGTCGGACAAATACTGAGCATTAACAAATTATCTCCTGGATTAAAGAAGCTTCTCCACCCCCAAATTATAAGTGATCCTGCATAAATCCTTTCTTAGGGTTTTTTTTTTTTAATTAAAAAAGTTTTACAACAAATAAATTTTTCCCCTCCCTCCCTCCTAAACCCCTCCCCCGGACTTCCCGGAGCAAACACAAGGTATAGTTCCTTAAACAAAACAGTCATACATTAAATTTTTAAAATCTAACACAATTATAATCTTTCTCTCACATAACCTGACTTCTTCCATTAAAATCAAAATAACATCCTTCATTCAAAAGCAATCCGAAATTTCTTAATCTGATATCTATTTTGAATATAATCAATCCAGTTCTTCCATTCATTTAAATATTTTTCTTGAGTACTGTCTTTCAAGAAGGCTGAGATTTTAGCCATCTCAGCCAAATTGGAAACTTTCAATATCCATTCTTCTATTGTGGGTAATTCTTTTTTCTTCCAATATTGTCCAATCAACAGTGGTGCTGTTATTAAGTTCAAAATCAACTTAGTCTCAATCACTGTACAGTCCGTTGTTATTCCCAAAAGGAAAAATTGCGGTAGGAACTTTATCTTCTTCTTCAGAACATTCTGCATAATCCACCAGATTCTTATCCAGAAAGACTTAATTTTCTTACAAGTCCACCATACATGAAAATATGTAGCATCATCACAATTACATCTCCAACATTTCGCTTGCATATCTGGATACATACATGATAATTTCTTAGGATCTAAATGCCATCTATAAAACATCTTATAAAAATTTTCCTTAAATTCTGCGCTTGTAAATTTAACATTTCTAACCCAAATTTTTCCCCTCCCCTCCCTCCTAAACCCCTCCCCCGGACTTCCCGGAGCAAACACAAGGTATAGTTCCTTAAACAAAACAGTCATACATTAAATTTTTAAAATCTAACACAATTATAATCTTTCTCTCTCACATAACCTGACTTCTTCCATTAAAATCAAAATAACATCCTTCATTCAAAAGCAATCCGAAATTTCTTAATCTGATATCTATTTTGAATATAATCAATCCAGTTCTTCCATTCATTTAAATATTTTTCTTGAGTACTGTCTTTCAAGAAGGCTGAGATTTTAGCCATCTCAGCCAAATTGGAAACTTTCAATATCCATTCTTCTATTGTGGGTAATTCTTTTTTCTTCCAATATTGTCCAATCAACAGTCGTGCTGCTGTTATTAAGTTCAAAATCAACTTAGTCTCAATCACTGTACAGTCCGTTGTTATTCCCAAAAGGAAAAATTGCGGTAGGAACTTTATCTTCTTCTTCAGAACATTCTGCATAATCCACCAGATTCTTATCCAGAAAGACTTAATTTTCTTACAAGTCCACCATACATGAAAATATGTAGCATCATCACAATTACATCTCCAACATTTCGCTTGCATATCTGGATACATACATGATAATTTCTTAGGATCTAAATGCCATCTATAAAACATCTTATAAAAATTTTCCTTAAATTCTGCGCTTGTAAATTTAACATTTCTAACAAATTTTTCCCATGTTTCCAACATTATTGGTTCTTGAATATTCTGTGCCCATTTTATCATACAATCCTTTATTAAATCTCTTTCAGAATCTATTTCTATCAACACAGTATACAATCTCTTTATATGCCCCTGAGTTTGATTTCTAATTTGTTTAACCAGATTTTCTTCATTTTGAATGATACCAATTTTCTGATCTTCTTTCCATCTAGCCTTTAACTGTCCATATTGAAACCAAGTATAATTCCTCCCTTCTTCTTTTAATGTATCCAAAGATTTTAGTTGTAAATTTCCCCTCTCATTGTATAAAAGATCTTTATAAGTAATCATTTCTTGTTCCTGTTCTATATTTATATTCTCTACTGCGTGCCGAGGACATACCCATATAGGAATTTTATAATTTAACTTATAATAATATTTTTTCCAGACACGCAGAAGGGAAATTCTCAACACATGATTCTTAAAAGCTTTATCTACTTTCTTATCATACAATAAATATGCATGCCAACCATATAATAAATCATAACCTTCTATATTCAAAATCCTTTCCTCCGTCAAATTAAACCAATCACTTATTACCGAAACAACAACTGCTTCATAATACAGTTTTAAACAGCCTAACTTTCTTAGGGTTTTTTGTGTGTGCCTGGGTAGCAGAATCTGCTGCATAATGAGAAATACTAATTAGATGGCACAACTGAGCCTCTAGATGTTCATGCTCAACAAGCAGGAAGGAGGAGATGAAGTGGACAGAGTAGCCCCACTGCTCCCCACCCACATTTGCAAGGCACGGATATTTTGGACTTCTTGGTTCCAGGGGCCTTCCTGGAAGACAAGAAGCAACGGGTGGAAACTAATCAAGGAGAGAAGCAACCTAGAACTAGGGAGAAATTTCCTGACAGACACTCAACCAGTGGAACAACTGGCCTTCAGAAGTTGTGAGCTCTCCATCATTGGAGGTTTTTAAAAAGAGATTGGACAGCCATTTGTCTGAAATGGTAGGGTCTCCTGTTGAGAAGGAGGTTGGATTAGAAGGTCTCCAAGGTCCCTTCCAACTCTGTTATTCTGTCAAGTGACTGGCCCAGCTGTCTCTGTGTATGAAGAGGGACTAGAACTGCCAGCTTCTATCCTGCTGCTTTAACCACTACACCAAACTGACTGGAAAGATTGCTTTGCAATTACCATTGATGATGTCCCATTCAGACATACCTTCCGCCAACATTAATGATCACAGGGCTATAAATATTAACGGAAAGGCTCTCTCACCCATCTGGGCTGTGTGGCTGGACTACAAGCACTCAGCCAGGAGCAGCTGCTTAATTTCAGTGTCCTGAGCAAAATGTCATCTCCTCTCAGCAAAGCCCCAAACATCCTTCAGCAGGGAAGGTCAACTGTCAGCTGCCCTGGAGACCCAAGGCAGGGGCTGTGTGAAGGGAGGAGAGAGAGAGAGGTCACCCAGGCAGGAGGGTGGTGTTTATTTAACTAAGAAATGGAGGATCGAGAGGAGAAAGGGATTACTCTGGAGAATGCCTCAAAGAGGGTTCACAAACTACATGTGCTTGTGGAAAGATGCAAGAATTTAACTGCTCCAGGCCTTGCAGCACCATTCAGAATAACAGAATTGGAAGGGAACCTGGAGGTCTTCTAGTCCAGCCTCCTGCTCAAGCAGGAGACCATATACCATTTCAGACAAGTGACTGTCCAGTCTCTTCTTAAAAACCTCCACTGATGGAGTGCCCACAACTTCTGAAGGCCAGCTATTCCACTGGTTAATTGTTGTAATGGTCAGGAAATTTCTCCTTAGTTCTAGGTTGATTAGTTTCCATCCATTGCTTCTTGTCTTGGCTTCATATATACTTTGCAAAATAGGTTGATCCCCTCTTCTTTCGGGCAGTCCTCAAATATTGGAACTCTGCTATCATATCACTCCTTCTTTTCACTAGACTAGCTAAACCCAGTTCCTACCACCGTTTCTTCATATGTTTTAGCCTCTTTGGATTTTCTTCCCTCTAGAATTGCTTTCCAGGAAGTCCTATAAAATGGATCACTGGACAGTTTCAAATCAGTTTTCCTGACTTAACTAAGCTCTGGTTTGACTATCAAGAGCAGGCAGGCAGTTTGTCCCCAGGTTCCCACCATTCGTGTTTCTTCTGCCTGTCTAATTTAGTGCCAGAGAGAACAGTGATTCTCAGATTAGAATAGAATAGAATAGAATAGAATAGAATAGAATAGAATAGAATAGAATAGAATAGAATAGAATAGAATAGAATAGAATTTTATTGGCCAAGTGTGATTGGACACACAAGGAATTTGTCTTGGTGCATATGCTCTCAGTGTACATAAAAGAAAAGATACCTTCATCAAGGTACAAAATTTACAACACAATTGATGGTCAATATATCAATATAAATCATAAGGATTGCCAGCAACAAGTTACAGTCATACAGTCATAAGTGGAAAGAGATTGGTGATGGGAACTATGAGAAGACTAATAGTAGTGCAGATTCAGTAAATAGTCTGACAGTGTTGAGGGAATTATTTGTTTAGCAGAGTGATGGCCTTCGGGGAAAAACTGTTCTTGTGTCTAGTTGTTCTGGTGTGCAATGCTCTATAGCGTCGTTTTGAGGGTAGGAGTTGAAACAGTTTATGTCCAGGATGCGAGGGATCTGTAAATATTTTCACGGCCCTCTTCTTGATTCGTGCAGTATACAGGTCCTCAATGGAAGGCAGTTTGGTAGCAATTATTTTTTCTGCAGTTCTAATTATCCTCTGAAGTCTGTGTTTTTCTTGTTGGGTTGCAGAACCGAACCAGACAGTTATAGAGGTGCAAATGACAGACTCAATAATTCCTCTGTAGAAAGCAATTCCTCTCTGAAAGCAATTGGAGCCAGGATATCTGTCATTAAATGATGTGCTCGTCGAGTCATGTGTCTAGTTCAGGGGTCTCCAACCTTGGCAACTTTAAGACTTGTGGACTTTAACTCCCAGAATTCCTCAGCCAGCTTTTAATTTTTTTATAAGCCAACACTGCAGTTGCGAAAAGTAATAAAAGCAAGGCAATCCTAAACTTCATCAACAGAAATAAAGCATTAATAAAGATGCAGAAAACATCTTATTACTTTACAATTTCAAACTATCCCTGTGTCTACTACGGCAAGGGTCTCCAGCCTTGGCAACTTTAAGACTTGTGGACTTCAACTCCCAGAGCTCTGGGAGTTGAAGTCCACAAGTCTTAAAGTTGCCAAGGTTGGAGACCCCTGCACTATGGAGTATCCCATTTACGAAATGGCATTGACAAAGCAACCAAGATGATTCAGAGCCTACAAGGTGGGAAACTAGCTAGAAGTCTTGGCAGGAATATCCTGGCAGATATCCCCATTGCCTCCTTGTGTCTGAAGGCTGTCATATAAACATCCGCAAAATGGTTTGGAACCATTTCCAGAGTCAGGACAAGAAACAAAGTGTTTAAATTACAAGGAAATAATCTCCTAATGGTTAGGGCCATTCAACAATAGAACAGATTTCCTGGAATATTGGCAGTTTCTCCTTCCCTGAGATATAATTCCCTGAGATAAATATACATATTGGAAAAAAGAACCCAAACACTAAGAACATACATGATGGACATTACCTTACAGATGACCCCCACCCTGTTAAAGATATTGGAGTTTTCATATCCAATGAGCTAAGTGCCAAAGCCCACCCACTGCAACTACATAGCAAAAAAGGCTCTAAGAGTTGTAAACCTAATCTTGCGTAGCTTCTTTTCCAAAAACACTACACCACTAACCAGAGCATATAAAACATTTGCTAGACCAATTCTAGAATACAGCTAGCCTGTCTGGAACCCTCACCACATCTCTGACATCAATGTCAGAGGCTGGGTCCGGCGAACCGGCTCAGTAGTCGGGGCCGGTGGCATGACCCAGCAAGCCCGGCGGGTGAGTGGCTTACTCCAGCTGGAGGCCTGGCTTAGTGGCCACGAAGAGGTCCGATGGTTGCCTTCTTTGCCACCCTGAAGGTTGTCCATGGGCCTAGTGGACGCCCTCCCTATCACCTAGAGGACGTCTATGGGCCGTCTGTGGGGGCTTTTTTGAGTCCTTTGCCCCCCACCCGGACTTTGGGAGAGAGATGCCTCGTCGGTGGAGCGGCTTGGCCCATTGGGCGCGTGCTTCGGCCTGGCTGCGTTCGGCCTGGCGGTCGCTAACAGGCTCGGTGGACGCCCTCTTTGTCAACTTGAAGGACGACCACAGGCCATGTGGGCGCCTTTTTATCATCTTGGAGGATGCCCATGGGCTGGCTGCAAGGGGACCCTTTGAAGATCTTTGGCCCCCAGTTGGGGGAATTGAGGATGGTCCTGGACAATCCTAGCTAGACTATTGTAGGACTTCATCCTTTTCCCCCTTCCCCTCGTCCATAGACCACCCCTCGGGATTGGATACGAGGGGTTGGTGTTCTGACTGAATCATGGCGGTTTTGTTCATCCACCGCCTAAGAACTATATCTCGTCTGTCTTTCACCCAGAATTACTGGTGTGTCAATTATCATCTTGACAGGTCCAGGATGGGTCTGCTTGCCGGACTCTTATCATGCGGACATTTACAGCGGCTGACCTTCTTGCCCTCAATTCCCTCTCTCTCGGGTTTGGCCCCACATTATCGAGGGCCTATCTCAATGAAGGGTTTTGGGACCCCGAGAGATGGCATGCCAAAAATAGGAGACTCAGGGGATTTTTAACTAACTGTTTTAATCGGCTTTTTAGGGGGAGTTTTAATGGGAATTTTAAGGGGAGGGTGGGAACTGACGGGTTTGGGTTGGGGGGATGGGGGGGAGGGTGGGGAACCCGTCGGGGAGGGTATGTCCAGTCCCAGCGCGCACTCACGACATTATTTCAGTTGGTCCGAAGACAGGGGGGAGGGGATTGTGCAGAGCAGAGAGTGTTTTTCCATCTGTACGATAAGTTGGAGAGGCAGATATGGCGGAGGCAGGGGGCCGTATCGTGCTTTGGGAGCACGTGTTCGATGTTTAAAAGCGATCACGTGCTCCGGCCCCCCAGTCCTTACTCGTTCCCCGGATGGTCTTCAGCTGATGCTTTGCAATGCCCGGTCCGTGGTCAATAAGGCTCCCCTGATTTGTGATCTTATTCAGAGGGAGTCCGCGGACTTTATGGGCATTACGGGCATTACGGAGACCTGGTTGGGCACAGAAGGGGGTGTACCCCTGGTTGAACTGTGCCCTCCGGGCATTTCATCAGCCGAGGGCCCAAGGTAGGGGTGGGGGGGTGGCGGTTGTGATTAAAGAAAGTCTGGAGCTGACGGAGTCCACTGTTCCTCAGATAGCTGGTTGTGAATCCCTCCTTGTGAAGTGGGGCCATTGGAATCAGATGGGACTGTTGATCACCTACCTGGCTCCTTGCTGCGTGACTACAGCCCTACCTGAGCTACTAGAGGTGCTTGCTGGCGTGGCGGTTGAGATTCCCAGACTTATGGTCTTGGGGATTTCAACTTGCCATCGGCCGGCTTGTCATCAACGGTGGTTCAGGAGTTCCAGGCCTCCATGACGGCCTTGGACCTGATTCAAGTAACTGATGGCCCTACACACAGCAGGGGAGGCGCGCTAGATTTGATTTTTATCTCTGGTCAGTGGGTTAATGATCTGGTTTTAGGAGATATAGTGAAGGAACCGAACATTTATTGCAAGCTTAAGCTCCCTACAAGAATCTGAACTACTAACAGTCAAGGCCTCTACGTTATCGAGGGCCTATCTCAATGAAGGGTTTTGGGACCCAGAGAGATGGCATGCATCGAAGAAGAACCTTTGGGGGTTTTTTAATAGGTTTTTAAATAAGGGATTTTAAAGGGGAGGGAGTGACGGGTAGGGGAGTGGCCGTCGGGAGGTATGTCCAGTCCCAGCGCTTGCTCAAGGCACTACTTCATCTGGTCCAAGACAGGGGAGGGGTATTCAGAGCGAGATTGTTATTCCATCGTACGGTAAGTGGGAGAGGCAGATATGGCGAGGCACGATTGCCGCCTGGGAGCACGTGTTCGATGTTTAAAAGCGATCACGTGCTCCGGCCCCTCAGTCCTTACTCGTTCCCGGATGGTCAGGATCCTCAGAGCTTGGGTCTTTGACTGATGTTGTGCAATGCCGGTCCGTGGTTAATAAGGCCCCTTGATTTGTGATCTTATTCAGAGGGAGTCCACGGACTTTATGGGCATTACGGAGACCTGGTTGGGCACAGAGGGGGGTGTACCCCTGGTTGAACTGTGCCCTCCAGGTTTCCGCGCATTCCATCAGCCGAGGGCCCAAGGTAGGGGTGGGGGGGTGGCGGTTGTGATTAAAGAAAGTCTAGAGCCGAGGGAGTCCACTGTGCCTCAGATAGCTGGTTGTGAATCCCTCCTTGTGAAGTGGGGCCATAGGAATAAGATGGGCTTGTTGATCGCGTACCTGGCTCCTTGCTGTGTGACTACAGCCCTCCCTGAGCTACTAGAGGTGCTTGCCGGGGTGGCGGTTGAGATTCCCAGACTTTTAGTCATGGGGGATTTCAACCTGCCATCGGCCGGCTTGTCATCAACAGTGGTTCAGGAGTTCCAGGCTTCCATGACGGCCATGGACCTGATTCAAGTAACTGATGGCCCTACACACACGGGGGGAGGCACACTAGATCTGATTTATATCTCTGGACAGTGGATTAATGATCTGGAATTAGGAGATTTAGTGACGGAACCGGTGTCATGGTCGGATCATTTTCTCCTTCGCCTGGACTTTCGGACCGCCGCTCACCATCGCAGGGAGACGGAGCCAATTCGTTGGTTCCGTCCCAGGCGCCTAATGGACCCTGAGAGGTTCCGGACAGAGCTTGGGCCGTTTCCTGAGGATCTTACCCACGGCACGACTGAAGAACTAGTTGCGGCCTGGGAACGGGCCGCAACTGGGGCTTTAGACCGTGTCGTGCCTTTGCGGCCTCTGACCCAGCGTAGATCTCAATTGGCTCCTTGGTTCTCTGAGGAGCTGAGAGAGATGAAGCGTCGGAGAAGATGCCTAGAGAGTACTTGGCGGTCTAGCCGTTCCGAGGCTGATCGGACACTAGTGAGATCTTTACTAAGACCTACCTAGTGGCAATGAGGGAGGCAACGCTACGCTTTCCACCCTCATTGCATCGGCAGATAACCGCCCTGTTTGGTGACCCTCCCCTCCTTCACCAGGAGGGGCGGGATGACCCCTTGCAGGGACGTGCTGAGAAGTTTAGTGGTTATCTATACGATAAAATCGTTCAGCTTCGGGATAGCTTGGATCAAAATTGCGATGATCCAAGTGGGATGACGGAGACACGTCTTGTTGAGGTTGTTTGGGATGAGTTTGAGTCTGTGGCTCTCGAGGACGTGGACAGGTTGCTGGGGAGGTTGCATGCAACCACATGTTTACTGGACCCATGTCTTTCCTGGCTGGTGCTGGCTACTCAGGAAGTGACACGAGGCTGGCTCCAGGGAATTATAAATGCTTCATTGTTGGAGGGGTTTTTCCCCGCTGCCTTGAAAGAGGCGGTGGTGAGACCCCTCCTCAAGAAGCCTTCCCTGGACCCAGCTATTTTGGGTAATTATCGTCCAGTCTTCAACCTTCGCTTTGTGGCGAAGGTTGTAGAGAGTGTGGTTGCATGGCAGCTTCCCCTGTACCTGGATGAAGCTGTCTATCTAGACCTATTCCAGTCCGGCTTCCGGTCCGGACATAGTACGGAGACAGCTTTGGTCGCGTTGGTAGATGACCTCTGGAGGGCCAGGGATAGGGGTTGCTCCTCTGCCCTGGTCCTATTAGATCTCTCAGTGGCCTTTGATACCATCGACCATGGTATCTTGCTGCACCGGTTGGAGAGCTTGGGAGTGGGAGGCACCGTTTATCGGTGGTTCTCCTCCTATCTCTCCGACCGGTCGCAGACGGTGTTGACAGGGGCAGAGGTCGACCGCGAGGCGCCTTACTTGTGGGGTGCCTCAGGGTCGATTCTCTCGCCTCCTGTTCAACATCTACATGAAGCCGCTGGGTGAGGTCATTAGTGGTTTCGGGTGAGTTACCATCTATGCGCTGACGATACTCAGCTGTACTTCTCACCCGGATCACCCCAATGAAGCTGTCAGTGCTATCGGTGTCTGGGATGCTGTTGTCCCATCTCCGCGATGGCTGGGTCAGAAATCAATCAGGCTTGCCTCTGCAGCTCTGCCAAAGTCTAGCAAAGTCCTCGAGCAGGCAGGAGACCAGTAAGTGACTTCAGCAAGATAAGTTCGACTTTTGCCTGACTCAGAGACTGCCAGAAAGTAGATCCTTTATAGGCCATGGGGTGGCTCCATGACTCAGCACTCATTAAGGCCTGCCCTCCTTCCTTCTGTTGCCTCCGCCTCCAATCTTCTGATGCGAGGTCACTCAATCAGCTGTTGTTGGAGTAAGCCCTCCTCAGGCTCACCTGCTGTGGAGGAGGGGAGGGGTCTAGCTCTTGCCTGGGCATGGAGTCAGGGCTGGGGCAGGGAGATGCTCCTTCTTCTGCAGTTTGTGTGGGCATGGAGCCAGGACTGGGGCCGGGAGGCATACATTCCTCAGTGTTCGGGAGCAGGTAAGAAGGCCCCGGCTGCTCTGAGGGCGGGCAAGACACAACAACGGGTCTGGATGGGGAGAAACAGACTCAAGCTCAATCCCTCCAAGACGGAGTGGCTGTGGATGCCGGCACCCCGGTACAGTCGGCTGCATCCGCAGCTGACTATTGGGGGCAAGTTAGTGGCCCCAAAGGAGGTGGTTCGCAACTTGGGCGTCCTCCTGGATGGACGGCTGTCCTTTGATGAACATCTGGCGGCCGTCTCCAGGAGGGCCTTTTACCAAGTTCGCTTGGTCCGCCAGTTGCGTCCCTTCCTTGACCGGGATGCCTTATGCACGGTCACTCACGCTCTGGTTACATCTAGGTTGGATTACTGCAATGCTCTCTACATGGGGCTGCCCTTGAGGTGCACCCGGAGGCTGCAGTTAGTCCAGAATGCGGTTGCGCGAGTGGTAATGGGAGCCGCTCGTGGCTCCCACGTAACACCACTACTCCGTAGCCTGCACTGGCTTCCTGTGGTTTTCCGGGTGCGCTTCAAGATTTTGGTTACCACCTTTAAAGCGCTCCATGGCTTAGGACCCGGGTACTTACGAGACCGCCTGCTGTTACCTTATGCCTCCCACCGACCAGATGCTCACAGAGAGGGTCTCCTTAGGGTGCCGTCCGCCAAACAGTGTCGGCTGGCGGCCCCAGGAGTAGGGCCTTCTGTGGGGCACCACGCCTGGAACGAACTTCCCCCTGGCTTACGTCAAGTGCCGGATCTTCGGACCTTCCGTCGTGAGCTAAAAACACACCTATTTATTCAAGCGGGACTGGCATAATAGTGTTAAATTTTAATTCAGGGTTTTATTAATATTTTTAAAGTTTTAAAACTAAATTTTAATTATCAGCCTTTTTGTAATTTGCTAGGTTTTAAATGTTTTAATTTGTATATATTCCTGTGTTTTATCTTGCCTGAGTCCTTCGGGAAAAGGGCGGTATAAAAATTTAATAAAATAAAATAAATAATAAAATAAATACAATTGAACGTGTCCAGAAATATTTTACAAGAAGAGTTCTTCACTCCTTCTTGAGTTCTTCGGGAGAAGGGCGGTATACAAATTGAATAGATAGATAGATAGATAGATAGATAGATAGATAGATAGATAGATAGATAGATAGATAGATAGATAGATAGATAGATAGATAGATAGATAGATAAATAAATAAATAAATAAATAAATAAATAAATAAATAAATAAATAAATAAATAAATAAACTCCTCTGAAAACAACAAAATACCTTATCCCACCAGACTTGAAATCCTAGGCTTAGAAAATTTAGAACTCCGTCACCTTCGACAAGACCTAAGTTTAACACATAGAATCATCTATTGTAATGTCCTTCCTGTTAAAGACTACTTCAGCTTTAATTGCAATAATACAAGAGTGACCAATAGATTTAAACTTAATGTTAACCGCTTTAATCTAGATTGCAGAAAATATGACTTCTGTAACAGAATCATCAGTGCTTGGAACACTTTACCTGACTCTGTGGTCTCTTCCCATAATCCCAAAAGCTTTAACCAAAAACTTTCTACTATTGACCTCACCCCATTCCTAAGAGGATCATAAGGGGCGTGCATAAGAGCACAAACATGCCTACCGTTCCTGTCCTATTGTTTTTCTTTTTTTTCTACTTATATATATATATATATGCTTATACCTCTTTATATTTCTTCATATATATGTTTATATAATATATAATCTTTTTGTGTGATGCTTATGTATATTGTTGTGACAAAATAAAGAAAGAAAGAAAGAAAGAAAGAAGCCAGATCGCCAACTGTTGGGAAGGTAGATTGGGCAAAATGATCTCCCAGATCCTTTGCAACCTAACCTTCCCTAATTCTGTGTGGGATGGCAGAAACATAGATGGATTACAAGCCATCAGATGCATGAACTATCTCCAGGGTAAAAAAACATAAACAAAAATGATTGAGGGGAAATTTAAAATAATGCAGAGGAGAGCTGAGTAAATTATGCAATTTCATTTCAAAATCCACCACTTGGATTCCAGCTGAAGCTCTGAAGGAAAGTACTGAGTCTCCCAGTTGTCTGATGAAATATTTGTACATGATTACATGAGCCCATCAGCATAACCTGTGCAGCCAGTTTGGACAATTAACAGCGATGCATGATGGAAAGAAGCAGAAGATCTTCCCTGTCCTAGAACCTTCACAGTTCTGCTCCGGATATGAGTCCAGATAACAATAAAGCGAGAGAGCCCACCGTTCCTCTTCCTTGTGTTCAAGCGGAGGCTGGACAACAGCTACCTTGGGATACTGTAATGTGGACACTGAGCAGGAGCGTCCTCACCCTGAAACTCTTGGTATTGCAGGATGAGCTGGAGGGAGCAGCCTTTGGGGAGGACGAGGCCAAGTGCTGTCATCAACCTTGGATTTGTGCACAAGTCTTGCTCTTATTTTCTAGTTGTAATAAAGAGTCTAAGAAATAGTGGCCACAACTGTCCTAAGAATTTTCGGTGTAGTCACAACCGTTATTTTAATCAGAACTTTTAAATTCCAATTCCTTGTTCAATGACTCCCAGCATAAATTTGCCACTTGAACATCAGCTGACTCTTATCCTTCTGTTCACCTTGTTTGGAGGTTTTCAAGAAAAGACTTTGTCCGGGATGGTATAAGAACTCTTGCCTTGGGCAGGGAGTTGGACTGGAAAACCTTCAAGGACCCTTCCAGCCTTAGAATTTTATGATTCCCCAACTTGACGCCAAGGTCCTTTTTCTGATCAGTGATATTCAGCTCTGATCCTACAAGATTTTAGGTGATTCTAGAACACTTGGGCTCTTTGTGCGTCACTCAATTGTACCTGCTGCTCCAGAACCCTAGAATCTGAAAGACCGGAGAAGCCACTTTCCCTCTGCCGCTGACTTTCAAAAGCTGCAGGGCTGACCTGATTATGGGACAGGCTCCTACCATGTGCTGAAGGAATGACTATACTTTCTCTGAAAGGGAGAACAATAAGGCTCTATATGTTAACATCTAAATGGAAGGATTAGCCTGCAGGACCATGTCTTGTTGACCTAAGAAGAATGACAAAACATGATTTAGCCATCTATTTCAGTAGCCTATTTCAGTGCATCTAAGCTTAGAAATTGTCAGCAATCCTCAAAAAAAAACTAAACCTCCTAGAGGCGAAAGGATAATTGAGCGGACTTTCTTACGGTTGGAAGCCATAAAACCATTGTTTCTTTCCTTCTGTTTTCTTCTCTGTCATTTTTCTTAAGTTCCTCCCAAACATTCACAGTGGAGTTTCTCTTGACTATTGGTTGTTCACTTGCGCAATACGGTTTCTTATTTTTTGCATAAGTCAACCCATAGATGTATCTCTGGTGAGTTTGTAGGGTAAAAGATTAGATGTATCGAGCCTCCCAGATCCCTCTGGCTTTACATGTCTTAGTTCTACCTCTTGTTTTGATGTAGTGACACCTATTTTCCAGGGCAGGGGTCTCCAACCTTGGTCCCTTTAAGACTTGTGGACTTCAACTCCCAGAGTTCCTCAGCCAGATTTGCTGGCTGAGGGACTCTGGGAGTTGAAGTCCACAAGTCTTAAAGGGACCAAGGTTGGAGACCCCTGTTCCAGGGAGTTGACTTTGCTTAAGACTTTCTGTTTAACTTCTGCTTTGTGTGTGGGAAAGACCTCCAAGGTCCCTTCCAGCGCTGGTATTCTGTATTCTATTCTGATCACATCTACAAAGGATCTTCCCTTCTCCAAAACTCCTCATCCCTCTTCAGATCTCAGGTGTTGAAGAAGCACCCAAATTGAAGAACAATTGTGATTGTGTCTACTTCTTTCAGAAAATGCCACTAAGGATTCCTTTGACACATGCCCAACCTATGCTGAGACATCGGCAGAAACCTGATTTGCTATTCCCAAGTTGCAAGTTAAGAAGCAATACAGCAGGCAGCCAAATGCTCCCAAAAGAATCTGATTTAGTTCTCTGAGTTTTAACTGGAAATTGGAGACAGGGAGGCCTAAAAATCTGGGATTGATTGATTCATTTTTTTAATTTACAGCTGCTGCAGTAAAAATGATTCATAACAGTTTACCAGATATCCATAAGTGAATCACACGGGGCCACTGGGAGTCAGGCAATGTTCAAATTAAATTAATTAATAATATACATCCATCATATGAACCTACCAAGTATTTAAAATACAACAATCTATCTGACACCCTTTCCAGTACAGGAAGGCTCTCCAAACTAGCTGAGTTTTTAATAGCTTACAGACGTCCACCTGTATTGTAACTGATCAATTGGAGCGGGGGCGGGGGGGGGGCTATTCCAAAGCAGGTGCTTTCTTCCTCGCTTTATAACAGGGGGAGCCACAAACAGAGTCCCCAAGGACCCATTGGTTGAGCAGATGAGATTCAAAAATGCCCAAGCATCTTGTATTCTCCAGAAGCACCCTCTGGTTGCGCGTGAGTGCGTCAAAGGATGACATTCTCGTTCTCTGGTCCATTTGTGGTTTTTGCTCATCAGGGCATCTTTGTTTGGTTAAGAAGCATTTTTCCACATGGGTTTTCTCTTCTGAAAGACCCTCAAATCTTCTCAAGATCTGCCCATTGAAGGGTTCCCCTTTTTTGAGCAGCCACAATATTTATAATGTGGTTGGTAAAATATTTATATTAAGAACTAGATTGATTTGTAAGTTTAAAAAATTAATCCAATATTAACAGTGCTCAGAACATTTAGCTTTCAAAAGATGAACTGAAAATTAAACAATAGTTTAATTTGCGCTAAGAGTGAAGGGCCAAAAGGGGCATTTATCCCACAGAAAAGCAAACATACCATACGTTCCTCTGCCAAAGACATCAGTGCAGGAAGATATTTTAATGCCCTGGATAAATATTCCTCCTTTTTTTGTGGAACTTGGAAATAATATAAATAAAAGACCCCGAAGTTGTTATGAAGAGCAAGACTTTTTTTAAAAAAAAATGTTTATATTAGATGTAGAAACAAATTAAGCTGTAGCCGCTCCCATAAAGGATGTTACTTAAACAAGTTCATGCTTTTCTCTTTCTTTCTTTTTTATAAGGAGCTATTAACGCTTTGCAAAGAATTAAAAGTGATTGTGCTTTTTTTTCCAGCCTGTCTTCATAGGGCTCAGCCTCAAGACTCTCTGGCATCTGACTCCTTTCAGTGTCCTTCTAGAAATAGAGTGCCAAGATCTGAGTTGAGAGCCCCCCTCAGGCCATGGGTCTTCAATGGGCAGAGGGGGGGGGAGGGAGGCAAATGGCAGCAGTTCAAAGAGAAACGAGTGTGGTGGGGATGAAGAACATGAAGCCCTGGGACAGCGAGTGCAATTTCAGGTAAAATTTCACCCAATGACCACATCACTTAGCAATGAGAATTTGAGTTCCAATTAGGGTCATTAAGCAAGGACCTAATAAGAAGAATCTTGCAAGGGCCATTTCGGAACACCATCTTGTTTCTCAGAACTTAAAACAAGTTTCCGCAACTTTTGCTAAGGTTTTGATCCCAGCCGTCTTCCTTGCTCTTTGCAGAGAGACCGAGGGCAGAAACAGTCCCTAAGCTGAGATCAGCCTCTTCCAAGAGCAAAGGGCTCGTTGCTTTTCCCTTTTTTTAATTTTTCTTCTGGCATGTAATTATTGAATTTTTTAATGGACTGTGGTGTTCATTCTGGAAAGGTTCTAGCAGTACTTTTTAAATCAAACAGAAAGAAAGAAAGAAAGAAAGAAAGAAAGAAAGAAAGAAAGAAAGAAAGAAAGAAAGAAAGAAAGAAAGAAAGAAAGAAAGAAAGAAAGAAAGAAAGAAAGAAAGAAAGGGGGTTGCTACTTACTACATAAAATCGTTAAACCGAAGTCTTGGGAGTATCCTACAGAGGATCCTATAGATCACCTATAGACACCTCACATCCTGGACATAAACTATTTCAACTCCTACCCTCAAAATGACGCTATAGAGCACTGCACACCAGAACAACTAGATACAAGAACAGTTTTTTCCTGAACGCCATCACTCTGCTAAACAAATAATTCCCTCAACACTGTCAGACTAGTTACTAAGTCTGCACTATTATTAATCTTCTCATCTTCTCATTGTTCCCATCACCCATCTCCTCCCACTTATGACTGTATGACTGTAACTTTGTTGCTTGTATCCTTATGATTTATATTGATATTGATTGTTTCTTGATTGCTTATTTGTACCGTATGACTATCATTAAGTGTTGGACCTTATGACTCTTGATGAAGGTATCTTTTCTTTTATGTACACTGAGAATATATGCACCAAGACAAATTCCTTGTGTGTCCAATCACACGTGGCCAATAAAAAAATTCTATTCTATTCTGTCAAGCCCAACCCAATTTCCACTGCAGGAATCCACAAATCCCACATCTTCAACAGATGTCCATCCAGTCTCTATTATAGACATCAAATGAAGGAGAATCTATCACCTCTCGACAACCTGTTCCATTGCTGAACAATGGGCCACAGTGGCACACAGTGGCACAGTGGTTAGAATGCTACTACTTCTGCTGTTCACCGACTGCTAGAAGTTCGGCAGTTCGAATCTCACCAGGCTCAAGGTTGATTCAGCCTTCCATCCTTCCGAGGTGGGTAAAATGAGGACCCAGATTGTTGGGGGCAAGAAGAGGCTGACTCTGTAAACCGCTTAGAGAGGGCTGGAAAGCACCATGAAGCCTAAGGGCTATTGCTATTGAACAGTCCTTAGCATTAGGAAATTCTTTCTAAAATTTAATCAAACTTTACTTTCTTTAAATGTAAGCCTACTGTTCCTTGTCCTCTCTTGTGGAACAACTCTGTCTCATCTTCTATATGACAGCTTTTAAGTTACTTGAAAGTCTAATCATCCATCCCTGGGGAATTTCTGCAGGGAGAGGGTTTCACAGCTGGCACAGAAATGGTCTTTTTAGGAAAGACCCTCCCAGATTCGTCTGAGCCTCTGCTGTAGGGAACGTTTGAATTGCGGCCTTCATCGCTCCTATGGGACCCGTCAGGCAAGGGTGACTCCCTCGTGGCTGGTGTTCTCCAAGCGTTTCCATTAGATACATCAAGCAATTGCTGATGTTCCTTATCAAGACTCAGAAGCACCTAATTTGAGACTAGCCGTAGGACAAAACCTCATCCCTGTGAGATTATTGAGAGTGATTGCAGTGTACACACGGCACAAATGTATATATGAAAGTGCTCACTTCTGCGCAAGACATGGTGCTCTGGTTTTCTTTAAAGTGTCCCATCCTCTTTAAGCTTTCCCAGGCAGCTTTCATTTTTGAAGAGATGAGAGCATTTCGGTATCTTCTCCATTGGCCAGGACCTTCTAGGGCATCTTCTAGGCCAGCCTCTACTCCAGAGGAAACTCCAGGTAGAGGCTACCCAGAGCAGAGAGAGATATTCAGTTTGAAAACAAAACTTGAACACCGTCAACACTTGATTTTCTTTATTTTAGATGAATATATATTGGTTGCTTTGCTATTTCCTCAAATCTCCTGATTCTTTCCAGTAACTAAAAGTATTAAGCTCCTTCCATTTTGCCTAAAACAGGGCTCCAGATGTTTTGTTTTGCTTTGTTTCGCTTGCAGAAAAATCCTTCCATTCCTTAAACTTTAGAAAATGTTTGGACTACGAAATAGTAGCATTACCTGTATTTTGTTTGTTTGACAAATGAAGGATAATATAATGTTGTAATCCTATCAATGCTTATCTAGAAATCAGGCTTATTGAACCACCAACACATCTTGTTTCTCAAGAGCATTTATGAGACTGTATTATTTTCAGATATTAGTCAAGCAAGCAATAGCATTTTCCTTCCCTGATCACTCAAAGACAGGTTTCCAGGAGTCTCTGTACCAAAAGGACTTTGTTGGACTGCAAACCAGTTTTGGAGAAACTTTCAGGGAGGTGGCCAGGCCAGGGAGAATTATATGAGGAATTTCCTAATTACTAGTGTGTCAAAAAAGAGCATCTGGGAAAATAGAAACAAATAATGGTTTGAAATGGCTGGGTCTAAATTGCTCAAATCATCTCAATTAAGGGAAATAAGCCAATTCAAAGTGTTTATTAAAAATAAACCCCCAGGAGGAACCCTGCAGAGGGATGTTTAGCACGTGACCAGCAACTGGCACTTTGGAAGGATTAAGCTTATTCCTGGAGCCCCTTAGAAAGCTGTCAGAATTGTGGCAATTTTATTCCAGGATCCTGGCAGGAACCAATCCTGAGAGCATCAAAGAAATCTATGCAATGGGATAAAGAAGAATTGAAGAGAAATCAAATCCTCTGAGAGGTTCCAGATACAAGTAGTCCTTGACTTATGACCACAACTGAGTCCCAGAGTTTATTTTTAAGTGAGACGTTTGTTAAGTGAATTTTGCTCCGTTTTACAACCTTTCTTGCCTCAGTTGTTAAGTGAACCACTGCAGTTGATAAGTCAGTAACCTGGTGGTTAAGCAAATCTGGCTTCCCCATTGACTTTGCTGGTCAGAAGGTCACAAAAGGGGATCACGTGACCACCACCCCCAGGACACAGCAATGGTCATAAATATGAACCAGTTGCCAAGCATCTGAATTGTGATCACCATGGGGATACTGCAATGGTCATAACTGTGAAAAACGGTCATGTCACTTTTTTCAGTGCCATTCTAACTTTTAAATGGTCACTAAACCAACTGTTGTAAATCGAGGACTACCTGTATTAATCAGCATGAATTTCAAAATCCAGAAAAAAATTAATGTTTTAGTAGATTTTATTGCCTCTGGATATGTGCCTTTCACATAAATGAAGAATTACATATTCCCAACTTATTCACACCCTTTTTTCAGTAACCAGTTTGTGCAATTTTAGCACATACCGTCATTATTAGAATAGAATAGAATAGAATAGAATAGAATAGAATAGAATAGAATAGAATAGAATAGAATAGAATTTTTTATTGGCCAAGTGTGATTGGACACACAAGGAATTTGCCTTGGTGCATATGCTCTCAGTGTACATAAAAGAAAAGATACGTTCATCAAGGTACAATGTTTACAACACAATTGATGGTCAATATATCAATATAAATCATAAGGATTGCCAGCAAAAAGTTATAGCCATACAGTCATACGTGGAAAGAGATTGGTGATGGGAACTAAGAAACGATTAATAGTAGTGCAGATTCAGTAAATAGTCTGACAGTGTTGAGGGAATTATTTGTTTAGCAGAGTGATGGCCTTCGGGGAAAAACTGTTCTTGTGTCTAGTTGTTCTGGTGTGCAGTGCTCTATAGCGTCGTTTTGAGGGTAGGAGTTGAAACAGTTTATGTCCAGGATGCGAGGGATCTGCAAATATTTTCACGGCCCTCTTCTTGATTCGTGCAGTATACAGGTCCTCAATGGAAGGCAGGTTGGTAGCAATTATTTTTTCTGCAGTTCTAATTATCCTCTGAAGTCTGTGTTTTTCTTGTTGGGTTGCAGAACCGAACCAGACAGTTATAGAGGTGCAAATGACAGACTCAATAATTCCTCTGTAGAACTGGATCAGCAGCTCCTTGGGCAGTTTGAGCTTACTGAGTTGGCGCAGAAAGAACATTCTTTGTTGTCCTTTTTAATGATGTTTTGATGTTAGCTGTCCATTTGAGATCTTGCGATATGATAGAACCCAGAAATTTGAAGGTTTCTACTGTTGATACTGTGTTGTCAAGTATTGTGAGAGGTGGAAGTATGGAAGGGTTTCTCCTAAAGTCTACCACCATTTCTACGGTTTTGAGTGTGTTCAGTTCCAGATTGTTTTGGTTGCACCACAAGGCTAGTCGTTCGACCTCTCGTCTATATGCGGATTCGTCATTGTCTCGAATGAGACCAATCACTGTTGTGTCATCTGCGAACTTCAGTAGCTTAACAGATGGATCATTGGAGATGCAGTCATTGGTATACAGAGAGAAGAGAAGTGGGGAGAGCACACAGCCTTGGGGGGCCCCTGTGCTAATTGTACAGGTATTTGATGTGATCTTGCTTAGCTTCACCTGCTGCTTCCTGTTTGTTAGGAAGCTTGTGATCCACTTACAAGTCTGTTCCGGTACCTGTAGCTGGTTTAGCTTAGTTAGAAGAATGTCTGGAATGATGGTATTGAATGCTGAACTAAAGTCTACAAAAAGGACCCTTGCATAGGTCTTTGGAGACTCAAGATGTTGTAGGATGTAATGCAGAGCCATATTAACAGCATCATCTGTTGATCTATTTGCTGCAAGTATGCAAATAGGTATGCAAATTGCAAGGGGTCTAACAGCGGATCCGTGATGGTTTTCAGGTAGGAAAGCACTAGCCTTTCAAAGGTTTTCATGACTACAGATGTTAAAGCAACTGGTCTGTAGTCATTCAGTTCCTTGATGGTGGGCTTCTTCGGCACTGGGATGATGGTAGAGCGTTTGAAGCAAGAAGGAACATAACACATCTCTAGTGATTTATTGAAAATATGGGTGAAGATGGGGGCCAATTGGTCAGCACAGACTTTTAAGCAAGAAGGAGTTGTCTTGTCTGGGCCTGGAGCTTTTCCTGGCTTTTGTCTGTGAAATAGGTCCTGCACTTCCTTTTCTGTGATCACTAGGGGTTGTGAACCCAATGAAATGGGGTCAGTTGTAGGAGGCTTGGCTGTTGTTGGTGTGTCTGAGATGGGGGTTGTGGAGATAGGTGGCTGTAGTTTCCTTTCAAACCTGCAGTAAAACTCATTCAGGTCATCTGCCAGTTGTTGATTACCTTCAGCCTGGGAAGGAGGTTTGCCATAGCCGGTGATATTTTTAAGAGTTTTCCACATGTTTGCTGGTTCATTTGCTGAAAACTGATTCTTTAGCTTTTCAGAGTAGCTTCTTTTTGCTGCTCTTATCTCCCTTGTTAGTGCATTTCTGGCCTGATTGTACAGCATTTTATCACCTTTTTTGTAGGCTTCCTCTTTGGAATGTCATAACTGCTTAAGTTTAGGTGTAAACCAAGGTTTGTTGTTACTGTGTATTCGCAAGTTCCTTGTAGGTACACATAGGTCTTCACAGAAGCTGACATATGATGTTACAGTATCTGTGAGTTCATCCAGGTCTGCAGAGGTATCTTTAAAAATATTCCAATCAGTGCAGTCAAAACATGCCTGTAGCTTTAATTCTGATTCCTCCGTCCAGGTTTTCACTGATTTAATTATTGGTTTTGTGGCTTTAAGTCTTTGCCTGTAAGCAGGTACAAGGTGAATCATGCAATGATGCAATTATACGCTCATATGTTTAATCCTTAACCTGGGTACAATCAGTGTTTACTAATGAACTGGTCTTTTCTACTTTTCTCTCCACTTCTCTTCTCTCTGTATACCAATGACTGCATCTCCAATGATCCATTTGTTAAGCTACTGAAGTTCGCAGATGACACAACAGTGATTGGTCTCATTCGAGACAATGACGAATCCGCATATAGACGAGAGGTCGAACGACTAGCCTTGTGGTGCAACCAAAACAATCTGGAACTGAACACACACAAAACCGTAGAAATGGTGGTAGACTTTAGGAAAAACCCTTCCATACTTCCACCTCTCACAATACTTGACAACACAGTATCAACAGTAGAAACCTTCAAATTTCTGGGTTCTATCATATCGCAAGATCTCAAATGGACAGCTAATATCAAAAACATCATTAAAAAAGGACAACAAAGAATGTTCTTTCTGCGCCAACTCAGTAAGCTCAAACTGCCCAAGGAGCTGCTGATCCAATTCTACAGAGGAATTATTGAGTCTGTCATTTGCACCTCTATAACTGTCTGGTTCGGTTCTGCAACCCAACAAGAAAAACACAGACTTCAGAGGATAATTAGAACTGCAGAAAAAATAATTGCTACCAACTTGCCTTCCATTGAGGACCTGTATACTGCACGAATCAAGAAGAGGGCCGTGAAAATATTTGCAGATCCCTCGCATCCTGGACATAAACTGTTTCAACTCCTACCCTCAAAACGACGCTATAGAGCACTGCACACCAGAACAACTAGACACAAGAACAGTTTTTTCCCGAAGGCCATCACTCTGCTAAACAAATAATTCCCTCAACACTGTCAGACTATTTACTGAATCTGCACTACTATTAATCGTTTCATAGTTCCCATCACCAATCTCTTTCCACTTATGACTGTATGACTATAACTTGTTGCTGGCAATCCTTATGATTTATATTGCTATATTGATCATCAATTGTGTTGTAAATGTTGTACCTTGATGAACGTATCTTTTCTTTTATGTACACTGAGAGCATATGCACCAAGACAAATTCCTTGTGTGTCCAATCACACTTGGCCAATAAAAAATTCTATTCTATTCTAAAAAAAATTTTTTTGCCCTGATGACATTTGAAGAAGCAGCAGGAGCAGTGGTGGGATTCAAGTAATTTAACAACCAGTTCTCTGCCCTAATGATTTCTTCCAACAACCAGTTTATCAAACTGCTCAGAAAGTTAACAACCGGTTCTCCCGAAGTGGTGCAAACTGGCAGAATCCCACCACTGAGCAGGAGCCTCTTTGTGAGGACTTGAACACTTGCCAGTTATTGGCAGAAGTATAAGGCAGACATAAATACAGGTAACAAAAGAGCTCATTTCAAGGGTTATTTTCCTATTTCATTTATTAAAACGTCCTTACTGAAACTAAAGTAGCAGTGGAGGAAGGAGAGCTTAGTTTCCATTCAACACTTACATTGCTTTGCCTGAATTTGGAACCACTTAGGACACTCAGTTGCAAACAGCAACATTTGGGGGGGGGCTCTCATAGAGACGGTGCCTCGAGGATTCCCAGCCTTTGGGTAGGTCTCAAATCGTGGAGACGAAAACTGGCCAGCACCGGCTGTGCCCCACAAGTTGGGATCCTGGCACAGAACTGAAAAAAAGCAATGGATATTTGGAGTACAGAGCAAACAAATACATAACGGATTCCAAATCCATCCATTGGCTTTCCTAACCGTAAGTAAGCAGCTGTTCCTTCCACACTTTCTCTGAGAACCTCACCCTCCATCCCTCCCCAGCTCTGTTTTTCCGTGGGGGGGGGAGTTGGGGGGGCATTCAGCTGCGTTTCCAGGGGAGCCTGTTCTCCTGAGCAACTGGAAATGAAAATGAGAAAAGAGCTTCTGTCCATTCCAAAACTAATAGCCCCATTTTTAATAATCATGTTTTTACAGCAATTTCAGCCCATCATGGTGTCACAGAGGTAGTGATGAAAAAGCTTCTAATCCTTTTTAATAGGTTCCATTTGACAGCTGACGTGTCAGAGAGCCTTCGCCAGAGGCCCGGCTGTGTCACAGGATGACCTTGGAGGGCTCCAGAGATGTTGGCCCAGGGTCCATCTGGCCAGGAGGCACCCCTACTTCCCCACCTTCTTCAGAAATGGTGGGGGAGGGACTCCTCTGCTCTCTCTGCTCAAAAGAGATCCTGTGCAGACTGGGGGCCCTTGGCCCCCCACTCCTGGGGCTCAGCCCTGCTTTACAGCCCGTGCCGTTCCTTGCCACAGTCGTGACTCCACAGATTCTAAATGCCAAAATGTCGGCACCTTTGCTGTCCTAAGAGACTGGCAACACCTTTGGGCCCTCTGAAAAAAAAAATTCCTTTGCCCCCAACCCACCAAAACAATTTTCTCCTGGTAATGTAAACATGACGCCTTTCAGCTACAAGTCCTGCCTTGGGATTTAAGGATCATCTGAAATGTTATTGGATTCATAACATTTCTTGAGAGAAGCTCATTCTTTTTAAAAATCAATTTTGTAAAAAAAAAAAAAAAGAGTGCTGTTGAATGGCTATGAGAAAAAGTGTTTAATTTTTTTAGACAATACACATTTTAGATCCAAAGCTTGCCTACTATGCCAATAAAGTGGACGTTCTCTTTTTTTATTCCTTTCAAGGCATCTCAACATTGGCCGTGTTCCTCTCACCTCCAGGTGGTCAGCCTGATTACCTGAGCGCCTGGTTTTCTGAAGGGCAGCCTGTCTCCGTCATAAGTGCCCTGCTGATCCAATCTGACACAGTTGGCGTGCTTCAGGGTCCTTCCGTGAGACCCTGCCATCTCTCGGGACCCCTGGAGGGCATCTGCCCTTGGAAAGAGGTTCCCCTGAGACCCCAACACCCCCCCCCCGCCTTGGGTATTTCAAAGAGCACACAGCCTTGGGGGGGGGCTGTTCTAATTTTACAGGTATCTGATGTGATTCTGCTAAGCTTCACCTGCTGGTTCCTGTCTGTTAGGAAGCTTATGATCCATTTACAAGTGTGTTCAGGTACCACTAGCTGGTTTAGCTTAGTTAGAAGAATGTCTGGAATGATGTTGTTGAATGCTGAACTAAAGTCTACAAAGAGGACCCTTGCGTAGGTCTTTGGAGATTCAAGATGTTGTAGGATGTAGCGCAGAGCCATATTGGCAGCATCATCTGCCGATCTATTTGCTCGGTATATTTAGACTTAGTATATATAAGTCTAAGTCCTATTGCTATTGCTATTTGTCCAAGGATGCCTTCTGGTAAAGTAGATACCTGCTGGGTTCAAACTTCAGTCTCCTGAGTCAAAGGTGTTGCACTAACCACTAGGCTATCCATTCATTTCTCATGCATGTATGTATTTTAGTAAAGTTATTTCACATAATAGTTTCAAAAAAGGATGGTCTCAATCTTTTATCCCTGATGATGCAACCCAAGATTACACTGGTTGCTTCGGGAGCTTCAGAACATTGCTGGCTCCTGTTTAATCTGGGGTTTATCAAGATCTTTCTGACAAGTGGGGAGGCTTCTGAGCATGAACCCCTGTTGACTAGCACTGGAGACACCCAGGTTCACGTTTCATGTTTCACATGAAACATGAAACAGAAACATGAAATATGAAACATGAAGAGGTCTGTAAGGGGCGTGCATAAGAGCACAAATGTGCCTACCATTCCTGTCCTATTGTTTTCCTTTGTTATATCCAATTAATATAGTTATTACATACTTATGCTCATATATACTTATATATTATTTAGTTATTTTCATGCTTATGCATATATATACTGTGTGACAAAAATAAATAAATAAATAAATAAATAAATAAATAAATAAATAAATAAAAGTTGACAGAGTAAACATGGACCAGTCACATTATCGGTTCAACCTGCCCCTCAGGGTTGTTGTAGAGAAAAATGGCAAAATGCAGTTGCCTGTCTTGCCAAGAACGCCTAGTAAGTTATAAATTTAACAGTAAGGCATTTGGGGGAAATTTTATATTTTAATTCATGACAAAAACTGTGTCTTTCCTACCCATGTTTGGGGAAGAGAACAGCACTGTAGCCACAAAGGTGTGGAGCAGGGCAGGGAAGAGGTTAAGGGCTAAGAAAAGGAGAGGAGGAAACAAGAATTAATATCAAGCAGTATTCTGGTGCCTGCTTAAAAGTGGCTTTTCATGCTTACATTCTCAGCAGCCTAATAGCCACAATTAAAGGTAATTTCATTTATTTTGATTCCTCCACCGCAGGCAAAGGCCTGGCCAGCTGATGGTATTTCGCTTTCCAGAAGAGTGGACGGTTGGGAGCTTAGCAGGTCAAATCCAGAGCAGCCTCTCCAGCACCTCATCTAGAGTTCAGTTGGGAGTTGCTTCCCATCATTCCAACCTCACCCTTGAGTGAGACCGGGAAAGAGGGGTGGCCACGGCCAGGAAAGGCCAGGAAAGAGGTGGTAGCCAAGGCTCAGCTCTTGCCCAGGAAATCTCCTAGCCTTCCGGGACTTGCCGGCTCCTTTTTACATCTGCACTGGCACCCAGAAAAGCTGACCGGCAGTGAGGTCATAGTCTTCACAGTGCTTGCCATCAAAGCGTGGGCAAAGTCAAGACCCTTCCCTCACCCAACACCATCTTCTTAGTATCACAGAACACCTTTGTGGAAGGGGGAAAAGAAAATATTAATACAATGGCTGCTGACTGACCTCGTTTCAAGCCTGTAAGGAGATTCAGCTGCCCATTTCTGAGATCTTGGAGAGGCAGAAAACTGTGAGTCCTTTGTTTCACCTTGTTACCCTTATTTTTTTTCTTCCCAAAGACACATGTGGTTTCATAGCAGGCATGAAGGACTGTCTTAAGAGCTTCCTCCTCTAGAAAGGACCCCAGCTGAGACCTCAGATTGACTACACTACTGTTTCTCGACCTCAGCAACTTTAAGTTGGGTGGATTTCAATTCCCAGATTCCCCAGCCAGCATGGGAATTAAAGTCCACCCATCTTAAAGTTGCTAAGGTTAAGGATAATGTGTTGCATTTAGCTCAGAGATCCAGAATTGAAACTACTCACCAGCCAAGAATTTAAATATTGCAGGGTTCAGAGAAGATGCTTTATGGGGAAAAAGTGTCATACAAACAAATGATATTAAGGATAATGTGAAGGAGTTGTAAATACAGAGGAGAGACTTCTCACAGGCGCTGGGCTCCTCCAGCCATGGAGTGGAGCTTCCAAGGGCTCTGTCTTCTTGGCTCTCTGGCCTAACAAAGTTGGCAAGAGGAGAGCAAGGCAAAGGGACTTTTGGACTCTCCTGATCTGCCCCTGCAATTGCCTCTTGTGTTGGAAGAGGATCCATTTCCAACTTCAGTCCCTGTTGAAGGCCTTCCCTTCCCAGGGCTTTTGGGAGCCGGCAGGAAGCGCAGCAGTAGCCGAGTCAGAAGGAAAGCCCTCTTTGAGAGCTGCCATCGCCTGCAAAGCCAGGAGGCATTTTTCCCCGGCCACTGGGGGAGGCCACAGCTTTTGACCCCTCTCTCAGTGGGAACCGACTTTGCTGCCCCATAGACACAGCCTGCAGGAAAGCTGGCATCTGGCCAGCCATGGGCCCCTCTGTCTCCATTGGTTGCAGAAGCAGGCACTCTCAGCCTCCCCTTGTCCTCCCAGCATGAACACACACACACACACACACACACACACACACACACACACACACAGAATGAACAATGAGAACTGGTGGGATCTGCGAACCATTAGTCCTCTGTTCTCTTCTGGAGATGCTGAGGTGAGCCATCTGGAAGCATTTACTCCACAACATCCTGGGACTGAGTCGGATGGGATGGCCAGAACCAGCCCTTTGTGAAGCTGGAAGGGCCACTGACCCATTTAATGAGCTCCGGCGAGGGGAATTTCACACTGAGCCCCGAGCGGCAGTAACTCTAGATGCAAGCGAGGAGGTTGGCGTGGGAGGAGAGGGCCTAATTTCACATCTTGTCAATCACAGCATTGTGAAGTTTCCAGCAGGGGTCCTCCGAGTGTGAAGTCTGGAGAGAAGAAAGACAGGTCCAAGCCCAGGTTCTTCAGAAGCACAACTACACAAGAAATGTGGGTGGGGGGGGACTCTTTTCTTTTCTCTTCTCTGCAGCCTCCTCATTTCCTTTCGGAAAGAAAGAACAAGAGCTTTACAAACTGTGCAAATATTTAACCGACACACTGCTGAAAGGCAACTTTCCCAGAAGTGAAAGCAAGCCTTCCTTTTGGTCAGCAGGGAAGCTTTGCCCTCGACTCTGGATGAGCACCCTCTGGCCAAACGGGCACCCCACTCTCCCACCCCCAACCCCAAACATTTGCTTCTCTCTTACTGTCCTGGCCTGGGGTTCTGGCTCTGGATCAGGGGTCTCCAACCTTGGCAACTTTAAGCCTTGGCGGACTTCAACTCCCAGAATTCCCCAGCCAGCAAAGTTACAAAGGGAATTCTGGGAGTTGAAGTCCGCCAAGGCTTAAAGTTGCCAAGGTTGGAGACCTCTGCTCTGGATCCTAGAGTGGAAAATGGGCGTTTAGCTACAAGGAAAAAACATGTTGTCTTTGACTCAGAAATTTTGCCTAAAGCAGCATTCAAAGCGAATTTGGGGAATTCTCAAGGAAAACGGCTTAGACATTTCAAGGAAAGGCAGAAATATAAATGGACAGCTATTCAAAACTTAGTAGGGGCTCTTCATTTTGGTGAAGCTTCATGGGGGGACCGCCTTCAAAGCTGCCTCACAGAGCCACAAAGGCTCCCTGTTTAAGGAAGAGCCAGAGGAGCAGTGGTGGGATTCAAATAATTTAACAACCGGTTCTCTGCCCTAATCATTTCTTCCAACAACCAGTTTGCCAAACTGCTCAGAAAGTTAACAACCGGTTCTCCCGAAGTGGTGCGAACTGGCTGAATCCCACCACTGCAGAGGAGCCAATCAGTGGTGGGTTTCAAAAATTTTTACTACTGGTTCTGTGGGCATGGCTTGGTGGGCATGGCAGGGGAAGGATACTGTAAAATCTCCATTCCCACCCCACTCCAGGGGAAGGCTACTGCAAAATCCCCATTTCCTCCCAATCAGCTGGGACTTGGGAGGCAGAGAATAGATGGGGGCGGGGGCAGTCAGCATGTTTACTACTGGTTCTCCGAACTACTCCAAATTTCTGCTACCGGTTCTCCAGAACTGGTCAGAACCTGCTGAAACCCACCTCTGAGCCACATGGATGTCTCTTTCACAGGGAAAAAGTTGTTGCCTCACCTGGACAAGAAAAAGCCACGATGCCTCCAAGTTGCAGAGTCCCTCAGCTGACACCCCCCTTCAAGTTTACCCAGGGTCCTCAGTGGTGGTGTGGAGAGCTCAGTCAAGCCACCATGACCTGGGAAATCTGGCTCTTCAGGATGTGAAGACAAGCCGAACTCTGTTCACAAGAACTGTTGTTGGGGCAGTCAAGCATGAAGAAGGATCCGAGTCCTGAAAGCCTGCTCGTGATCTTCCTCTTCCTGACTCTGAAGACCCTGGCTGGTCAGCTCGGCTGGTCTTTCGGGGGGACTCAGCAGAAACTACCAGGTGCAGGAAATCAGGAGCCAGGATAGAGGTCAAAAGTACTGTGAGTTTATTCCATGCAACCTAGACCCAAGAATCTGATCTAGCAATGGTCAAGGCCAATTGGAGCCAGATAAGAGTCGATGGACTTCAAAGGGAGGCTGACTTGGGTCTCTTTTGGGTGCGCAGTGACTCCAGACTGCTGATGTGCGTGACCCATCCCTCGGGCACTGCCTGGTCATTTCCTACAGAAGCATACAGGCCAGAAAGGGGGCCAAATGGCTTTCTGCAGGCTAGCTCCACATAATGTTTCTTAAATGTTTCTAAGAATTTTTCAATAACTTTTCCTTGCTTATATGAACTTGATTCTAACTTGAAAGAGCTTGCTAGATGCTATGGAAAAATTCAATTTATGGTCTGAAAAATCAAGGCCCAGTTAATTTTTAAGACCAAGGGGAAAAGGAAATGCTGTATGTCAATGCAGGGGTCATGGGCAGGGGGTTGGGCTAGAAGACCTCCAAGGTCCTTTCCTACCCTGTTATTCCACATTCTGTGTTCTACGCCTGTAAGATGCTACTTGCCTGTGAGTCTGATGTCTGGAACACTCAATTCAAATCCCAGAAACAAGCAAAGTCTTGGTTCCTCTTAGAGCCCCTTTCCAACACATGTTCATTCATAACTTCGCAGCTACTAAAAAATCCATCAGTGTTCATCACACTCCTTAGTTGGCCAGAATTTAATTCACCCAACTAACTTTCCCAAACGATCATCTGCACTTTAGCTTGGAAAATATCAGAGGAGTAAACCTTCTTCTTCTTTCTGTTTCCTCTCCAACAGCGGCTGGATGCCAGAAGACACAAACCGAAAGGGGCTTCAAGAAAGAATTGAACAAAGCACCACAAAAGAATCCTTAGCACCCACTTTTTAAACAAAAAATATTGTTTACGTTAATTTTATACATATTACATGTATATTCCCCCTAGGAAGTTGGACTGTTTTCCAGTTTCACCAGGCTAGTGCCAATTTCACTGGCACCATTAAGGCGAGAGACCTAGCTGCATTTCCTTAGCATCCTGCTACATTGTTCCAGGATAAACCATTAATATATTTATGATTCACCTAAAGGTATTCCATTGTCTGAGCCTGTCTACATCAGAACAGCCTTGGGGGCTTTCTTGCATTTAGAGGCTTCTGCAAATCAGAATTGTTTTTCTTTAGCAAAGTTTTGTTATTTATAAAAGTAAACTTTTGGTGTAACTGCTGGCGTTGAACTGCGTCTCACTTCACAGTGGCTGCCGTCAGATGGATATCCTGCCCTTGGGAATGCAACCACCTTTCCTCTCTTCACAGTTCAAAGTCGGTTGGGAAGGCTTAAAGTTCTGTTTAAACAGAAGAAAGTAAGAAGCCACAGCTGGGGAGATTTGGATCCCAAAAGAAGATTGGAACCTTGTGGGAGAGAATCCAGGAAAAGCCAGGTAAGCCTCAGCTGGCCCCCTACGAGGGGTTTCCTGCAGCTTTTCCTTGGACACCCAGTGAACGGCCGTTGCTGGACCAGTTGAATCTCAGCCTGCTGAGAGGAATATTTTGTCTAGGAATCAGAAGATTATCATTCCACAGTGGTTGTAGCTGGCTTCAGACAAACTGGAACGGCCTCAGGGAAGGCCAAATCCTAGGGAGAGCAATTACTTAATACCGATATAAACATTAGAGCAGTGGTTCCCAACCTTTTCTTGTTTGAGGCACCCTTGGAAAGCCTTTCAAAAGTTCCCGGCACCCTTATAAGGAAATAGATATTTAAAATCTCCGTAGCTCAAAAGTTCCCGGCACCCTCAAAAGATCTCACGGCACCCCTTAGTGCCGCGGCACACTGGTTGGGAACCACTGCATTAGAGAGTTAATATAAGTAGTCCTCAACTTACAACCAGTTGCTTAGAGACTGTCCGAAGTTATGACAGAGCCCCTCCCAAGCTACCTCTGACCCCATTTTGAAGCTAAGGCTGCTGCAGCAGTCTCCCAGCTTCTCTTCCCCTCCATTTACTTACTTATTTACTCTTTTTTTAATGACCCTTTTATTCCGGATGGAGTCAGGAAGACTGATTGGAGCTGAGCATTTACTAGCCGGATGTTCTTCCCGACACCTACATGGAGTTTGCAGCAAATATTTTCTCCTTGCACCCTGATAGAGAAATGTCTGCTGGGATTGAACTCTCAACCTTTCGAGTGGGAGGTGAGTCTTCACCTCTAGGCCACCATGCTGCTCGCTTACTTGCTTAATAATTTAGAGAATTTATATGGCCACCTACTCACTCTCGGTGACTCGGGGCAGTTTACAGAAAATAAAAAACCAGTATGCAAACAGTAAAAACAATAGCCACCTATCTTTTTGGTGACAACAATCAACCAAGCAAGCCACTTTAATGGGCACCATCCCATTCTGGGTTCCCCAGGCCCATTGGCAAACCAGGTCTTCAGGGCCTTGTGAATGTGTGTGTAAGTGGGGGCCAGTCTAATCTCTGCAGAGATGATGTTTCAAAGGGAGGGGATCACCACAGAGAAGGCCCTTCTTCTGTGTCCTGCCAAATGTACCTCCTTTGGGGAGGGGACATTCCCTGCCTCCACATTGTGGTAGGTCCAGTAGATGTGACCAGGAGAAGACAGTCCTTCGGTTAACCTGGTCCCAAGCCATGAAGGGCTTTAAAGGTCACAACCTTGAATTGTACCCGGAATCAAATCAGCAGCCAATGCAGCTCCCACAGGAAAGGTGACACGTGTGCACATTTGAATCTGTGTAAAACTATGTGGGCCACTCGTTCTGAATGAATTAAGCTTCTGGATGTTTTTCAAGGGCAGCCCTGTGTAGACTGAACTTGCTCTACCGCATCTCCACAGGCCTTGTTGGGTCCCATACCCTCCTCTCCTCATCACCTATTGTGCTCTTACCTTTTGAAGATCTTCAGAGGTCTCTCCGGACCTCAGGTTGGAGAAAGAGACCAAGCCACTCTATCCCTCAGCATCCCTGGACTACATGGCTGCGTCCCTGAAGTGGCCACCGTTATCCAGATGGCCAAACTTTCTTGTGGCTGTGCCAAAATGGTGGCCACTTTCGGGATGCTGCCAAGCAGCCCAAGGACACAGCAGTCCACTTTCTTCCCTAACACAGTCTAACAACCATCACAACTTGCAACTGCAGTGGGCGGGCTCTATTGTAATTGAGGGCTACCTTATAATCTCCAGCCAATAGTGTATAAATACCACTATAATAAAATGTATCACAAAATAATAAAATATACACTTTATAATAAATCATTATAACAATATAACACCAGCCTTAGTCATTAGTCATGGATGGAAAGTAACCAAAGAGAGATCCAACCTAGAACTAAGGATAAATTTCCTAACGGTGAAAGCAATCAACCAGTGGAACAGCTGGCCTTCAGAAGTTGTGGGTTCTCCATCACTGGAGACTCTAAAAAAGAGACTGGACAACCATTTGTCTTGAGGAGACCCAAATGGTTTAGGGTCTCCTCAAGAGGGGGGTTGGACTATTATTCTATGTTCTGCATTCATTAATGGAGCTGAGCCTGGGGAAGATGTTGCAGTCTTGGAGGCCTGAAACTGAAGCAGGCTCTCCATGTGCAAGGATCTAGAATGAATGACTAAGATGGCACAAGGCAGAAGCACAACTGTGGGAAGGGTCTCTTGGTGGCTCCTGGGTTCACGTGCTGAACCAAGCCTGAACCAACATACAATCACATAGAGCACGGCCCGTGCCAGTTTTTTTGAAACAAACTTCAACAGACTTGTATGCAAGTCAGTTTCCTTTATAGTTTTTTGTAAAAAAAAAATCTGTTTCTTGGGCTGATTTTATGATTTTACAGCTGTTTGTAGTCTGTTACAGCTTTAATTGATGCTTTACGTGAAGTCTGTAGTATAAAGCCTATAAAGACATTTACCCCTACTGGAGAGTGGCAGAGATTCCATATGATTGCGATGTATGTTCTGCAAAATCTCTTCTCCAAAGTTAAAGATAATAAAGGAGGGATGGGGGAAATCCTTCTGTTCTGAGTGCTTTTAAATATTTGAGTAATAGATAAGCCAATTGTCCAAAAAAAGTCTTGGTTGATCCATTGAATTGAACTAGGGTGGCATCACACCCCAGCATAAGTATAAATTAAATCAGTTAATTTGCCTTAGACTAAATAGAAAGAGACCAATAAAACTTGCAGATAGGTTTCCTTTTAGATAATAGAGATATAGGGGATTATTCCAATTTAAACAAAACTTTGTATCTCCATTTTTAGGCTGTTCTTCCGTTGCCAAAATGCACCCAGGTCAAAAGCTTCAAAGGAATTGTCTGGCAATTGTCTGCAGACCAGAATCAATCCCCATTTGTCCCTCTGGACTCTGAACAGTGACCCTGGAGCCACCTTCTTGCTGTTGTAGATGGGAGTAGACAAGGCTGTGTGGACAGTCGCACCATCAGGTTGAAGATCAGAAGATGGGAAAGCCTTAAGCGAAGGCTCCACAGAGAACCTAAAAAACGAAAAAAATGTTTTTTTAGGTTTCCGAGGTAGTGAAAGGAAGCCCAAGGAAGTGATGGGCCCACTGGCAGGGAAGTCACGGGGATGGGGCAAAAGCAGAGCTCCTGACCTCCTCCTTGTACCTTTACCTGAAAGAGAAGGCTCTTCAAGTGGATGGACCAAGGCGGAACAAAGGAGGGCAACTCAAGGTCAGGCCCCACATGGTTGGCAAAGCCAAGGAAGCAAGAAGGACTCTGGGTTAGGAAGGTCTCTTGAATGCTGGTTTTGGTAAAAACGAAAACCGCAAGTGGACATTCCCAGCCCCAGTTAAAGTCCAGGCAATTTATGTCTTGGAAATGCTTTCTTCCAACATCTTTCACATCCGGACTGAGCTGCATTATCTGGTTTAAGCAAAACTTCTTCTCCCTCCTTTCCTTCTTGCAATTTCTCGCTTCATGTAAATGGGAGGCTGGATGCTGCGAGTGAGTTGAAGCTTCCAAAAACAGGACAACTGTATCTAAGAGTTTGGAAAGAACTAGTAGATGCTGTCTTGGAACCATTTGCTGTAATATTTGAAGGACATAGAAGAAGGCATCATTTCAGAGGATTACAGAAGGCAAAGGGCCTTCTATTTTTTTAAGAGGAAATAAAAAGGTGACTCAAACCATTACACACTAGTCAGCTTGATCTCAATACTGGACAAAATTCTGCAAGTGATAATTAAGCAGCTGGTTTGAAAGCATTCGGGAAAGAATGATATGCTTGGCATGGATCTGTCAAGAGTCTATCATGCCAAACCAAATTTTCCATAACATAATCACTTTGGTTGTCCACGGAATGCAGTGAGCATCATGGAAATTGATTTCAGCAAAGAATTTAACAAAATTTACCAGGACATTCTAGGAGAGAAAATTACAAAAAATGGGCTGGACTAAGCTATTATTGGATGGATGCAGAGCTAGCTAAATACTGGTTCTTTCTTCACCATAGACCCCTTTAAATATCTTTTGTGGCCACGGTCCCCCAAAATGTAGCTCAAGATTTAAATCACAGCATTTCTTCAAGCCCCCTGTGATGACATTGCAGGCCCCCAGGGGCCTATGGACCACAGGTTGAAACCTACTGGTCTACCTAATATACAGACATGAGTGGCTCCATGTCAGCCTAGAAAGAACTGCTGAACCTGTAAAGTTTCTCTTTCATGTCTGGTGCTGCTCAACACACCATAGAATCAGAGTTGGATTCTGATCTTAGCTGCCTTGTCCAGTTTGTTTCTCGTTTATTTATAATTTGCATAAAAATATAGTCGCACATTTGCTGATGACACAAAGATGGGAGAACAGTAAAGTTCAGAAAATACTGAGAAGATGGAACAATGGGCAGAAACCATCAAGGTGAAGTTTAGAAGAGAGAAATGCAAAAATCTGCACGAGCAGAAAAAAATGAAGGCACAAATACAGAACAATGGGACCATACTGGGCAGCACTGAAATACAGAAAAGATCCGGGTGCTCATTGGATCACAATCAGGACATTTGCCAACAGAGAGATTCAGCTGTCCAAAACACAAAGGCTTCCCAAGGCTGCATGAAGAGGAATGCAGTGTCAGGATCATTCCTTCTCTACATTCAGGACTGATCAGGTCACATTTAGACAACTGTACCCATTTTAGACAGCACAGTTTGGGAAAGGACATCAAAAAATGGAGACTATCCAGAGGAGAACCACCAGGCAGCCCAGATGGAAGAAACAAAACACCAAGACCTACAACACAGCACCAATCCCAAGACATTTGTACAAATGCAGCCCAGGGTTCTTTGCTGGGCTTTTTTAGTACAGTTGTCCGGCCTAAACAGTAGCCTCCTCTTGACCCCTGGGGAGCTTCAGGAGGCTCTGCGAGCCCTCCTTCGGTCTTTATGAGGTGTCAGGAGGGAAAGGAATGCTGGCTGTTTGCTTGTAGCGCAACAGGCCAGCTGATGAGTTCGGGCTCTGAACTTTGGCCCATGGAGGGGCAGTCGGAGAAGGGCAGGGCAAGGGCCCAAGGGCTCTTTCCAGGGGAGCAGCCTCTCTGAGCAGACCCACTGTGGTGCCAAGGGATGACACAACAAACAAGATTTGGAGTGTGAAAAAGAGAAGACTTGGCTCCACGAGCAAAGCTGCAGTTGAAACTCTGGGAGCAAAGATCTCTCAAATACACAACCGCTGTTTGCCCTCTTGTCCAGCCTGACACCCTGGGAAGGACAAGAGTCCCAATTCACAACTAGGAAAATGAAAGCTCCTTGTGAGGAGGGAGGTATATTGGCACCACAGGCCCCTTGGCTGGTGTGAGAATTGGAGGGTGGCCTATCAGTCCAAGAGAGAGATGCTGTGCTGGAAGAAAACGGGGGGGGGGGCTGCTCTCGCACAAGTCAAGCTGGACAGCCTGCTTGGAGTTTGCATCCCTCCCATCCACGCACAGACCTATTTGGAGTTTGAAGACCGCAAAGTCACTCCACACGTTTTCTGCTCAATTTCCGGCATGTCTGCTGAGAAAAGATGCATTTACAGGTTTTACCATCTGTTAATGTGCAAAATGTGAGAATTGCCTGAAATTTCATCAGGCACAGCAGGCAGGGAACAGTGGGATGAAGAGGTTGGGTTCTCACAGAAGCATCAAGACATTAAAGAATTGGCCCCTGCCTGGACATCTCAGAGGGTTTGAGTGCTAGAGAGCCTCCTGGGTCCCAAAGAGACCGCCTTGTCCTCTCCTTTGTCTAGCAGAGCCAAGGCCCACCCGAGCTTCTTCCATGGGATCGGCATCGGTGCCAAGAGAAGGAAATAGAAATACTCTACAGGATTGTGGTGTTGATTGTCTTCCCAAGAGCAGAGGGTCATCCCAGTTCAAACTGGCGTATTGGATAGGTGGGTTCTGCTCCGGGGTTAAGGGAAAAGCTGCATGGGAGAACTCTTTACTCAGTCCTGGTGGTCTCAGGAAAGCCTTTTCCTGCTCTCAACACACACACACACACACACACACACACACACACAGAGAGAGAGAGAGAGAGAGAGAGAGAGAGAGAGAGAGAGAGCTCAGAATATGGGCTAGCCGAGGCCTCCACCACCAGCAGAAGATTTGGAAAGAACACAGGTGAACCTAGGCCAGCCCACAAGGCCTCTTTCTTGAAAATTTGATCCTCTGCATTCAAGAATGTTTCTCCTGCTCCCCACCACTCAAGCAGAACAAAAGTTTATTCCAATTGAGCAAAACAAAGGAAGACTTTTAAGTTCCACAAGCCCCGATATTTAAAAAGAAAACAGAGCATTCAGGATAATAGTTTAATTCTGGCACTCCAGAATTCTCCTATGCCTTCCTGGCAGCACTGTGGAATCCCTCCTGTTCCCATCATAGATTTATACAAATGGGTTTATTAATGCTGATGATAGCAACATGCTCCTGTCCAAATCATCTGCAATTTTAGGATACATTAATATTATGTAGCTTTGATTCCAAATTATTTTTAGTCCTATGAACAAAATAGGGCTAAAGTATGTCTAGTCTAATGAAGAGAAGGACTAGGAGTGGCATGATAGCAGTCTTCCAATATTTATTTATTTATTTATTCATTATTTTATTTATTTATTTATTTATTTATTTATTTATTTTGTCACAACATCATACAAAAAGATTATATAGTATATACACATATAAACATATATAGGAAGAAGAAAAGAAGAACAATAGGACAGGAACGGTAGGCACGTTTGTGCGCTTATGCACGCCCCTTATGGTCCTCTTAGGAATGGGGTGAGGTCAATAGTAGAAAGTTTTTGGTTAAAGCTTTTAGGATTATGGGAAGAGACCACAGAGTCAGGTAAAGTATTCCAAGCACTGATGATTCTGTTGCAGAAGTCATATTTTCTGCAATCTAGATTAAAGCGGTTTACATTAAGTTTAAATCTATTGGTTGCCCTTGTATTATTGCAATTAAAGCTGAAGTAGTCTTTGACAGGAAGGACATTACAATAGATGATTCTGTGAGTTAAACTTAGGTCTTGTCGAAGGCGACGGAGTTCCAAGTTTTCTAAGCCTAGGATTTCAAGTCTGGTGGGATAAGGTATTTTGTTGTTTTCAGAGGAATGGAGAACTCTTCTTGTAAAATATTTCTGGACACGCTCAATTGTATTGATGTCAGAGATGTGGTGAGGGTTCCAAACAGGTGAGCTGTATTCTAGAATTGGTCTAGCAAATGTTTTATATGCTCTGGTTAGTAGTGTGGTGTTTTTGGAAAGAAGCTATGCAAAATTAGGTTTACAACTCTTAGAGCTTTTTTGCTATGTAGTTGCAGTGGGCTTTGGCACTTAGATCATTTGACATGAAAACTCCAAGGTCTTTAACGGGATGGGGGTCGTCTGTAAGGTAATGTCCATCTAGTATGTACTTAGTTTTAGAGTTCTTTTTTCCTATATGTAAGACTGAGCATTTGCTGGTTGAAATTTGGAGCTGCCAATTTTTAGACCAAGCGGTTAGATGGTCAAGGTCGTTTTGAATGATAGAAGTGTTGTCTGTGGTGTTAAATAGTTTGACATCGTCAGCAAAGAGAACACAATTACTTGAGATATGGTCACAAAGATCATTAATGTATAGAATGAAGAGTGTTGGTCCAAGGACGCTGCCTTGAGGAACGCCACTCTTGACAGGAACAGGATTTGATAAAGCATTGCCAATTTTGACCACTTGTTGTCTGTTAGACAGAAAAGCAGATATCCATTTGTGGAGGGGTCCTGAGATGCCATAGGATGTTAGTTGCTGCCCATTGCTTCAAGGCTACTGGGCAATTTACAAACGTGTGTTGGAAACAATATTTGAGGGGCTAGAATAGAGAGGAGGAGGTCGACTTATTCTCCAAAGCACCTAAGGGCAGGACAGGAAGTAACGGATAAAAGCTTAACAAAGAGAGATCTAACCTAGAACTAAGGAGAACAATTAAATAGTGGAACAAATTGCCTTCAGAAGTTGTGGGTGCCCCGTCCCTGGAGGCTTTTAAAAAGAGATTGGACAACCATTTGTCAGAAATAGGGTAGGTCTCCTGAGCGAGCAGGGTTTTTTTTTATTTATTTATTTGTCACGCAGTATATATAAGCATAAGCATGAAAGTAACTATATAACATATTAGTATATATATAAGCATGAGTATGAATTAACTATATTAATTGGATATAATGAAAGGAAACAATAGGACGGGAACGGTAGGCATGCTTGTGCTCTTATGTACGCCCCTTACAGACCTCTTAGGAATGGGGTGAGGTCAATGGTAGAGTTTTTGGTTAAAGCTTTGGGGATTTTTTCAATTGAACTGTCCTTGTTCACAAGAGACCCCACCTAGAAGTAAAGAGAAATTTTCTGATTGTGAGAACAATTAATCCCTGGAGCAGCTTGCCCCCTGGAGTTGTGGGTGCTTCTCACTGGAGGTTTTCAACAATAGATTGGACAACTAATGGGATGGCATAAGGCTCCTGCTTTGAGCAGGGGGTTGGGCTAGGTGACCTCCAAGGTCCCTTCCAACTCTGTTACTGTTACTAACTTCTGCGTGGTCTGCCTACTGTTGCCATTTGAGGAGTCCTGGAAGGGCAACAGCAGCAGCCAACAAGCAGGAGGGGCCAGAGGAACCCTAAACCCAACTTTGCCTGAAAAAGGAGCCCCCAGCAGAAAAGTGTGCAAGAAAACACAAACCGCAAACACATGGCTGTTTGTGGAATACATCCTGCTGGGGGCTGATAGCAAGAGGGAATCCATTTTTACCCAGGTGAAAAGAACCCATCGCACAGGGGCTAAATTGCCTTCAGCCAGCTGGCACTGTTTCCTTCACAGTATGGCCACAATTCTCCGAGGGTGGCAGAGACAATCCTTCCAGGTGAAAAGATGGATGTGGAACTTCAACCATCCAGCATGACTCCAGTGGAGCAGAGTGGAGAGAACAAGGAGGGTAACCACAAGCTTATTACCTTGTTTTTTCCTAGCTTTTCCTCACAAGTTTTTTTTTAAAGTAGTCAGTTTGTCTCCCTCTCTCCACCCTCCATTCACCTGAAAATTGCCAAACATCTCCACATACAAACTTCCACAAAAATGTGAGTCACGTTCCTAGGTCCCTGCAACTGTCTTTCCAGCTGCCACCAAAATGCTACAACACACCACCCACCACCATGGAATATGACAAATCATAGAATGACAGGCTTGGAAGGGACCTCAGAGGTCTTCTAGTCCAACCTCCTGCTCAAAGCAGGAGCCTTCTGCCATCCCATTGGTTGTCCAATCTATTCTTGAAAACCTCCCGTAAGAAGCACCCACAACTCCAGGGGGCAAGCTGCTCCAGGGATTAATTGTTCTCACCATCAGAAAATTTCTCTTTACTTCTAGGTGGGGTCTCTTGTGAACAAGGACAGTTCAATTGAAAAAATAAGGCCTGAGCATCAGGGATAAAAAGAAATATATCCACACTGCCCTTCCATTGCACCAGGGGCGAAATGCTCCCGGTTTGGACGGGATCACCCGATCCTGTAGCGATGGCAATGGGTGGTTCGGAGAATCAGTAGCAAAAATCCCTGCCCCCCACCCCATTCCCAGCTGAGCCACACAATCATCAGAGGTTGTTTTTTTTTTTACTTTTAAAAGCATTTTTTCTTTGGCCAAAAAAATACTTTTAAAAGTAAAAAAGAAAAAAAAGTTGGCCATGCCCACCCAGTCACATTACACACACACACACCCAAGCCATGCCCACAGAACCGGTAGTAACAAATTTTACATTTTACCACTGCATTCCTCTGCATAATTTGTACAGAAATGTGGGATGCTGATTATTGCATATCCATGCAATAATATCCATGCCTGCTTGCATACACTTGGACCAATGACAATGTATATATTCTGAAATATTCACCCTTCATTTCAGAACTTACCTCTTGAACTCAAAAATATGTATCCCAATATCTGTTGCAGTCAGGATTGATTGATGCGCCGTTTTCAAACAAAGCCTATTTCAGCGATATGAATGCTAAGATCTGTTGCAAAGCATGCCAAAATTTGAAAAATGTGGATCAGTGTATTTTGTAAGGCATCTCCTGAGACCCTTTCCTATATTTACTTCCCATACGAAAATCCTGTCTCACCAACAGATTGGCACATGGGTGGGGCGGAGGGGAAACAACCTTCTGGAGAGAAAAGAAATCTTCCCTGCTTGAAAGTTTATTTTTTTAATTGAAAACTCTGACATTTAAGTTTAATGCACGAATGTCATTTTAAATTATGCCTTTTGATTTGGTGGAGATGAATAGAATTCCCTCACCCATGTAACAATGGGCTCCGGTTCACGAGAGAAAGGTCAAGAGGAGGAAATAGGCAAGGTGATATATATGTATTTTTGTGTTACGGAATCTGATGAAAACTCTTGGTTTAAAGGCCCAGCTGGATTCTAAAGAGGGGCGCAATTGCGAAGGCCAGGGCACACCAGAAGCCCCTTGTGCCTTGTGCAGGAGGAGGGAGGTTGACTGCACGAAAGGGTCCATCTCTAGAAGCCAGAAAGGCCTTTGTGTGGCTCTTCTGTGTGTGTGTGTGTGTTTGTGTGTCCATACATATGGAGAAGAGTTGGGAGAAGCAGGAATCCTGAAGAAAAGGCCTCTGAGGGGCCACAGAAAGGCCTGGGTGTGAATCATGGATGGCTGTTAAAAATTATTTCTAGAGCACGAATCAGTTCTTTTAAAGGAGAACCTCTGTAGCCCAAGGTTGACACGAGGGGTCCTTGAGGGCTCCTTGGTACTCTCTGAGCTTGCTCTGGTTTCTTTTCAGATCGTATAAATCTTTAGCCTCTTTCCCAGGTTATTAAGTGAATCACTGCAGTTGTTAAGTTAGTAACACGGTTGTTAAGTGAATCTGGCTTCCCCATTGGCCTGGCTTGTCAGAACGCCACATGACCCGGGAACAATGCAACGGTCATAAATAGTTGCCAGTTGCCAAGCATCTGAATTTTGATCACGTGATCTTGGGGTTGCCGCAGCAGTTACAAGTGTGAAAAGCGGTCATAAACCACTTTTGTCAAAGCCATTGTAACTTTGAACGGTCACTAAACGAACTGCTGTAAGCCAAGGACTACTTGTATTCTTTCTACAGGAACCACAACCTGAATTGCCTTTTGGACTCTTGAGCTGAGAAAAGGCAAACAGGCTTCTGATAAAAGAAACTGCTTATGCTAGTTTGCCATTATTCCCACAGGTAAGACAGGGCTGCAGCTGGGAACTGGGCAGGTAATATTTATTTATTTATTTATTTGTCAAACACAACAGTATATATAAGTATAAGCATGAAATAACCATACGAATTGGATACAATCAAAGGGAACATTAGGACAGGGACGGTAGGCACACTGGTGCTCTTATGCACGCCCCTTACAGACCTCTTAGGAATGGGGTGAGGTCAATAGTAGATAGTCTTTGGTTAAAGCTTTGGGGATTTTGGGAAGAGACCACAGAGTCAGGTAGTGCATTCCAGGCCTTAACAACTCTGTTACTGAAGTCATATTTTCTACAATCAAGATTGGAGCTGTTCACATTAAGTTTAAATCTATTGTGTGCTCGTGTATTGTGGAATATTAATATGGAAATGAACTGCTTTTGCTGGCTGAGATTCTGATCCAGACTGGTGAGGATGGATCTTACCTACTTGCCCTTGCAAACATCGTATAAGATGAAGCATTACTGTCAAGACATAACCAGCCTTTTACAGCTTAGAACAGGGGTCTCCAACCTTGGCAACTTTAAGCCTGGTGGACTTCAACTTCCAGAATTTCCCAGCCGGCTTTGCCAGCTTTGCTGTCTGGGGAATTCTGGGAGTTGAAGTCCGCCAGGCTTAAAGTTGCCAAGGTTGGAGACCCCTGACTTAGAACATGTGGCCAAGCATCTTCTCATTTGTATACCTGCCCAGTTATTAACATCTAACGGGACATTCTTTTGAAGATGCTACCTTTGCTCACATGGGCAACCTGGAACATATTTTCTCAATACAAGGCTGGTGCAATGGAAGTCTTCAGCGGGAACGCTGGCCCTGAATTGTTGCTTGCTGAGGTCTCTGGTTAATTTTAGACGCTGCCTGTCAGTTATTACTGTTCTGCTTGTGTTTATGGTTTTTAAGATGCAGGAATCCTTTTAGAGGATTTGTATCATAAAGTTACCATTATTTTTACTATCATTAATTGTTTCCAGCTGCTGCTGCATTTCTGCTTTGGAATTGCTTCTTCAATGGAAACACAGAAGATTTAGAAATAAATAAAAGAAACAGTTGTCCCTTTGGGAAACCACATTTTTATATCTCAGAACGTGCATAGTTCTGAGCTGGACTTAAGTGTAGGCTTAGGCCGTGTGGCCAGATCCAGATCATGCAGAATGACGAACCTGGTCCTGCTTAGCATCCCCAGAGAATCAGCGGTCATCTCTATGGAGCAGGGACCCTGCCTTGGAGGGCTGGTGGAGTTAGCTGGTAAGGACACCCTGCCCTCATGACAGTTAAATCCTGAGGGGATAAAAATGTCTCCCATTTCTCTCCTATTAGCTTAACTGACCAGACCTCAACATCACAGCCAGAATGAACAAATGTTTCCACATCTTACTTCAAACAGGAAGATTCATTAGTTGTGAAAATATATCCTCCACCAGAATGGGACCACTCACCATGGCTAACTTGGCATGGCCAACTCATGGTGGGACAGCTCACCATGGCCAGCTCACCATGGGACAATTCGCTGTGGGACAATTCAACAATTCAAGTATTTAAGATAATTTAAAAAATATTTTAATTTTTGTTATCATTTTATTTTGCCCCTCCTTTTGCATCCTTTCTTTAATTATTGTGTTCCACCATTTCTTTGACACTGGCTGTGCCAAGGTGGGTACTTACGGGACCGCCTACTATTACCTCATGCCTCCCACTGACCCGTACGCTCACACAGAGAGGGACTTCTCAGGATGCCGTCCGTCAAGCAATGTCAGCTGGCGGCCCCCAGGGGAAGATCCTTCTCTGTGGGGCTCCTACCCTCTGGAATGAACTTCCCCCTGGCTTGCGCCAAGTGCCTGATCTTCGGACCTTTCGCCGCGAGCTGAAAACGTATTTATTTACTCGTGCGGGGCTGGCTTAAATTTTAAATTTTTAATTTTTAAATTTTAAATTTCTAGATGAATTTTAAGGGGTTTTTAGATTTTAAATGTTTTAAATTTCGGCCAATTATTTAATAAGATTTTAATTTTGTTTTAATTGTATATTGCTTGTGTTCTTATCTTTGGCTGTCAACCACCCTGAGTCCTTCGGGAGAAGGGCGGTATAAAAATCTAATAAATAAATAAATAAATAAGTTGGCTGTGCCAAGGTGGCCACGGTGAGTTGTCCTAGACGCCATCACTTCCTGAACGCCATCACTCTGTTAAAAAATAATTCCCTCAACACTGTCAAACTATTTACTAAATCTGTACTACTATTAATCTTCTCATCATTCCCATCACCCATCTCCTTCCACTTATGACTATAACTTTGTTGCTTGTATCCTTATGATTTATATTGATATTGATTGGTTCCTGATTGCTTATTTGTACCCTATGACTATCATTAAGTGTTGTACATTATGATTCTTGATGAAGGTATCTTTTCTTTTATGTACTCCAAGAGCGTATGCACCAAGACAAATTCCTTGTGTGTCCAATCACACTTGGCCAATAAAAAATTTTATTCTATTCTGTTCTATTCTAGACCCCTTCCACTCCTTTTATTTTATTGAAGGCAGCCAAATTTCAGGTATTTTGCAATAAATTGACCGAGTGGCCTTGGGTCACTCTAATCCACCTTGCAAAGTGGTTATGGGAAAAATAGGAGGAGGAAGGGGTATTGGGTATATTTGCCACCTTAAGTTATTTATAAAAATAAAAAAGATAGGAAAAATGAATGAATGAATGAATGAATGCTTCTTCAGGAAGCAGGGAGGAAAATGGCCAGGACTCTGAGTATCCAAAATGTCTTCCCAAAGATGCCAGCCACAGAGCAGGAGAGCAGTCAAGAAAGCTCCTTGGCATGAGATCACATTGCTAAGGTGGCCCAGGGCACCATCAACCAGCACCCTCAGCCAGCAACCAATGTGCAGCTGCTCTCTTTATACAGACCGCAGGCTGATTATTGTTGTAAGAGACTTCTCTAGTCAAAACTCCAGAATTGTCCACAGGCTTTCTGATTAACAACCCCTGATATTGAAGTTGGGTCCCTGTGGCAGAGCTCAGAAAAGTTTGAGCTGCTTGCAAGAAGAAGAATAAACCCAGCATGTCCAGGCCTCGTTCCCTCATCGCTCCTCATCCCACGCTTGCTCCAACTTTGGTATGGATCTCTTTCAACATTTGGCCTTTTCTTCAGGATCACTGAATTTGAAACCCTGAATTTCACTGCAGATGTGAAAAGGATCTTGATGTCTGATGGAAACCAACTGAACATGAGCCAAGAGTCAGATGAGCCCACATCATTTTAGAAAGGACACTGACAAACTGGAGGAGGCCAACCAAGCTGATGAAGTGACTGGAAGGAAAAAGATGGGAGAAATGAATGGAGGTGGGAATAGCTGTGTGTTGCATGGAGAAAAGAAGGTTCTGTGGAGGTAGCTGCCTTCCAATACCTGGGCAGTGCAAAGTATAACATAACAGAATAACAGAACTGGAAGAGACCTTTAAGGTTTTCTAGTCCAACCCCCTGCTCAAGCAGGAGACCCCATACCAGGGGTGTCAAACTGGCAGCCCATGGGCCAAATGCATCATGTGCAGGCCATGCCCACCCTAATTCCATGAAGGGGAAAAAGACCATGAAACATCATGTGACGATAATGTGACATAGCAAGTTTGACACCTGTGCCCTATGCCTATACCATTCCAGACAAGTGGCTGTCCAATCTCTTCTTGAAAACCTCCAGTGATGAAGCACCTAAGTGTTTAAGTGTTGTACCTTATGATTCTTGATGAAGGTATCTTTTCTTTTATGTACACCGAAAGCGTATGCACCAAGACAAATTCCTTGTGTGTCCAATCACACTTGGCCAATAAAAAAGTCTATTCTGTTCTGTTCTGTTCTATTCTGTTCTAGTCTTACAACTTCTGAAGGCCAGCTGTTCCACTGATTAATTGTCCTCACTGTTGGGAAGTTTCTCCTTAATCCCAGGTTGCTTCTCTGCTTGATTAGTTTCCATCCATTGTTTCTTGTCCTGCCCTCTGGTGCTTTGGGAGAATAATTTGACCCCTCCTCTTTATGGTAGTCCCTCAAATTTCATTTTTCAGAAGACAAAATAATGGATTTGCATGAGTTTAAGTTACTCATTAAATTAGATTTCAGTTCAGTTCAGAAAGGATTTCATAACAGAAGAGCAGTTCAGCAATGCCGCAAATTGTCTCTTCTTCTTTTTTTTTTTATTGAAAGAGTTTTAAAAAACAAAAACATTTTCCCCCTTTTCCCCTCCTCCCAAAAAACCAAAACCCTTCCCTCCTTCCCCCACTTCCCGGGTCAATCACAAGGTATTGTTATACATAAACCAAACATAGAATAAAATTTTCCCTTCCAATCCAAATAACCACATCCAAAGCTTTTCATCTCCCAACCCCCTCCCCATTACATAAAATAACTTTCTAATTATTCAAAGGCAATCTGATATTTCTTAATCTGATATCTGTTTTGTAGATAATCAATCCATTGTCTCTTCTTCACTGTAAGTGAAGCTGATGTCCAGCTCTTGGGGTGATGGATTGGCATGCGTTAGATAACAATACCTTGCAGACCTTACATTCCAAGATTCTGGAAAATGAAAGAAGGAGTGGGATTTAAAGGTACTCCCTTCCTTAGTCCTGTAGTATGGAAGTATAAATTGCACAAGAACATTGAAGGCTGGTGGACCAGCCATTGTTGATCTGCTCTCTTCTCTCTGAAGTGGTCTCTTTCTATTATTGATTCCATGTTAACAACATAATACTGACAATGGAAACATCTACAAGAGCAATTTCCCAAAATCCTGGAAGAAGGAGATCTTAAAGGAACAAGCGTTTCATTTCATAGCAAGACCATTTGAGAAGAGATAGGCAGTGGCAGGCAAAGAAGGTCATGCATTCCTTGGTTGCATAAACAGAGGGATAGAATCAAGATCAAGTACTGCTTTACAAAGCCTTAGTAAGGAACACCTGGAACACTGCATCCAGTTTTGGTCAACACATTATAAAAAGGATGTTGAGACTCTGGAAGGAGTGCAGAGAAGAGCAAATAAGGGCCTGGAAACTAAAACATATGAAGAATAATTGCACGAATTGCAAATGTCTAGTCTAGACAAAAGAAGGACTAGGGTGACATGATAGCAATGTTCCAATATCTGAGGGACTGCCACAAAGAAGAGGGAGTCAAGCTATTTTCCAAAGCACCTGAAGGCAGGAAAAAAAGCAATGGGTGGAAACTAATCAAGAAGAAAAGCAACCCAGAACTAAGGAGAAACTTCCTGACAGTGAGAAAAATTAACCAGTGGAATGGCTTCCCTCCAGAAGTTGTGGGTGCTTCATCACTGGAGGCTTTTAAGAAGAGACAGGACAGCCATTTGCCTGGAATTGCACAGAGTCTCCTGCTCAAGAAGGGGTTGGACCCAGTGGTGGGATTCAGCCAGTTCGCAGCACTTCGGGAGAACCGGTTGTTAACTTTCTGAGCAGTTTGGTGAACTGCTTGTTGGAAGAAATCATTAGGGCAGAGAACTGGTTGTTAAATTATTTGAATCCCACCACTGGTTGGACCTTCCATTATTCTGAATCCTATCACTGTAGAATGAGCACTGAGAAATTGGGAGAGAAGAAAGGAGGCCCTTTATAACTCAGAATCAGCTGTTGGTCAGAACTGTATCAAAGGGGATCTCGATAGGGCAGACATATGCATGGCCACCCTGGTTTCCTCTTGCCAGTAAATGCAAAAAGAGAAATACAGATTGAAACCCTTCTTTCCATTCCATTTTTGCTTCAAAAATCCCTTGGGAGGTGTTTCCATTCGGAGAGAGAAGGGTGGCTGTTGGCCCTCCCTGCCCACTCTGACCATTTCATGAGGAGCCAGTTGGAACAGATGACTGGACCACGGGCAAAGGCTGATGGCAGAGCTCAGGAGCTGCTTTTCATCTGCTCTTTCTGGCACTCGGGACTGGGACATAGTTAGAATGATGAAAAGACAAGGTTCAAGAACCTTCCAAACTCTGGGATGATCTGACACACCTGAGACCCGATTTCATTTGGCTTCTGTTTTTCTAAAAGACAGTTTAACTGCCTCTTAGATTTGTGGGCTTTAAAAGAAGTATTAAAGAGCAGCAATAAAAATATACCCCCTTGTAATTATAGCTTGGCATCTGTTCCACATCTGCAGTTTTTATGATTTGGCCAGGATGCAGCAAGAAAACAGCTTTACTTTTCCTCTCTCTTCTTCCCTCCTTCCCTCAATGTTCACCCTTACTTTGAAATCAGGGTGATAAATCTTTCAGGGACCCGAGGATGGGCATCTTGCACTACCTTGATTTATATGACCATCCTCCTCCTTTTACAATCAAAGGTTTTGGAGATCTTCTAGTCCACCCCCCCCCCCCCTGCTCAAGCAGGGGCCCTATGCCATCTGGGAGAAATGCTTGTCCAATCCTCGCTTAAAAACCTCCAACAACAGAGCACCCACAACTCCAGAAGGCAAATCATTCCGTTGATTATTGCTCTCACTGTCTGGAAATTCCTCCTTATTTCCAGATTGAATTTCCCTCTGATGAGCTTCCACCCATTGCTTCTTGCCCTGCCTTCAGGGGCTTTGGAAAATAAATTGACATCCTTCAAGTATTGGAAGACATCGATCGCCCGTTTAGACTTCTTTTTGTTAAGTTACACATACCTAGTTCCTTAGCCACCCATTGTGTAATTCAGCCATAAACATTTTGAGAGAGAAGGGGGAGAGAGAGGGTGGGTGGTGAATCTATTGACTGGGGTTCAGATCTCCTAAGTCCCCAATACGTGGCCCCAGACGGGGCCCCATGAGACATGGAGACTAAAGTAGCACAAGGGCAGCCGGTTCCATGCTCCTGAGCTAGCAATCTAGAAATGTCCAGTTAAAAAATAAAAGCAGCCGAAAATAATGCCAACAGTTGACAGCCAAAAATTGTTTTACGTCCAAGTAATAACAGGGACGGTTTTTTTCCTTAGGCAGATTCAAGTCATCATGGAGACAAAAACCTCCCAATATGTGCTGGGTGATATGTACGCATTCATTTAGAACCGCTGGATCTTCCCTGTAGCATCCATTGAAAAGATAAAATGGGGAACAAGTTTAAGAAGAGCGCCTGCAATCAGAGAAATATCTAACAACTATTAAACGTGCACAAGCATGTTTTTGGCCTGAGTGCAAAATGGTAATTACGTTTTTGTAGGTTTACAATGTGGTAGAGGCCGAATGAAAATGGCAAGCTGAAACATCCTGCTCATTTTTTCTTGAGGAGACAGAATTATCTTTTTCTAATTTATATAAAAAATGAAACGGCAAAGAAAGTTCTTGGGCATATGAATGTTTAGAAAACTTCCTAAAAAAAGAAGGGGGGAAAGGGAGAGGGGAAAGGAGAGGGAGGGGAGGGGGAGAGGGAGACAGAGATGAGAGGGAGGAAATAGAAGAAATAGAAGAGAGAGGGAGGGGGAGAGGGAGAGGGAGAGGGAAAGAGGGAAAGAGAAAGAAAGAAGAAGGAAGGAAGGAAGGAAGGAAGGAAGGAAGGAAGGAAGGAAGGAAGGAAGGAAGGAAGGAAGGAAGGAAGGAAGGAAGGAAGGTTTTTTTCTGTAGAAGTAAGTGACCCCTAGCTCTGGTCATACCTGTATTATTCTGAGACCTGGAGGAGAAACCATCCAAGGACAGAGTCTGCCCCACATCTGATAAATGAAAGATGGCCCACCACCCAAGAGACAGAATGCTGAGCTGGATGAGGAACCTTGCAGGGGGGTCGATGCACTGATGTGAGACTGGCCATGGCTCCTCTATGGCCTCATGATGTTCAAGGCACCTGTTGGGACTCAACAGCTGCTTCAGAAGAAAGCCACCACTCCTTCCCAGTGGGACACCGATCTCTTGGGATGAAACTCAGGTGGTCATATCTGAGTCAGGCATACCTCCCTTTCCTTGCACACCAGTTAATTAATACCTGTCAGATCCACCTTTTCATCCATAATTAAATGGTGGATCAATGGGTCAGTTACAGGTAGACCTGGCATTTAAAAGCACCGGCTTCAAGTTCTCCAACAATCTGTAATCCAGCCTCCAAGTTGGGGAACAGGAGCTGGCAGGAAGGAATTCCATACATTCGCTATAATAGTGCTGATGTCATAGAAATGTTATTTCTATTTAATTTGAGCTGTTATTTTATGTTAGTTATTGAATTTTAGGTAATGTAAAGCAAACACAGCGTTTAGGTGTGATTTTTACTGGTTTTTTGTTTTTCTTTTTCTTTTATGGATAATTGCAGTTTTTCTTATTTTATTACTGGGTTATCTATTTTACTGTTGCAAGCCAGCATGAGGCATATGCTTGGTGGTAAGAATAAATAAAATATTTTGAACAATTTCTATATATCCCAATTCCTTTCCAGTTGAATGGGAAGGCCCTTATAGGAGATATTCCCAGTTCTCTAGGGCAGAACTGCCAGTGAGGAAGAGGGGGAGGGGAGGACTTTTCGAAATCACCATGGTGGATTCTTGCTAGTTGGTGTAAGAATAGCTGTTTCTGGATCTCTTCCTCACCCAAACAGGAAACTTTTCTCTATGACATCTTTCCAATGTTCATGTCATATAAATGGCGCTTATCAAAAGCAATTATACCTTTTAAATTGCATTGGGGAAGAGAAAGAATTGGCATAGAACCAGTCTTAAACAACATACAAAAACAGCAAAGAAGGTGGCATGCTCACCTGGAGATTCCATACCATAAAAGGCACAAACAAAGAGAGGAGAAGGTCGAAGAGCAGAGGGAGTCCCAGAAGGTGCAGAGATGACATCAAAGATATACTACAACAACATCGATTAACAATGGTCGATGCCACCAGAAGAGCAAAAACACAAAACTTTGCATCTCCCTTGACACCCAAAGCAGCGGTGGGAGGAAGAGGAGGAGGAAAGAAGAAGAGACCAGAGAATATAAGAATAATATAACAACCATAGTAAGATATTTGTTTTACAGATCCATCACAAAAATATTTTCTTCTAATGATGTTGTTATTGATGATTTCAACCATGCCTTCCTTTGATGCGGCCTGGACCTAAGGACGAGGCTCTGCCTTTCGGTCCTTCTGCAGGAGACGGGACAAAGCAAATCAACAAATCTGGAACTGAACAGTCCCCAACTAAGGGAAAGAGAAAAGCCACCCAACTTTCTGCAAAATCTGCCTTCCAGCTGCTTCTGCCAGGCCTTGTATATTCATGTTTTGGATGATACATACACTGGGACCAGAGGTTTAGTCTTCTGAGCCATGGGCTCTAGCACGAGTCCAAAAGTGCAAAGGACTAAATCTCTGGTCCCAGTGACCGACCCAGGTTACATTCTGTAACATTATCCTGGGACCTGTATATTCGCCTTCATTCATGCCATAAATGCTCTTGGTGCAAACACATGTATAATTAGTGAACGCCATTCAGTGAATTGAGGTTAGGATAATCTAGGTCTGCAGGGCTGGGTTTGGGCCCACTGGTAGTTGGGAAGCTCTCTTGAATCTTAGCACTGGCCGGGAGCTGAAGGTAAAGGAGCCGGAAGAGACCTGAGTGGCTCCCCATACCTGGAAGGGAAGGCTCCCCAAATAGAAAAAGGCCATCCATGGGAAAGTCTCCTTTGCATAAGACTCTTTAAATAAAAAGTAATTAACTCCCAACTGGGGGCTTGAAGCTGCAGTGAGAAAACCACGGAGGAGGGCCCCTCCTGAACGTGGTGGACAAAAGCCGGGGAAGCTTCGGGGAGTTCATTAAGATAATTGTTCGCCATCTGCTGTCAACTGCAAGGCTGGCCTCTTCCAAAGAAAGACCCCCAATTAAAGGCCAAAAGGAAGCCTTCGCGGTGGAGGATTCAGACAAGAGACCACCGGGCTGAGAGCTCGTTGAGAAAGCAGCCGCCAGAACGAACAGATTGAGCATTTCCGTTCCTCCTCCAAGCAGGCGGTGCAGAGCGACCAGGACGAAAGTGGCTGGGTGCTTTCTGCCTCCCATTGCCTTCTCTACATGTTCCAGTCTCGTTTTTTTTACACCATAGTAGATCTTTTTTATCTACTATTTATCCTGTTTTTCTCTATATGCGTCTTGGATTTATGTGAATATGGTTTCCTGGTGTTGCTTATTCATCATAGTTCAATAAAAACAATATAATAAACTATCAAGCAATTCCAACGGGAGTAAACCCTACTCATAAGTTGATTACTAGTAAGTTTACTCTTAAACGTTTTCTATTGCTTCATCTTCCAGTTGGTGGCAGAATCTGGTCTAAAATTTGCCTGTGTTTCAGTGGGAGGGGATCTGGCCGGGAAGAGAGAGGCGTGGGGGTCCAGGAAGAGAGCAGATGGCACGGCTGATACTTCAAGAACACACAAACTCGGATTCTGTAGTTGGAACGATTAAGAACTGAAAATCAAAAGCTACCAGATTTTCAGCATTTTGAAAAATAATATTGTAAAGCTGCAAAAACATGAGCAACCAAAATGACGCCAGGCTGGAGGGCTACATCCCAGGCAGCGGCTGATAAGGGAAGACCTGGAGAAGTACAGGACATCTTGCAAGAGGCAGAAAAGCTTCTTCACTGTTAGAATTTGAGATTCCTCATGAAAGTTAAGCTCTGGCTGATCTGGGCTGGATAAAAGGAAGGGTCTCCTTGATAAAGTGCACGGTGAAGCTGTGGAATTTACTGCTTTCAGATGTGGCAAAATGCACTAAAATGGCAAGTGAGAAAGAACTAAATTAGAAGAAGGGAAGCCCAAATTGCTTCCTTCTGGGTCTGGTGGTTTGCAGTCACCAGAGTTAAAACTCCATCCCGGACAGAAGAAGCCATAAAATCTCCTCTCCCTTTTGAAGAAGTGGCTTTCTTTCAATTTCCATTGTGTGTTCAGCCGTCAGAGGCCTGGAATCTCTCAAAGAGCTGCAGGATGGATCGATCCTCCCTTGGTATCCTGTAGGAACCGGGTGTCAATCCCAATTTTAGCTATGAAAAGGATGGCGGGGTTTTTTTCAAAACCTGACCAATCTTACTCCTGTTAAAGCCACTTCCCTGAGAATCCCCAAGTGCAGCTATCAAGAAGCTCCACAAGATATGTGAAACAAACAAACACACACACGCACACACACACACACGCACATACACACACCAGACAGTGGTGAACCTTCCCTCCAGAGTTTGAGGGGACAGTGGAGGGAAGGGACAACATAGAACAATATTCTTAATCAGGGCACGGTGTGTGTGTGTGTGTGTGGTTGCATTTGGCTTTGTGATGCAATCGTCAGCCTTCCTGGGCTCTCAGCACTAACAAGACTTTGAAGAGGATGTTGCAAATCTCACAAGAATGTCCAAACCTCATTTCAGGATTCATTAAACTTTTTAAAACATATGGTTTCCTTTCAAAGTTATGTTTGCTACAGTTAAGAAGAGCTCTGAAGATGTTCAATTATCTGCCAAAAAGCAAAAACATGACTGCATATTTATGTCTCCTGTGAATACTTCAGAGAGGTTTTCTCAAGAGAAATCAGACTTTCGTGTATTCCTCACAGATTGTGTCCCCTTGCACAGCAATAAAGGAAGACAAGAGGGAGGGAAATCTCCATGCAATTACCAGCAAATATTCTCTGAGAACCATTGCTCACAAGAAAAATGTCATTTTACACTTAGACAAGAATAAGCATATATACAGGTACCGATTAGTGATTGAAACTTTGCTCAATAGCAGTAACTGTGAGAGGGATCTTGGAATCTAAATGGAGCCAGCAGTGTGTGGCAGCAGCCAAAAAAGCCAATACAGTCCTAGGTTACATTAACGGTGGGATAGAATCAAGACCACATGAAATGCTAGTACCTCTCTATAAAGCCTTAGTAAGACCACACTTAGAATATCACATCCAGTTTTGGTCACTATATTATAAAAAAGATGTTGAGACTCTAGAAAGAGTGCAGAAAAGAGCAACAAAGATAATTATTTGGCTGGAGGCTAAAACATGAAGAATGGTTTCATGAATTGGGAATGTCTAGTGAAAAGAAGGACTAGGGGAGACATGATGACAGTGTTCCAATATTTGAAGGACTGCCACAAAGAAGAAGGAGGTCAACCTATTATCCAAAATATATGAGGGCAGAAAAAGAAGCAACGGATGGAAACTAATCAAGGAGAGCAGCAGCCTAGAACTAAGGAGAAATTTCCAATCAGTGAGAGCCAGGGGAATGGGTTACCTCCAGAAGTTGCCTCCATCGCAGGAGTTTTTTAAGAAGAGACTGGACAGTCATTTGTCTAAAATGGTATAGGATCTTCTGTTGGAGAGGGTCTGGATTAGAACACCTCCAGGGTCCCTCCCAGGTTTATTTTCTATTCTGTTCTAAGGTTGTGGATTTTCTCCAGAGCCAACATGTTAGTGACACCCTGGATGTCTGTTCCTCTCTGGTAAGTTAATTATGCAGTGTCTCAGTGGTTGTATTGCAACTGCTTTTAATTGTATTTTTTAATTTCTCTGTCCGAGTTTTATAACATTATTTTTCTCTTTTGGTTATTTGCTGCTATGCTTTTAAGATGGGTAGTCATGTAAATGTTCTAAATAAAAAAAAACATTCTAAATAAATGTATGTCCAGAATCCATGGCTTGCAAATGCATCTCTTCAATACCACAAACTCGTCTCTATTATATCTGAAAAATGTTAAACGATTTGTAATTAAATTTGGCAGGTGAATCCCTTGGGAGAGATCAGATTGATTTCCTAAGTGAAAAGAATTTGAAGCAGGGATTTCCTCTTTCGTGTGCATATTAATTACTTTACAAGATAATGAAATGTTTGCTGGTTAGGAGAAAAGCGGTTGTGAGAAGGGAGCAGAAGCCAAAGGCACAAGGGAGAGCATTGCTGGAGGACCAAAGCCGGTTTTCTCTTCCTGTAA